>NC_089495.1:200509846-200819221 GCF_036850765.1 Saccopteryx bilineata
CTGAGAGTCTGTCTGCCTCTGCTCTTGTAGTGGTATCCCTGTGTAAAGGAAGACAGTCCCAGCCAATCAATTCAATCAATCAACAAACATCAGAGGACTTCCTAGGCTTAGGGAATGCAGGGAAATCGCATGAATGATAAACAAGGCTAGCTGTCTACTGTATTCACACATGAAGGCGTATTTGGGGGCCAGGGAGGTGAAGGGAAAGGGGGCCCAGACAACAGGGTCGCTGTCTTCGCCAGAGCTGGACCGCCCCGGTGTGGATGGCTCAGGGTGACTATGGCAAGAGGAGTAAGAAGGGAGTGGAGCGATACCGCGCCTCAAGATCACAAGCAGAACGAGGTCTACCAGACTGAGACCAAGCAAGGAAAGGGTCATCTTGTAACGCGAGCCAAGCTGAAGGACTGTCTCATAGGGAGGAGGATACAAACCAAGCATTAAGACAACAGACAGGGCGGCCTGCCCTGATGAAGGGGACAGCGGAGAAAGCTACAGACCAGAGAACGGCGAGAATGGAGAGGAAGCAAGTGGAAGACCGGGAGGGAGGATGACACCACAGTAAGCGAAGCCCCTCAGGGAAAAATACCTAGCGGGTTGCATCTCCCTCGGCCACCGTCAGCACCAGGAAATCAGGTTAAGTCAAGTTGAGCCGGGGTGGGGGGTGGGTTTGCAGCAATGCAGCGAGCCTCCCTTCTCTGGGTCTCCAGTTTCCTCTGTAAAACGGGGGGCTGGCCTCAGCTCCCTTGTGACTTCCTTTCCGCTCTGATACTCTGTGATCACCCCTTCTTCAAACACTTCCCTTCCGGCTACAGGAACCAGCAAGGGTGTGTATCCTGACACGTTCTGCCAACACGGTGCCGGCCACAGCACCATGCTGGTCAGATTTTCTAACAGAGCTCTTGTTGACGGTACTCGTCCTGTCCCCCGGATGCCTGGGTCAGACTGGATCAACCTTACACACCCCAAGAGAAGAGCACCATTCTTACAGCATGCTCAATGGCGCATGGGGACAGATGGCACCTTCGCCCTTGCCTGTCCCATGGGTAAATGTAACGCCCACAAGGGACCGAAATGGAGAGGAAGTCAATAGTTGGCGAAACCCAAGCCGGGCTACGTACATGTTTTTCCCCTTCAATCTTCTTGTCAGCCACCTGCATTGCATCCAGATATTTAAAATGCAGCTCCATCAGTCTGTCAACCTGAAAGAGAGAGATTTCAGAGGGCTGAGTGAGGAGGAGAGAATGCCAAGGCGAAAGGAAGGCGGAGTTCCTATTCATCTCTGCCACGTGCACAAAGGCAGACCCACTCCACCCTCTCAAGTCGGAGACGCGCTTTGTTTAGGGCCGCATCCCGAACGGATCAAAGAGCCGGGCCCAACAAAGCCGGCTCTCAGGACGAAGGCAGTGTGAACACAGGCCTGTCCCCCGAAGGCCGTGCCTCCCAGCCCTGCAAGGCCTCCCAGGAACCCCAGCTGTGAGAAACAAATAAATAAATAAAAAGTCAAGCCCCTTCGCGCAAGAAGAGGGAGCCTGAAATTGCATACTTGATATTCACTTAGAACTTTACAGAAGTTTCTTTTTTCGAACTGAAACCTTTCATGTTCAGATTCTGCCCCAGAGCTGATTTTTTTTTAAAAAGGTCTGAGTAAAATTTCTTTCGTTGCTTTTAAGTCAGAAGAGAGTGCAAGAAAAAGTCTTTCAGCAACTTAAGAAAAAGACCCTGACTTTTGCTCAGCAACAACTTAAAAGTCAGCTTAAACTTAACAAAAGGCATGCCTCAAACATGGCCGGGGGGACACTCCGTGGGTTTGAAGAAGTTTCATTTTTCCCAAAGACTTCCCAAAGATGGAAGAAACACCAGGAAGCCAGCCTAGACCTCTAACCTATCAATTTTTATTTTATTTTTTAATTTTTATTTATTGATTTTATTAAGAGAAGAAGGGAGAGAGAAAGAGGGAGAGGAACATCGATCTGTTCCTGTGTGTGCCCTGACTGGGGATCGAACTGGCAACCTCTACACTTCAGAACAATGCTCTAACCAACCGAGCCATCCAGCCAGGGCTAACCTATCTTTTTACTGGTTGGCACCACCATGGTTCTTGGCAACTCTGGTGTTTACCCAGGAGCGATTAGTAGTTAACAGCAAACCTGGATCAACACAGAGTTACACAGTCCAGGAAGACCGTGCCCAAACCCTCTCTGGAAAATGATGATGGCTCTGAGATCTTATAAATTTTTGCATCTATTATTTCCTTAAACCTTACAATACCCTGGTACGGTAGGCAGAGAAGACCGATTATAACCCTAGTTTTAAAGATGAGGAAACTACAGCAGATGTTAGATGTCACAGGGTGCCGTGACTGCCCAGGTGACTGCGCCCTACCCTGACGGCCGTCCGCCACACTACGCTACTCGTGGGAGCAGAGAAAAGGGTTAGAAGAGAGACCGTCTGAAACATCTCTCCAAAGTGGGGGACAATCCCAACCTTCCCTTGCACACAGGAAGAAAAGAATTAATCTAAGTTAAAAGAGGGGCTTTGGTCCTTACTTTTCACTACTCTGGAATTACCTACTTATGTCTACTGTGATGAAACACACAGGCCTTCTGGACTTAGGCAGCCTGGGTTCAAATCCCAGTTCTGTTTCTTAACTGGGTGACCCTGGGCAAGTGACACGATGTCTCTCAGCACTCATTTCCTTACTTGTGAACGTGAACTGACCCAATCCACCGCAGTCACTCAGAAATGGCAGCTCTTACTGCTCTTTAAAAACGTGTGGTTGGGCATGACAGATAGCAGTATGATCTCGTTTACATGCTCAGTCCCATACCCCACGGCCATCTGGGAGAGGCTCCCCCATTTCTCCTATCGTCACCTTCGTTTCTGCCACCACCACCTAGTAGGACTTCAACGTCCCATTTTAAAGCCAGGGAAAACGAGGGTCACAGCGGCACACATCTCGAAAGCAGCAAAACCAGGTTCAAATCCACACGTCTGAATCCAAAGCCCATGCTCTCCATCACTCTGCCATGAGTTCTCTCCCCACCTCGCCGCCCCCAATCCTATCATAACCCACTCTCCCTGGGTCTCAAATCCCCTGCAAAGTGCTAGTCAGTTCCACCCTGAGGTGTTCCTGCCCCAGGAGAATGCACCTCGGGACGAAAGGCAGAAGAAATAACCAGACAAACCTCTGGCACCCACAGCAGCGGGGCCCAGACGCGGGAGCAGATGTTTCCGGGCGGCAGTGGCAGCACTCAGCCCAGCACCCCTCGGCCTGCAGCAGGTAAAGGGCCCCTTCTCCCCCCACCGCTCCGACAGCCCGACAAGCACCCACCTTCTCACTGCAGCACTCAGCCCAGCGCCCCTCGGCCTGCCTCAGGTAAAGGGCCCCTCTCCCCCCACCGCTCTGACAGCCCGACAAGTACCCACCTTCTCACTGTCGTTTTCAGTGAATTTATTCAGAAGCCGGGTCCGCTGCTGCCCTCTCAGGTTCCGCAGGAGGGAAGCCAGGATCGAACAGACGTGCTCTGGGTTGGGAAGGAGAGACGAGAACACGCTGTGATCAGAGCAGTAACAATCACCTCTCTTCCAGCTGGGTCTGGTCCTGCTGCCGGAGGAATAAGGGGGCCTCCCGACTGCCGCTATTGATGAATAAGACAAGAACCTGCACTTGTCACTGGAAGACTGAGCCGATCTTCGCACACGGCACAAGAAACACATTCTAAAGGGATGATGCCTTCAAGGACCACTTGAGCGAGTGAATCAAAACTAAGTTAGAATCTGCTTAGAATGAATCGATCTGTACTGTCCACAACAGAACTTCAAACTAATCCCGCATTTACAGAAATAACCCGTGGACAGAGTATGAACACATGAGATGAGCATGTAATGAACAAATAAGACATGTTGTATATTATTCTCAAATTACTGTATCACTTGCCCAAGTAAATATCCCAGGATTAAATGAGAAACATGATAGGGCCCGTGCATCACCTACATCCTGATACAGCTAAAACCCCCACTTCAAATTTAAAGTAGCTGGACAGTAAGTACTTCAAAATGGTAACACTTTTTGAGTTCTCATAACCCGTGGATTTTTATTATGAGATGCTACTCTTCTACCCTGGAAGAAGAGGGTAATCAAAGGCTATGCGACCGGCTTCAGCAGTAAAGAGATTCTTTTCTTTGAAAAGAATTTTTTTAAAATCTTGCAGAGGAGGTCGCAAAAGTCGACTCATGGAGAAATGGCTTAATAAAGTTTATTTTGAAATAAAATGTGCACAGTGTGGTCAACAAATATTCTATTTTAAAACTGAATGAAGGGCATCTTCATACACCAAAGTTACCTCGACTTTTCAAACACCACTTGACTACTTACTAAAGTCACAGGTAAGCACTCTTCCCGTAGCTGAGATAAAACTCTGTATTTGTTTTATTTCCTCACTTATATCAGAAGTATTCTCCACCTCTTCACTTCCTTTTGTCTTAATGCTGAGCTTATTCAGTCCTTAGACTGTTTTCTATCTGCGCTCACTTCCCTGGGGGGTCTCATTTAGTCCCATGGCCTTAAAAACCCTTTACCTGCTGACAGGTCCCAAACTGGTTTCTATAATCCAGTCCTCTTCTCTGAATGTAGACTTACACATTCAAACGTCGACCTGCTCTCTATACTTGGTTGTCTCACAGGCCCTTTAAACTTCACATGACTGAAACCATGCCCCTGCCCTTCCTCCTCAAACCTGTTCCCCAGGCTTTTCTATCTAATGAATGGCTGCCAGGTTCTCCAGTTTGTCAAGCCCAAAACAGTGAAGATATCATTGATTCTCTTTTGTCACATGAACCATAAGAAACTGTCAGCTTTGTGTGTGTGTGTGTGTGTATGTGTGCAAGCACGTGTGTGTGACAGAGACAGAGAAAGACAGAGAGAAGGACAGACAGGGACAGACAGGAAGGGAGAAAGATGAGAAGCATCAATTCTTCGTTGCGGCTCCTTAGTTGTTCACTGATTGCTTTCTCGTATGTGTCTTGACCAGGGGCCTCCAGCAGAGCGAGTGACCCCTTGCTCAAGCCAGCAATCATGGGGTCATGTCTATGATCTCACGCTCAAACCAGTGACCCTGTGCTCAAGCTGGTGAGCCTGCTCTCAAGCTGGCAACCTCAGTGTTTCGAACCTGGGTCCTCTGCGTCCTAGTTGACGCTCTATCCACTGTGCCACCGCCTGGTCAGGCCTCTGTCAGCTTTACCTTCAAGTTATATCCAGAATCCCATCTCTTCTTAGTAAGGTCTCAGTCACTCTGCTGGTCCACACCACCATCCTCTCCTGCTCAGAACATCCCACAGCCTGCGTGTGGGTCTCTCTCTTCCCGCCCTTGTCCCTCTTGGCCTAATCTCCACAGAGCAGTCAGAATGATCCTTTTTCAACCTAAAGTCGGATCCCTTCGTTCCTGTGTAAAACCCCCCCTCGGCTGCCCGCACGCCCAGTCTGAACGCTGTTTCTAACGGCAGCCACACTCCTGGAGCCTCCGCACCGGCCATTTCCTCTGCCTGAAAGGCTCCTCGCCAGATTATCTGCATGGCTCAACCCTCAAACCTCCTTTTACTCAGCCGTCATCTCCGCGGTGCCTCCCCGACTGCCCCATTGAAAAGCGCAGTGCCCGAGGCTGTCCGCTCGCAGGTCTCCTTTCTTCTTCTTCAGCCCGCAGCGTCTTCTAAAACACCGCGTGGACTTACTCGTTCACTGCCTCCCTTCAAGCAGAATGGAAGTCCCACAAAGGGAGAGCTGTCCGTCTGCTTCGTTCACGGCTACCTCCAAGGGCCCCAAACCGTGCCTGGGCCCCAAACCGTGCCTAGCACACAGTAGGTTACTGCCGGGACGGGAAGAAAGCTGGCTCTCCATACAAGTCCTCCTCACTGAGAGAAACCACTTTTAAAAATTCTGTATATCTGTCAAATGGCTTTAAATAGCTCTCACCCTTTTGCATACTTTTTGCATTTGAGAGAAAGTGGATGGGCTTCTTCCTAGGGAGCTATCAGTTTCAATAAAGTATTTCCAATCAGTAGAGTCACTTTTTTCAGTATAAAGCTTTTCCTACACGATGCTGTGGGCAGACACCTTTGCAGGCCCCAGTATCTTTCAGCTTCTGTGTGAAGCTGGGATTGAGGCGGTATAACCTCCATCTTGAACAAAAGGAAGGGAGCAGGGGACAGGGATAGGGTGGGCTGAGGGTAGAAAGTGTCAGTTTCACAGAAAGGTGGAAAACATCATGAACCCAGGGTAAGATTAGTGAGGCAAGACGCTCAGGTCCAGGCGAGAAAGAATAAGAAAGGGAGGTCCTCTGACCTCGTGGGTGCCACAAAGAGAAATTACAAGAAGAAGAAGCAGAGGCCATAATGTATTGGGTACACCTCCAGAGAAGAAAAATGATAATATGTATGTTCTTCATGTATTTTTCTATTACACCTTTCCATATCAGCACATAGTTGATGTTTCTTTAAACGGCCATCTAGAATTCCACTGAGTCTCAGTGTAGCTTAACTTGTGCCTCAATCACAGGCATTTTAGGTGGTTTCCAGCTTTTGATTTTGTTTCTGCTGTGAGAAATAATTTGGCAATACACATGTGAGCACACACACATTCTGTCAACTTTTGTATGTATACTCTAGGGCAGGGGTCAGGAACCTTTTTGGCTGAGAGAGCCATGAACGCCACATATTTTAAAATGTAATTCCGTGAGAGCCATACAACGACCCATGTACGTTATGCATTATCCAATAAAAATTTGGTGTTTTCCCGGAGGACAGCTGTGATTGGCTCCAGCCACCCACAACCATGAACAGGAGCGGTAGAAAATGAATGAATTGTAATACATGAGAATGTTTTATATTTTTAACATTATTATTTTTTTATTAAAGATTTGTCGGCCCTGGCCGGTTGGCTCAGTGGTAGAGCGTCGGCCTGGTGTGCAGAAGTCCCAGGATCGATTCCCGGCCAGGGCACACAGGAGAAGCGCCTATCTGCTTCTCCACCCCTCCCCCTCTCCTTCCTCTCTGTCTCTCTCTTCTCCTCCCGCAGCCGGGGCTCCATTGGAGCAAGGATGGCCCAGGCGCTGGGGATGGCTCCTTGGCCTCTGTCCCAGGTGCTAGAGTGGCTCTGGTCGCAACAGAGCGATGCCCCGGAGGGGCAGAGCATCGCTCCCTGGTGGGCAGAGTGTCGCCCCTGGTGGGAGTGCCGGGTGGACCCCGGTAGGACGCATGCGGGAGTCTGTCTGACTGTCTCTCCCCGTTTCCAGCTTCAGAAAAATACCCCCCCCCAAAAAAAAGATTTGTCTGCGAGCCAGATGCAGCCATCAAAAGAGCCACATCTGGCTCTGGAGCCATAGGTTCCCGACCCCTGCTCTAGGGCAAATCCCTAGCAGTGAAGCTGGTGAGTCAGAAGGTACTGACATATACAATGTTGAAAGGCACTGCTAAACTGTCTTCCCATAATGCAGTCCCAATTATACTTCCACTGTGTGTTTGTGTGTATATACGTGTATGTGTATACACACGCACACACTGAGAGTGAAAGTATAATTACGTGGAATGAAAGAATATCTGTTTTCCCATACCCTCACTCAGACGGGCTATTATTCAGTTTAGAAATTATGACAACCTGGTCGGTGAGAAAGAGGCTCTTGTTTTGATTAGCACGTTTATGTTCCTGTTATGAATAACAGTGGTACTTAACACATCCTTTCTGATGTTTACTGACCACTTGTATTGCTTTCTGTGTGTACGGCTTGACTTTATCCTTTGCCAATTTTGATTTCTAGGAGCTCTCTGTAAATTATTGCCTTTTCGTCATATGTGTCACAAATGTTTTCCCCAGTTAGACATTTGTCTTTTGACAAATTCTTACTCAAAGCTAAGATTTAGTACCACCATATTGTTTTGCTGTAAGCTGCTTCAAATTCCTGTTTGTAAATAAGCAGGGTGCAGTAATAACTGTCACCATTTTCACTGTGAGTCTATGACAGCAGGTTTATTTGAGTCCGTATTTAGTTTCCTCATTGAATCCTCACTGCTAAGCTATGAGAACGGTGCTAGTCTCGTCTCCATTTTATAAACGCAGAATGCAAGGCCCGGAGAGGTTAATTCAGTTATATACGGTCAGGTCCTTGAGTGAGTGGTCGGAGCTTAGACTTGAGCCCAAGCTGTCTGACTCAAAGCTTTTCTGACTGTATTACATGCGTCCCACACATGAAAGGTAACCATCACAGCTTTAAAGGAAGATAAGAGACCAGACACTACACCATGCAAAGCTGGAAGATCGGCTTCATGCGGAGCTCACTGTGTCCAAAAGGCAGGCAGCGCATAAATTTTTTAAAAATCCAACAGTTTTAGGGAGAGAAAAATGAAGCAAAGGCCATGTGAAATAAGAGGTGCGTATCAACCCCTCCCCCTCTTTAATGAATTACTCTTTCCAGGAGCAATTTCCACCAGAGTCCAAATAAAGAAGAGGCTTGGGGTTTCAGGCCGTTCCACAAATACTGAAACAGAACCTCTCAATCATCTTCCCTTTTAATCTTGCTGATTAAGATGGATGAGGAAGAGCTATAGAGAATGTTCTTTATCTACCTCACGTACAGGGGGTGGGGAGCTGGTGGCCTACAGAGGGGACCGGGAGCTGTAGTCTTCAAAAGGGAAAACGTAATCTACGGAAGAATCTTTTTTCCCCACTAGACTGTATTAGCGTGCGTTTCCCACGGAGCTCACCCGGGCCGGAGCAGGAGCTACCCTAACCGATGGCAGCGGCACACCAAGAGCAAATGACACTTACCCTTTTGGCTGGGATTATAGTCAAGGACAGGTTGTCAATTTCAGGAGATCTGAAGCTGCCTATGTTCTTTCTACTTGTCTTTCTAGGTGTTGGCTGGTCATAGGTCACCGGTGCCTGGACGACAGGAGAACGCTTCAGCCACCCCAAGTTTTACACACACACACACACACACACACACACACACACACACACACACAGAGTTTCATTAACTACTAATAAATGTAGCTTCCCTAGGAACAGATTTCAGCCCAAGGTGGTGTCAATTTTTCAAGCACCAAAAAGATGGGGCGAGCTGCTGGCCCCGAGAGCGGGGAGATAAGGGGTTTATCTGCTGGCCGGCACGGCTCACTGCTCTGTCACTGTGACAGCAGGAGATGGAGGTGAAGGATGGCGATGGAGCTGTCAGCACGGACCAGGTGGGCGCAGGGGCTCCCACTGCAGAGAAGACCTCTGAGGCAGGGCCCAGGAGGGGCAGGACAGGGACACACACACACACACACACACACACACGGTCCAGGAGGGGCAGGACACGGACACACACACACACACACACACACACACGGCCCAGGAGGGGCAGGACAGGGACACACACACACACACACACACACGGTCCAGGAGGGGCAGGACACGGACACACACACACACACACGGCCCAGGAGGGGCATGAACACGGACACACACACACACACACGGCCCAGGAGGGGCAGGACAGGGACACACACACACACACACACACACGGCCCAGGAGGGGCAGGACAGGGACACACACACACACACACACACACACACACGGTCCAGGAGGGGCAGGAACACGGACACACACACACACACACACACGGCCCAGGAGGGGCAGGACAGGGACACACACACACACGGCCCAGGAGGGGCAGGAACACGGACATACACACACACACACACACACGGCCCAGGAGGGGCAGGACAGGGACACACACACACACACACACACGGCCCAGGAGGGGCAGGACAGGGACACACACACACACACACACACACACACACACACGGTCCAGGAGGGGCAGGACACGGACACACACACACACATACACACACACGGCCCAGGAGGGGCAGGACAGGGACACACACACACACACACACACGGCCCAGGAGGGGCAGGACACGGACACACACACACACATACACACACACGGCCCAGGAGGGGCAGGACACGGACACACACACACACACACACACACACACACGGCCCAGGAGGGGCAGGACACGGACACACACACACACATACACACACACACACACGGCCCAGGAGGGGCAGGAACATGGACACACACACACACACACACACACCACCCCCCTCCAGAGAGGGAAGGCCAAGAGAATCTTACATCTTCAAGTCAGCAGGGAGACAGGGCCTGGCAGAGAACTGAATTGTGCCCCGTGGCTCCCTGCCTGCCGGGCCCTGCTCAGCAGTCAGACTGGCTGCCTCACACACTAATTCCTGACACCGCCTAGGGGGACAGTTCTGGTGCGCTCTTCCCCCAACACAGATCTCTTCAGGGCCCCTCAAAGGTAGGTAGTCATGGGTTAGACCCCTGGTTATATGCTCAAAGTTTGATTCTCTAGAGCTTAAGAGTTCTGTAATTTTAGAGCTGGAAGGAGAATTAAAAATCTTTGAATTCAACTTTTGTGGGGTTTTGAGTATAGAAATAATAGCTCTAACATGGCATATTATTGTCTTTCGGTCAAAAATACCTTTGCGGCCAGTGGAATCTAGAGCTACTATATCTATAGCTATTTACATACATATATATAAGTACATATGTCAACCACTGCTTTACTTAACTTGGAGTACGTACTGTGTACAGGCAATGTACCAAGGACTGGGACTGCACAGACGAGAGGAGACAGTCCGCTCCATAGAAGCCTGTTGTCTCACGAGCAGGACTAAGAAACACACAGCTACCATAAGCACCCAGTTCCCTGGCACACACGGAACGTGCACAGCACAGGTGTGATGGCCCCGACTCAGCTGGGGATGGGGTAAGGAAAAGGAGGGGAAGGTAGGGGTGACTACACAGATTAAAAATAAGGTGGCCAGAGTTGAGACAAAAGAGCCTGACCTGTGGTGGCACAGTGGATAAAGTGTCGACCTGGAATGCTGAGGTCGCCGGTTCAAAACCCTGGGCTTGCCTGGTCAAGGCACATATGAGAGTTGATGCTTCCTGCTCCTCCCCTCTTCTCTCTCTCTCTCTCCTTCTCTTTCTCTCTCTCCAATAAAAATGAAAAAAACAAACAAACAAACAAAAAAACCAGATTTGAGACAAAAGGAAAGCATTTTTTCTCAGAGACTTCTGGGACACTGCAGGGCTGGGTTTGCTACTCAGACAAGTAAGTGGCTGCGAGCTCTTAGCGCTAAGTTTTTGGTGGTAAAGTTGTCAAACAGGGGCCAGGATTTTGGGTTCTATGGGCACATTGAATTCTTGAAGCACAGACCTGAGGTCAGGGATAAACAGAATACTATTTATTACATCCACAAGTCTCCCAAGGCAGGAAGTGGGATGCAAGGTGAGGAACAGAGGGAGAAGGTGACAAGGTACACAGTGACAATCCCCACGTGACTTCCTCACCCTCGGTGCCAAGTGCAGTGCCTCCATTTTCAGAGGTATCCTGCTTGCATCTCTGCTGAAGTTCTGTCCCAGGAAGAAGGGGGAGATCACATGCCCCACAAAGAAGAGGAGGCCCGAGCAAGCTGAGCAGGGCCACTGGGGAAAGCCACTAGGGATGGACACTGAATCTCCCATCTACTCATAAAATAGAACCCTGCAATGTACAAGAGAACAGTGTTTGGGGACAGAGGCAATCAGACACCGATCCTGCCCTCCTGGTGCCTGAGGTCAATGATGTCTAAAACTACACGACAGAAAGGGAGTGAATGAACCGGAACGGGCAGCTGCTCCTGAAGAGCAATCTCTCTCCCAGGCAGGGGGCCTGGGGCGACTGGGAGGCAAGGTGGCACTTGAGCTGAACCTCAAAGAAGAGCAGAGACGAGAGGAAGAGCCCCGAAGGGAGAAAGGGCAGTGGGAACAAGGATGTCCCAAGCAGATGGACAAACAGGAAGCACAGGCACTGGACTGGAGCACACCGGGTGTGAACAGAGGGAACTGGGTGGAAAGGTGGGGGTGGGGTGCAGATCGTGGATAAACAGAAACGCTGGACTACGGAGAGAGTGCCCTGGGTGAGGGTGACTGTCTATCCCGGGGGAGAATGAGAGGGAACTGGTTGGAAAGGTGGGGGTGGGGTGCAGATCGTGGATAAACAGAAACGCTGGACTGCGGAGAGAGTGCCCTGATGGCCTGGCGTTTCAACACTGGCCCAGCCTGGCTGCTCACCCTACTTCGGAGACTTCCAGCAGCCCAGAGAGTCAAAAAACAAAAATAAACAAAAAACAAAACAAAACAAAAAAAAACGGGCCAGCCAGAACTCTGTTCTTAGAATGGAAATGGCCCCCGTACTTCAAACATCAGGCCCCTGTCTGGGCAAGAAGCTCTGGCAGGGGCCACTTTAAAATTCAAGGCCATGCAGCAAAGCTACCTCTGTTCCCACGGGAACGTCTAAGGCCATCAGCGCTTGTGTCACAGGAAATCATACGGCACTATTTCTCGTTTCTAAAATCAAAACCGCCTCTCTTTTGTTTTTCTGGCTGCCCCCCCCCCCACACACACACCGAGCACTCTAGACAGACAGACATCCTGCTTTCTGGTACGACTCTAGATGCACACGGGATGTTTAAAATACCCTAATTAGATCGATCCCGACTTCGGCAGCGGTGTGCTGGAATACAGATTAATGCGCTCCACGCCTGGCACTGGCGGCTGAAGTAGCAGGAGGCCCTGTCACATCAAGGCAGAACACTCCACTCCTCTGCCTTTATCATTACTCCCTCCCCTTTCTACATTTCATTATAGCGGACATCTGCCTAAGCAGGAAACGTGGTCACCCAAGAAGAGTCACGCGCGTGGGCTCAGCCACCCCAGCGGAATACTGATGCAAGTAAATCACGCACTCTCCTCGGGACAGATGGATCTGTGCGTCTATATATAGCTGCTTTTAGCACATAGGCAAAATACAAGTGCTCCTGTTCTTACCAACATTCACTGAACCCTGAGCGGGCGGCAAGCCCAGGCTGATACTGGGGACTTAAAGAGGCTACGTTTGCTGCAAACCTACTCTGTCCCTCAGGGTGCTTTACAAATACGACTTCATTTAACTCTCACAACAACCCCATGAGCATGTTTTAGGATTCTCCCTCTTTTATAGGAAAGAAACCAGAGATCCAGCCAGGAAAATAAATTTCCCTCCCAGAGTTTTCACGGCAAAAAAGCGGCCTAGTTTAATTATTTTTCTCAAGAGTTAAAAAAAAAACCCAACACCCAACAAGCTTACAAAAAAGCATTCACCTTCACTATCATGAGATCATCTCATCTGATGAGGTTTTCTAAACACTTGGTGCCCGGGAGGCTGTGGGTGGGTGAGCGTTTCCATGAGGCCTGCGTGCTCCTGTGCGGTCCTGGGGCCACTGCACTGTGAGTCTCCCTGCAGGGGAAGCGCCCACAGGCAGTGCCGGCATCTTACTCCCGCCTGTACCTTCACCGTCCAGTCCTGTGCCAGGAGTTCAGCCAACACCACACCTGATGTCCTAACCGCAGAGTGAGGGAAGAGCTAGCTGTAGGAGCTGTGTGTGACCCCCGAGAGTCTGGGTGCGTCAACTTCTGAATAATGGGGAGAAAACTGTCAGAAGGACAAAGTGGGAGGGGCATTCCAGACAAAACAGAAGAGGTCTGAAGGCTGGGGAGGAGCACAACACAGGAAAGGCTACAGGAGTGGGCGCGGCCACGGAAGAGGCGGAGGGGGGGGGGACGGAAGTAGTGAGAACGCTGCTCACTGGACTGAAGGGTCTCTGGACTTGATGTTCACAGGAACGTGAGCTGAAGGCGCGGACTGGATCTAGACTATAACAGAAACACGCAACATACGCAATTCTCTAAGCGAAAACTGAAACAGAACTTTCGGGAAAAGGCCCAGACTCCTTGCCCCTTCTCAAGGGAAAAGGGGAAATAAAGACATAAAGACAGTGAGAGTTAAACTCTGAGGAGAATCTTTTGTGAGGCTCTGAACTGGTCTCTTCTCCACCTACTCTCTGGGCCTCAATATCCTCGTCTATAAAAAAAGAGAGGTGGCCTAAATGATTGATAAGGTCCTCTCGGACTTCAACGATGAGAGTCTAGTTATCAAGAAAAGATGGGAGAAATTACCAAATGATCTGGCCAATTCCACTTCTAGGTATTTACTTATGAGATCATGGAAACAGGATCACAACTTGCACAGGCTCTATCTGCTCTATTGTAACAGCCCAAAACTTAAAAGGAGTTTGTCAACAGGAAAGATACATCCACTTCAATGAAATGCTACTAAGCAATAAAAAGGAACAAACTACTGATGTATCCAACATGGATGAATCTCACAAACAGAAAGCTTTAACCTAAGAGTAGACATTGCATAAGTCCACTGAAGAGGTTCCAGATGAGGTTCATTTACTCTATGGTGAAAAACCAGTTAGCCCTGGCCGGCTGGCTCTGTGGTACAGTGTTGGCCTGGCGTGTAGAAGTCCCAGGTTCGATTCTTGGTCAGGGCACACAGGAGAAGCGACCATCTGCTTCTCCATCCCTCCCTCCCCACCCTTTCTTCTCCTGCAGCCATGGCTTGACTGGTTAGAGTACCTTGGCCTCCGGTGCTGAGGATGGCTGCAGGGCCTGACTCAGATACTGAAACGGTTCAGTTGCCGAGCAACAGAGCAGAGGTGCCAGATGCGGAGAGCATAGCCTGGTAGGGGGCTTGCAGGTGGGTCCCAGCTGGGGCACAAGCTGGGGTCTGTTTCTCTGCCCCCCTGGCTCCCCACCTCTAACTTAATAAAAAAAAAGAAGAAAAGAAAAACTCAGTATAGTGGATACCTTTGTGAACTGGGGAAAGACTGACTGGGAAAGGGCGTGAGGAGGACTTTCTGGGGCGGGGGCACGCTCTGTACCATAATCGAGCATTTGTCCAAATCCATCAGATGGTGCGTTCAAGAGCTGTGCATTTCGCTCGACACAATTTTATTTTAAAAACTGAACCCTAGGTTAATGATATTCATGCTGAAGCGCTTAAGAGTGAAGTGTACTGATGCCTGCAACTTCCTGCATTAAAAAATAAAATGGATGGATGAGAGAATGACAAAGCAAATATGGGGAAATGTTAACTGTAGAATCCAGTATTTGATACATACTTCTTCCAACTTTTCTGTATGTTTGAAATTTTCCAAAAATAAATGTTGAGAAGAAGAAGGCTAGTAAAAAAGAGTGAGAGATATGAACTTGGAATATAAATGTCGAGATTTCTGAAGGCTTTTTCAAAAGTAGTTTTTAACAAGTCTGTGGTTTAAAATTTGAATGTATTTTCCACAGAAATAGGTAAACTGCAACCCATTTAACCCGAAATAGAGCCAAAATTGATTCCATATCCTCGATTTTCCGTTGCAATGAGATTCCACAGACACTGTTTAAGCACCTACTGGATGCAAAGCAATATGACAGGTGGGATTTCTTTCCTTCCTTTCGGAGTTCCAGCAATAACATGGATTTCAAAACGTGTTTATGCACTACCTTAGCCAATTTACAGCCCCTCATTTGTGGGAAAATGTGCCTTGCAGCGAGAAAGGGTTACATATCCTCAAGAAAAACTTTTTTCTGCTGCACAATTATTCTCCAAGTGCTTAGAGAAAGGAACAGAATGATTGATGTGGCGTCTAACATTGCCACTCAGGGTTTAAGCTGAAAGCATCAAGGTCCCTAGGTCGAGTGCTCATGCACCAGGGAAGGCGCCTGCCTCAGACGGGTGGGAGCGGAGATCCATGATGCTCTGAGTACCTGCCACGTGCACACACAGCCCTCTCCAGTGGAAAATGATCCCCATCTATCTCCTCTTACTTATTACTACTAGAACTCACATTTGTTTGGTAATATGCCCCGCTTAAAAACAAAACAAAAAGCTGCGGCTTCCTTTATCGGTATGACCTACACGAATATATGACCCTGTGACTGACTTGGGGTCAGAGATTTAAGATGAACCGGTATGTGGGATTTCCCAGAGGGGGCATGTCCCCGCCTGCCGCACCCCGTCCTCTTTATGCCTGACTGCTGTCTGGAATATAGACATAACCACTGAAGTCTAGCAGCCACCTGAGGCCACGCAGCAATCTTGAAAATGGAAGCGAGTTTCTGTAATAGGTGCTTGGGACACAGCACCAAGCACACAACCCTGGCCCCGTGATGAGGGGTAGACTAGAGCGACAGAAGGAACCTGGGCTCCTGGTGACACGGCGAAGCTGCGTCCAGTCCTGCTGGCCTCGGGACTTATTTTATGTGAGAGAAATAAACCTCCGCGTGTTATATTTTGTTTCAAGCATGGTTATTTCCAGTCTCCATTCGGAGCAATCAACTGTGATTTCTAACTGACACACTCACCTGGTAAATTCTTTTCTAGGAAGTCCAAAGAGAGAAACTACATCCTGAGAGTTCAGGTATTTACTCCCAAAAAGCTGTGTACAGTCTCGCTTGTTTCTGGACCAGCCCCACGCACCAGAAAAGAACGTCCCAGGAAGAGGAATAACTCTGGTGGAAAGACACATTCCCTTCCTTTTCACCTGTCTCAAGGGGGCTCCTTTGGACACTTCTCCATTACATTCTGGAAAAACTGGTTGGAAGGGCTGATATAACCATTCTTTTCTTTTCTTCTTTTCCAAGTGAAAGGAGGGGAGATAGATTCCCACATGTGCCCTGACCGGGATCCATCTGGCAACCCCCATCTGGGGCCATGCTTGCAACCAGACGGTTTTTAGTGCCTGAGGTGGGTGCTCCATGGAGTCATCCTGAGTGCCTGGGGTCAATGCGTTCGAACCAATCGAGCCATGGCTGTGGGAAGGGAAGAGAGAGAGAGAGAGAGAGAGAGAAAAAGAGAAAGAAGAAACTGGGAAGGGGAGGGGTAGAGAAGCAGATGGTTGCTTCTCCTGTGTGCCCTGACCAGGAATCAAACCCGGGACTTCCACGCACCACACAAATACTCTACCACTGAGGCAACTGGCTAGGGTCTGATACAATTTTTCTAGTTCTCCCTCATCCTGTTGTGATGAGAGAAATCAACGCCTATTTCAGCACCTCTGGGGGTTTTTTTGTGTGTGTTTTTTTTAAAGATTTTATTTATTCATTATAGAGAGGGGGGAGAGAGAGAGAGAGAGAGAGAGAGAGAGAGAGAGAGAGAGAGAGAGAAGGGGGGAAGAGCAGGAAGCATCAACTCCCATATGTGCCTTGACCAGGCAAGCCCAGGGTTTCGAACCAGCACAGAGCGTTAATAGGCACAGAGCGTTTCCAGGTTGACACTTTATCCACTGCACCACCACAGGTCAGGCTCAGCACCTCTGTTTTATGTCTGCATCCCCACCAACGCTCACATCACTAGTGCCCACACCCAGCAATACTCTGAAAAACTCGTATGAGACAACCGGGGTCTCTGATCAACAGACTGGGTCCTTTAGCGATTCCCTTTGATGAACGCAGCTGTGCCGCAGGAGAGGCCGAGTGGTTTACTATCCTATAGCATGTCACTTTTAGGAGCACTTTATCTAAGTTGATTTAAACAGACTCTGGGGCCTAGAAGCTCCTTCTCTGGGTCTGAAAAGCATACTACGCACCACTCTCCTGACCTAGGCCCAACAACAACCCGTAAGATGTCTTCAGATCCTGAAATGCGACGATCCCTCTGAGTGTCTGTACTGTGACTTTATCTTTTGAGAGAGTCCCTTTCGGTTAGCTGACTATTCTCACACAGCCCTACAGGCTGGGAGAGCCCGGCACCGTGCCAGCACAGCTACGGCACGGCACTGCCCGGATGTGCATGCAGCCGAGGTTAATAGGCACAGACGCCCACAGTCTCAGCGATTCCGCTGCTATTCCAATTTCCCACTTTCCAAGTATCAACCCGCCTTAGTGCAGGAAAGCTGATCATTACAGACCCAAAGCAAGGGAGGTGTTTTCACACTCCTCTGAAAGCCATCCCTGGATGCCTGATTTAGATTAAAAAATTCAGTATAGAAAAAAAAGAAGAAGAAGAAGAGCTCTTTTCCAAGATGTTCAGGGAATGCGCTAAAGCTGCCTGCTCGCTCCTTTCCTCGTCTCCGCCAGCCCTGCCCTGCCCTGCACTCTTCACAACAGCCCCCGCTCCTCCCCGACTCACACACCCCTCCTCCAGACTCCAGGGCTCTCGCCCACCGCCCACCGCCCACCGCCCACCACCCACCGCCACAGAAACCAGCACAGCCTGCCTGCAGACCCCAAGGGGCCTGTGTTCATTTGCTTGAAGTCTGACTCCTTAACCCCCCTTCCGCCAGCCAAAGGACGGCGAGAGGACGGAAGGACATTCCTCGCTGCCCCAACACAGTTCTTTCACGTCTGGCTGGAGACTGATGACTAAGCCATCCTGTAATCTTGTGCACACAGAAACTCCTGGAGAAACAGGCAGGCATCCCCGTGAAAATGCTCCGGGATCATCTCCTAACAGGATCAGACTCGTAGTCGCGAGGAGATAAAAGAACCTGGTTAATCCCAAAAAACACACTGCGTTGTGAAGAACGCTTCCCTGCTCTGTTGTACTAACAGGGTATAATTACCAATTAGCAAACATGTGAAGTGCTCTGCCATCACCCCTTCCTCACGAGCTAACCTTCCCAGTGCGCCCGGCACAACCGCTGCACAGCTGTACAAACAGAGGACGAGCGTGGGAAATCGCACGCTTTCCCAGTGGGCCTGGATTACGAGGGAAGAGCCACCAAGTAGGGTTCCTGCCACACCACTGTGCTGGGTGCTTCACGTACAAATCCTCAATACTCCTGAGCGCCCTGGAGTAAGTGACCCCGTTTTACACAGGAGAAGAGAGAAGGCCCAGGGAGGTTATGTGTTTAACCCCAGTTCTCAGAGCCAGTAAGAGCCAGAGACCGACCCAACTCCCACGGCCAGCTTTCTTTCCACGCTCTGGATCTGCCTTCCCTGTGGGGAAGTCGATTTCCTGGCCCCCACGTTCCCAGGGCACCGCTTAGCAGCCTGGGCTGTGGGAAGAAAGCAGCAGAGCCCATTTTGAACAAAGCTATAAACTGAAACACCACAGTCCCTTTCTTTAAACAAAACAAGACGGTTTCTGGCAAAAACTGCCTTCAAAGGAATTCTGTGAAACCAGTCCTACTTGCCCACCATTACGGAATCCAGAAGGCATTCCCAAAGAAAGAACTCCCAGTCTACTTCACCGTGAACACCTGGTAAAGGGAACGGTGATCGTCCTGTGCAGGCGATGGGCCCGGCTGCAGCCCGGCGACAGGGAGCCCTCGCCAGGAGCGGTGTGCCAGGGGTCCCCCCACCCGGCCACACGACCCTGCCTTCTCAGACAGACACCTCCACCAGGACCGCGGGGCCCCTCCCTGCTCCTGGGAAACCTCTGACATCGCCCTGGTAGCCCCTGGAAACCATGGGTAGTCAAGTGAGGCGTCCAGGGGACAAAGGATCAGAAAATACAGGGTTCATTCTCCAGAATGATACTAATAAGGACAGTAATAATCACAAAGGCACTTTTCTTTTCTTGGACTCAGTTTCCCCGACTGTCTGTCAAACACTCCTCTCGGCTCGCAACATCTGTAACTCTTCCTTTATGTCGGTGTTCCCCCGGGAAGGGGGTGGGGGAGGAGACTCCCTTTCCTGTCCACCTGCCGCATTCCTGCTCACTCTCACTCTTTCTAGTCTTCCTAAGCTCCTCAGCGAGGATTTCCAAGGCTCTCCCAAGTAGATCGGAAGCCTATTTATTCCTTCAGTGCTTCCAATGGCAACTTGTACCTACCTCCTTTGTAGCCTTTGATGTTCTGTATTATAATCTCCGCACCTCAAGGCGGGGGCCGAGGTGGTTCATGGGTACCCACAGGAGCTAACACCTTGCTTGACATCACTAGGTGTCCAATAAATAGGAAGAGTGAGTGGACTCAGGGAAGAGGTCACTGGAGGTTTCCTTCAGGCTACCTTACAGTATAGCTTTCAGAGACTTCCTAAATGACAACTAGTTCTGGGTGAACTCTCCAGATGACAACGTCATCTGGATGTGCTCAGATGTGGCCGCCTCTCATTTGCAAATTCATCCTGAGCTCACTACTTGTGAAATGCCTTCCGCAGCTTGGGACTTTGGACCGGGAGCAGACATGCTGGGAGCCCCTATTTCCAGGTCTACTTCTTCAATAAAGGTCACCCCCGGGTACGTCAGAGAGAGGGAGAGAGGGCTAGCAGTTGTGAAGCACCTACTGCGTGCTGCAATAAAACTGAGAGGCAGACATCAATATCCTACTTTATAGATCCCGCCCGCTCGAAGTGTGGGCCGAGGACCAGCAGCGGCAGTCACCTGAGAAAGGGACAGAAATACACAAAGTCAGGCCTCACCCCAGACTTAGTGAAGCAGACACTGCATTTTGAGAGATCCCCGGTGACCGTCTGCAGTGTAAACACGGAGAGGCACCGTCCCAGATGCGGAGCCCGAGGCTCCTGGCCGGCATACACTGGGATTTGAACTCAAGTCAGAAAGGCCTGTTCTGAAAGAATGTCCCTTCCCACCACCTGGCTTTTTAAGAACCATCCCAACCGTATAGCTTCGAAAAACACATCTAACATAATACAAAATCTAAGATATACAGTGGACCCTTGGACAACGTGGGGGTTAGGAGCACTGAGCCCCCCACACAGTCAAAAACCCAGGTGTAACTTTTGTCTTTCCCCTAAAACGTCACTACTAATAGCCTAGTGTTGACCAGAGCTTTACCGATCACACACACAGTTGATTATCACACACCTGCAGGTTATATTAAGTTATGTATTCTCTCAGTCAAGGAAGCTAGAGAGAAGAAAATATTAAGAAAACCATAAGGAAGAGGAAATATATTGACAATATTTATTGTAAAAAAAGAAATGCATGTATTAGTGGACCCACGCAGTTCAAACCCATGTCGTGCAAGGGCGAACTGAACTGAAAAAAAAAATGTTCTAACAAAGTTCATTGTTTCAAAAATTTATATAAAGAAAATTTCACATCCCACATCACTAAATACCAAAAAACCTAGCAGAGTTCTCCTGCCCTGCTATGACAGTATTATAAATTTTCCTTTTTTATTCCAAAATACAACTAACATGACTGGAGTGTTGCTTGGGTGATTAAAAGTCACTGAGTTCTGGGTTTTCAGGTGTCTCCGTGAGAGACTGACGCACAGTATCAAGAAGCTGGGCTTTTAGGTTCCAGTGGACGTTCATTTCAACTCTGAGCATAATTCATAATTTGAGAAAGCAGGCAACTTCCTTGGGGCTGTGTCCTTCAGGAACAAGACAGGCGAATGCCACCCCACACACAGCTGCTGCCAGGGATAACGACATCATGTACACACGGGAACACGGCAGACAATAAATGTGGGACACCATCACCACCATCTCCAACAGCGACCTTGACTGGTTGACACGCCAGGAAAATCAGCCTGTTAACGAGGCTTGCACACATTGTTATTCTGCGAATTCGCCAGCCAGCAGGGATACTTAACAGAGACATGATTTATTAGTAATCAATAACATTTAAGAAAGTTGTGGGCATATTTTTTAGTGATTACCAAAATGATACGCTTACTTTCTTTTATAGTGACCCTGCAGCAAATAGGGAACAAATGAACAATTATTTTCTATTACTTCGGAGCCAGGGAAAAGGGAGAAAAGCGTTAATGATGGAAAAATGTAAAGAACGGATAAGAGATGGGAAAGCCACTAAATGCGATACACACTGCCACATTGTACATGTGCGTAATTTGACAGTATACAAAGCACTTTCCCCATCCGTTACCTTCCCCAGTTCTCACTCTCTGAAATATGACTGTCTCCATCTTGAAGGTGGGGAAACAGGTGCAGAGAGAGCAAATGACTGGTTCACTCAGAGCCTAAGCGTAAGCTATGGCAGAAACACAAACCCAAATCCTCTGAACACAGCCCGGTCTCTCTTCTATTAGGCTACTTAAGGAATTGAAAGTGACTACTCTCACAACAGCTAGCTCAGCTGCGGACAACCACGCCCGGGACAGTACACAGGTCACGCAACCCCATCCCAGTGGTGACCGCCTCTGCCCAACACACATATATATCCTTTAAAAGACTGGCATCTAAAGGAGAAAAATGCTACTTTTCTTGAACCTGTTCCTTCCTGACAATAATTTCTGTTTGCGGATCTGTTGTTGTTTGGCTACCAGAAAAGAATGTTCGATTAACTTTCCAACCTCCTTCTTATGCTAATTACAGCTCATCAGCATCTGGACACCCACAAGCAAAATCAATCTGACTACAAAGTCAAGCCAAAGATATTTTCTTACCATAAAAAATAAGCAAATATGACTGCAACATGATTAAATCCACAGAACATTTCCCCGGCAACCTGCAGGCTGCTACATATAAAACTCACAGCCAACATCACAAGAACACAGGAAGGTGGACACCAACAATCTCACACATTTAACTGTATTCTTTATGAGCAGTGAAATACATACAAGCTTATTTTCGGCTCATCCCCTTCCACATTGTATCTGTTGTTAAGACTCCAAAATTCAAATACTCAGACATTAAAAAAAAAACACCAAACCATTGGAAGGCATCTTCACATCCCCTTATACTGAAACCAGATGAACTTAAGACACATTAGCCTTCAGTCCACACCATGTTTCCTTACCACCCTGAAGTCCCAGCACATACACAATCTCTGGAAGAGCCAACATCACTATCCAAGCACAGCTCCCCTTTCTAAACCATCACCTCTGCAATCTAATTCTTTACCCCAAATCTATCCTGCCTTCCAGCTTCCTAACCGTATTAAAAAACACACCCTTGACAAATATGTCCAAGACAGAGTGAGTAAAAACAGGTTACAACATAGTGTGTTCCAGCTGTACAAAATTATCTGCACACACAGTCAAGTCCCCCCCCACACACACCTCACACAGATGTTTGAATGGACGGCATCCACGAGGTTTTCTATAATTCACTCTGGAAGGTGAGACCGGGGGAGATTTGTACTTTCCCACAAGCTTAAACTTTCTACATCAGTTTACTCCATTCATATTCAGAAAAAGCAGTAATGCCATTTTTAACAAGCCTCCCCCGAAGACCCACCACGTCAAGATGTTCTCTTGGCACAGAGAGAGACAGGGACACCAAAGGCTTGTGCCCTGGGCGCTCTGACCAGCGGTTCTCGTGCTGACTGAGCAACAGCACCCGGGGCTTTCTAAAAATACAGGTGCCCGGAGTCCCAGACCTCCGAACTTCTGGAGGTGGGGCCAAGGCACATGTATTTTGTCAAAGCTCTTCAAGTGATCTGACCAGTCAGGGGTGAAAACTCCAGCAGGGACCCAGAGAGGGAGAGAGAAGGCCAGCGTGCTGAGTGAAGTGTGTGACTACAGGCAGGCAATGGCAAGGTGACCAGATGGGGACAGAATGCCAGGGCCACAGCGGTGCTGAGCTTCAGGAAGGAGACCGCGAGGGGAGAGCTCCTGGTGCACACACACACCCTACGCTGGAAGCTCAGAAGAAATGAACGAGGCGTGGCAGGCAAACCGCTGGGCCGGAGACAGTGCCCAGGGTACCTATGCAGTGCCCAGGGCAGGACTTACTGAAAACCGAAAGAAACAAAGTAAGAAAGACACCCAGCAGTTTAGATGAGGCCCACTGCAGGGGAGCAACCTTCAATTTATGAAAAGAAGGAGGAGGAGATACAACTGCGGGAAAATCCTGGGTTAAAATCCTAGCAAGACCGTGTGCTAGCCTGACCTGTGGTGGCGCAGTGGATAAAGCGTCGACCTGGAAATGCTGAGGTCGCCGGTTCGAAACCCTGGGCTTGCCTGGTCAAGGCACATATGGGAGTTGATGCTTCCTGCTCCTCCCCCCATCTCTATCTCTCTCTCTTTCTCTCTCTCCTTTCTAAAATGAATAAATAAAAATAAATTAAAAAAAAAAAAAAAAGACCGTGTGCTAGCTGTGTGTCCTTCGGAAAATAACTCCTCTATGCCTCCATGTCCTCACCTGTAAACTGTGGGTAATACACGGCTCTGGGGTTACTGCCAGGATTAGAAAAAAAATGAGACAATGAATGTAAAAGCCTATCAGAGTGCTCAGAACAAAACAGCCCCCAAACAGAAACACTAGGAAGTATATCCCAGTAAAGTTTATGTGTTGAATTTTAATAAAACAGGGCTCAGAGTTAATTACTGCCTAAGCCATTTCTTCATTTTGGCACTACCTTAAAATGCTGGAGAAATAACCTAGAAAGGTTTGGCTATCTCTTCACTGTTGCTTCAACACTCTTGGTATTTTTTTTTTTTTTTACTTCTATAAAGAAGATACATTGCATACTAAACCATTGCTATAAAATTTAATCAAGATTATAAATGAAAACTAGCAGTCATATTGACAAAATAATAAATGTACCAGTGGAAAATTCTATATCCAAAATAAGAATTCAGCTAATGCTGTCACTAAAGAACTAAGTTTCCACCTGGCAGAATGGAAAACAGAAGAAAAAAAAGAAGTGATAAATGTTTCTCCTTCATCCTCTCTACCCAGGCCCTCAGTATCACAATCGAATTTGTTCTAAAATAGCTGAAATAGTCAAAATAACTAAAATTAGTATTATATGTATAACTTGTAAACATTTGGAAGCCCCCGGGCGGGGGCGCAGTGGATAGAGCGTCATCCTGGAGTGCCAAGGTCACCAGCTGGATCCCAAGGGCACTGGCTGAACCTCCGGGTCACCAGTTTGGGTCTCGGTCAGGACACATATAAGGATCACTGGGTTCACAACTAAGTGGGACAATAAGTCGATGCTTCTTTGTCTTTTCAACCCCACACCCCCAAATATTGGGGAGAGTCCTTTTTTGGATAACACAATAAAACATAAACAAAAACAGCCACAACTACTACCATTAATGAACGCTTACTACGTTCCTAAGCACTGTACGTATATAACTCAGTCGATTCTCACAACAGCTCTGCGGGGTCTCCAAGGAACTCCTCAGGAGCTTAATAAAATACACATCCACCGACATTATGCAGACTGGTGGAACTGGGCACTCTGGGAACGTGTCCCAGACGACGATAGTCTACACAAAGTCCCAGATGACTGACGGCAGCTAGGGTGAAGGCTCACTGCAGTCTGTCCCTCCCAACTTTTATTTCACACATGCCCTTTTTTTTTTCCCTACTTGACAGCCCTACACTTGGATAACTCAGACCTAAGGTTTGGCTCCAAAGCCACCTTTCTAAGGTAAAGCTGTTTCTAATCTCCAACTGTCCACATACCACCCAGGCTGGATTAGGAACCCCTCCCTCCCTGCTCCCATTTACCTTGTAATATAAATGCAGGTTTCCATGTCTGTCTCCCCAGCTGGGCTGTGAGCTAGTTTACCTTCTACCTACAGCACCAAGCCTGGCACAAAGCAGGGGTTAGTGGTTTGCTTAATACAAAAAGAATAAAGCTTCACTGACCTCCCGTAAGGGCTCTTGCCCGTAGAAACACACTCTGCAGGAGTGTGAAGGAGAAGGGTCCGGTACCTCACGTAAGAAGTGATGAATGTTAACAGGGCTGGTATAACCAGGGTCCTAACTGAGGGTTCAGGTTACAGGCCACCATGAAACCCAGTGGCTCTTCCATCTCCCTGGGTGCTCTCATTATGACTCAGCCTGTCTGCACATGGAGTCCCGGTCCACAGCTGGCCTTCACACCCACAAAAGTCAAGGATTTTGACCCAACATATTTTCTCATAACGTGGAAACTGAGTAATGACTATTTTTGAAAGGAGGTCAAATAGGCAGTAACTGTATTCCTGTTTATTGAATGTCCACATGCTAGACACTATACATAAGATGTTAATGACCATTATTCTTCACATGACTCTTTAAGAAAGGTTTTATCAGGCTTGTTGATTAAAGGAATTGAAACAACTTGCCCAAGGCCACCAGCTAGTCTGGAGACAGAGCTGGGATCTGAAGCCACGCCTGTCTGTCCAGAGCGACAACCCTCCTTCTACGACCCTGTGCTGCCTCCGGATCCCAACCGGAAGATCGTCGGAGCCCTCTGGGGTCAGAAGAAGCTTTAAAGCAGACTATGCTTAAGTTCTGCTCTGTTGCTTGTTTACTGAAAGAGCTTTGGTCATTAAAACCTCTCTGAGATTTATCTGTAAGAAGATAGAAGTGCCTAATTCATAAAGTAGGTACACTTGTGAACCCCTGAACGTATTAGTAGATGCCCAATAAATACGAGCTGGCCGTTAGCCTGTGTCCCTCCGCCTCCCTGCAGAAGAGGGTAAATATATCCTGCTTCACTGTCCTCCCCGCTGACAAACAACTAGGCTGTGTTCCACTCAG
Organism: Saccopteryx bilineata; assembly: GCF_036850765.1. NCBI lineage: Eukaryota > Metazoa > Chordata > Mammalia > Chiroptera > Emballonuridae > Saccopteryx > Saccopteryx bilineata. The sequence continues at coordinate 200,536,190 of NC_089495.1, forward strand.
GAAAGAAAGGCCTGAGGGCAAGCTCTTAATATGATAGAACCAGTTAGCAAACCAGATGCGCAACACTCAAAATCACCCCCCGAGGCCTCACGAGGAACCCCGAAATCCAAACACATTGCTATTTCAGCATCTTGACATGTTGTTGTCTGAGGTCAGGACCGAGACAAGCAGCTGGAGGGAGAGAAAAGGAATTGATCCAGAGTCTGTTCAATTATAAGGTTTTAAAACAACAGCAAGATATTTCCATCCTTGTTTAACATCAAGCGCCTGCCAGTACATGACTTAATCCCATTCCTTTTTTTTAGCAAGAGAGAGAGACGGGAAGGGAGAGAGATGAGAAGCTTCAACTCATAGCTGCATCATTTTAGTTGTTCACTGACTGCTTCTCCTATGGGCCTTGACTGGGGAGCTCAAACTGAGCCAGTGACCCCTTGCTCAAGCCAGCGACCTTGGGGTCCCACACTCAAGCCAGATGACCCTATGTTCAAGCTGGCGACCTCGGGTTTACGAACCTGGGACAGGACTTCAGTGTCCCAAGTCAGTGCACCACCACCGGTCAGACAATGCCATTCTTAAAATTAAATACTGTTCTGTCTTCACTTGCTCATTGTTCTGACCATTATAACCAGCCCTTTATAAATTTTAAGCTTGGGGAATACACAAAGAGGGGGGAGATTTTCGAGTCATCTGTTTCCGGGTGATTTGGAGAAGTGGGGACTGGGGCCAGCTCGTGTGCCCTCCCCGGGGAAGCTTTCTGTCTTATACTCCACGAAAGACTGGCATGTTTACAGTGCGCCTCTGTGGATGGCGGATTCAGGGCAGGAACGCATTTCTTTAGGCGAGGACTTCTAAAATTACCAACCGAGTACAAAGAAGAGGGACACAAATGGGGAACCATCCTCCCTGCAGCCACTAACATTAGTGAAGCAGGGATTGTGCTAAGCACTTTATCTTTATTTATTTATTTATTTATTTTTTACAGAGACAGAGAGAGAGTCAGAGAGAGGGATAGACAGGGACAGACAGACAGGAATGGAGAGATGAGAAGCATCAATCATTAGTTTTTCAGTGCGCGCTGCAACACCTTAGTTGTTCATTGATTGCTTTCTCATATGTGCCTTGACCGCGGGCCTTCAGCAGACTGAGTAACCCCTTGATCAAGCCAGCGACCTTGGGGTCTTGAACCTGGGTCCTCCGCATCCCAGTCCGACGCTCTATCCACTGCGCCACCACCTGGTCAGGCTCTTTATTATTTCATTTATCCCCATCAAACACCCTTATGAGACAGATCCCAATATTATCCCAATTGTACAATCGAGGAAACACAGGCTCAGAAAGGCTAAACAATTTCCCCAAAGTCACAGAGTTAGTAAATGACAGGACCAACACATCAACCCAAGTCCTGTTTCATCCACAACCCATGTTCTGAATCACCCATGTCCCAATAATTGTCATACACGCCTCAGAGCTCACCGCCCCCTCTGCCACTCCCAGCAGCAGTTTAAGAATGAAACACTATTTATCTTTCAAGAAACACTCAAATGCCATCTCTTCTCTTAAGTCTTCCCAGCATCCCTAGAAGTCTAGGCTTCCATAACCTCCAGTATAACATTTAGTACAGTATGATGTCTGGGGTCAGTATTAAAATGACAATTCATAATAAACTAACATTTATTGTCCCTATACTATGTTAGACTTACACAAAAATAATAATTCTCATAATAATCCCAAAAGGGTGGTATTAATCCTATTCTCAAAGGTAAATAAACAAACACGTATTGAATGTTACTATGAGACAGATGCTCTGGCATTATGGGAGAACCATAAACTGGTTAACACGGTAAAAGTCCTTGGAATTCCACAACGCTCTTAATGATAGGCAGGTGTCTTGCTCCGTCTGTAGATGGTGCATTCCTGCTCTCTTGTGTCCTTTGATAATGAAGCACTCTGGTCTAGTGTGTCTTTGTACTTGTGTAAAGCCAGATACACAGTTACCATCATAACTGCCTGGCCCATGCAGGTTCACATTAGATTCGGACAGACAGTAATGAAACAACAGAGCCAAGAACTGGTGGGCCATTAGTTTTAATCCTAGCTTGCACCCAGTGGGCAGAAATATACATACTGGGCTTCAAAACCCACTCATTCAGTTCTCACAAAGCTACTGACTTATCTGAGTTTCCTAGAATCAAAGGTTTCTAGCTCACCAGCCTTATTCACCTCTGTTCCTCATCTCCTTCTCTCTGCACAAACTGGCTTTTCCTTCAGCACTCCGCCATCTTGGCTGCCTCTCCTCTCCTCCATGTGGCCTTACTTTGCTCTCTGCTCTCTAATGCTAATATCTCAGGAACCGAGAGAGCAAGTTCCTAGTATGCCCCACTTTATAGTGCAGAAATCCAAACTTTTAATCCAATATACAAAATAGGGAAGTCTCTAATACAAAATCACTTATCTGAGGCATGATGGGATTGTACCACCCACATCAAAAAGGGTGGGGAAGGCTTAGTCCTAAAACCAAGCCCCAGGCTACAAGGATCTTGCCTGCCCACAGCCCACCCCCAACACACATTAATATCACCTGGGTGATGGCCTTCCATGTGGGCAGCGCCATCTTTAACAAAGTGAGCATAATATATTTTATCTGCCCAACAACTTGCTAGTATGGTTTTTTGGGAAATATCTGCAAAAGTGCTTCTTTTCCCCCTTCTTTAAACTACAAACTCGCTGAGGGCTGGGAGTGCCACCCTAATTTGCATGGTGGCATGCAGGACAGACAGGAGAAATGGAGACTAAGGCAGAGAGACTTAGTAAGGTGACAGTGAGAGTTCAGAGAGGTGAGGAGGGCAGTCAGTGGCCAAGGACAGGCCTGATTCAAGAGCTTTTCATACAGCAAACTTCATGGGACTTACGATCAATCACATGTGGGGACCACTGGAGTTTGCTGTGGGCGGTGGAGTGCCGTCGCGACATTTACCAGGAGAGAACCAGCAGAGACTTGGGCAATGAAGGGAAGAGCATGGTTTTGAAAGAGCTGAGCTGGAGCATCTGGCGGGATTGTCTGCTGGCTAATGAGCTGTGCCGACGGGCGCTTGGGAGAGAAACAAGGTCGAAGGTTTGGGAGTCAACAGCAGAGAGGTAGAGGTTCAAGTTGCAGCAGTGGGTGAGATCGTCCAAGAAGAGCGGAAACAAGAACCAGGAAGACACCGCCGTCACGTGTGGAAGTGAACAATCTGAGGAACAGGCAGAGGAAACGGATCTGGAGCTGGGACACGAGGAGAGAACAGCTTCCCTGGGGACAGGGGGTCCTAGTTTGTTCCCTTTCTCCTTGAGACCTGTCACATGCTAGTCTTTGTTAAATTCTTTTTTTTTTTTTTTTTTTTTTTTTTTTTCATTTTTCATTTTTCTGAAGCTGGAAACGGGGAGAGACAGTCAGACAGACTCCCGCATGCGCCCGACCGGGATCCACCCGGCACGCCCACCAGGGGCGACGCTCTGCCCACCAGGGGACGATGCTCTGCCCATCCTGGGCGTCGCCATGTTGCGACCAGAGCCACTCTAGCGCCTGAGGCAGAGGCCACAGAGCCATCCCCAGCGCCCGGGCCATCTTTGCTCCAATGGAGCCTTGGCTGCGGGAGGGGAAGAGAGAGACAGAGAGGAAAGCGCGGCGGAGGGGTGGAGAAGCAAATGGGCGCTTCTCCTGTGTGCCCTGGCCGGGAATCGAACCCGGGTCCTCCGCACGCTAGGCCGACGCTCTACCGCTGAGCCAACCGGCCAGGGCTGTCTTTGTTAAATTCTGAACATATCAGGAGCCCCCAAGAAAAGCTGGCCCCAATCAATGACATGTTGTTTAAAAATATTTCTTGCTTGTCTATGCTGGTTCAAGTCCCATCCCTTCTGACTGCAGGAGAGGTTTCGCCATGTCCTCTTCTAGCCCTGGAGGTGGCGGGAGCTCTGGTCGGCTCCGCTACACTGTTCGAGGAGTCCAAGAAGCACCGGCAGCTACGAGCTATTCTTTGCGGGTGACAGAACGGTATTCTTTAAAGCATTAACCTGTTATCAACTGCTGTTATTAGGCATATCTGCATGGGTGCGTACGCCCAGCACACACACCACACACACCACACACCTACACACTGCCTGGTAGCTCACTCGCTTAAAGCTTATAACAGCCTCCGGGGGAACCATATTAAAGCCGCAATTAAGTAGAACTGCTACAAACTCAATAACTCACCTACCTAATGAAGCAATATAAGAAAAATTGGGCCTATTTTAATAAGAATTTTCAAAAGAGACAAGAAGTAAAGGTCAAATGCCACTTCTGGATCCCAGCTCTTTCCTTCTCCCCTCCTATTCAGAAGCAGTTAATACCAAGGAGACAATACACACTGTGCTATTCTTTGCAGAACCAAAGAGGCAACCAATCACTATTGCACAGGAGGGCAAACTATTCCTTTCCAACCCATCCCCCAAACTAAATGCCTCCCCTGATCTATTTCTGAGGTTTTATCATGCAAACCTGAATGGATTTCAATTACAATAATTCCTTTCCTTCTCCACCCCAACTCACAAAAGAGGAACTAAATTACCAGCACGGCTAGGTTAGAAGGACAGTTTTTGCTTCCTCCCTGCTCTCTGGAGGCGCCTTAATCGCGAAGTTCTCCTCTCGCATTCCCTTCGTCGAGTCGGCGTTAGGAGCACAGCTGCCTCCCTGTCGGCCGACTATTTAGCATAAATAAAACGGCCACTCTCCCCGTCCTCCCCCGACCACGGTTTGTGCAGTCTCTGCCTGGCTTTCCCGGCGACCTCTTAGAAGGATGGGTGCACGTGACTACGGCCAGGGTGGACAGAACTGGAGACAGCTTTGGTAGGGAGAATTTAGAATTCTTAAGGTACCTGCTCTATTGTGGGATCTATACTAAGCCCATGTGTCATGTTACCTGACCCTCACGACCACCTAGGGGTGGATCTGGCCTCACTACCTTACAGATGGGGCACGGAGGACCAGAGAATTCGGGAATCTGCCCACGAGCCCATGGTTGATCAACAGTGGGTCCATCTGCGCCACAGTAGGGAATACAGCTGCCGCAGGAGTCGGGAAGGCCCTGAGACATGGTAAGGGCTGACGCTGGACCAGGATAGACTTAAAGGAGGCTAACGCTGATATGTCACAGCCTCTGAGATCTGACAAGAAAGGGAAGCATGCAGGCAGCCGTCCAGAGCTTCTGGGATGGGAGGTGATCCGCAGCCCACACTGCTTACTGAGTTGTTGGATCACCACAAGAAGCTTGTCACAGGGTGACCTCACTTATCAGGAAGTTCTATTCACAACATGGCTCTTAAGGATTCAGCCCTAATGGAGGGCTTCAGACATAGACTCCAAGTCCATGAGACAAAGTACAATTTATGGCTAGCAAACCACTTTTAAAAAAAACCTTGTTATTGACTTTATTGGGGTGACATGGTTAATAAAACGATAGAGGTTTCAGGTGTTAATTTCTACAGTACCTCATCTGTATATCATACTGTGTGTTCACCACCCTGAGTCGTCTCCTTTCCTCACCATCTACCCCCTTGCCCTCTTCTACTCCCCACCCCTCTCCCTCTTCTGGTCCCCATACTGTTGTCCGTGTCTACGAGCGTGTTTTCCCTTTGCTTACTCCCTTCACCCTGCTCACCCAGCCCCCCAGGAAAAGCCCCCTCGCCCCAGGAGATGACTGACCGTCAGTCAGAACTGAAGTCCACTGCACTGACGGTAGCCCTGCAGGGCTCTGAGGAAGTCCAAGCCCACGTCTGCTCTCAGGGGGCAGTCTTTCGGAAGGCGATGTTCATTCATGTGGTCAGTAAACATTTCCCTTGCATCCACCACAGGCCAAGCACCAGGCCGGGCTCTGGCACCCAGAGGTGGCAAGGCCACTGGTTCCACAATCTCAAGCTATGAAGGCAAAGTCCCGAGACCAAGAGGCTCTATTCCAGTCCATGGGCTCATGACATGCCTCCCTGAGAAAGTGACAGCCAAGCTAAGGACCTAAAGGATGAGAACAGGTGGCCAGGCAGACAGAGGAAAGAGCGTGGCGGGGGCCTGGGGCCAGGAACGAGCAGGGCCCGTCTGTGAATACGCCCCGTGGTCGGAGGCTACCGGGCTCTGGCTCAGCATGCCGCGCGGCCAGCGCACAGAGCAAGCCGAAGGACAAGACGTGACAGAAGCCTTGAAGCATGTGCCCTGCCTGCCTGGCTCCGCTTTGGTTCTCATCCTACTTCAGGCCCGAGGACCAGAGAGCCCGGAGCAGCAGCAGCTACCGGGGACCCCTCTGCAGGGGCCCAGAGCTGCATGTGCGTCTCTCTGGGCGCTGGTGTACTCAGGCTGGGTTCATCCTCACCGGCCATTACAGCCCAGACGTGCCTTCCAGATCTCTCACCAAGCCCCAGCCCTCCCTGACCTAACGCTACCGAATTCCTCCGGCGGTCCTCCAGAGCAAGCGAGCTGCTGCCAGCACGCCACGGGCACACCTTTCAGAAGGAGAACAGCTCCTCACTGAACCTGTCACCTCTCTTCTCAGCACCGTCCACACGGAGCACGGCCAGCTGTGGGCCGGCCCCTTCCCCTTCGAGCTGCCTGCTGTGCGCCACCCAGGCTCTCCCAGAGCCCAGCGGGGTGGCCACAGCGCGGGCCTGAGCCGCGTCCCGGATCACTGGACAGAACCTTGACAAGCGGGCCCGTGCCTCGGAACCTTAAGTTCCAGAGACCAGAGCATCCAGCTCTCTGGTCTAGCTTCCTCATTTTACAGAGCAGGGAGGGAAACGCAGCCCGGAGAGTTAAGGGGTCTGAAGTCACTGACTAGCAGCAGGCCTGCGGCTCAGTCACCTCCCAGCTGACTTCCCAAGAAACCAAGGTACCGCCCCCACCTCGTAGGTGGTCAAGCCTCAGAAAGAGAGCCCGTGACACAGCAGTACTAGGGCGGTAGCAGGTTGTCGAGCAATGACGACTGTCTCCACAGGTTCATCTCCTGGACCTCCAGGACCCCTTAGTCTGTCTCCCATGCCTCGTTTTGCTGCATTTCTCCGGAGTCAAGAGAAAGGACCAGCAGCAGGGCTGCTGACAGCCGGCAGACGCGTTTGCGGCTGCTGACTGGGCGACGCCTGATTGGAGCTGACCTGGAGTCTGCACTTGTCCTCAGATCTCTAGGTCACAGCTCTCTGCACCGCCAGTGCCGCCCTTGCGGACTCTCTGTGGTCTCTGGAGAGCTGGTCTGATCAGAGGAGACCACATTGGAGGCGACCACTGACGCCAGTCATGTCACCTTCCCTTTGGCCACTCCAGGTGGAAGACACGAAGCCAAGTCAGTCTGAGAAGGGCAACTTTTATCTAGGCGGGTGAGGACCGCAAAAGAGCCTGCAGATACCGACACCAATTCTAGTAGTCGCTGACAAAAATACATACGTGTCACCCGAACCATTGGACAAATGTTAACTTTTGACAAGATGAACAAATTAGTCGGCCAAGCAGCTTGGGTTTTCCTCCCCTCTTACACAACCAGCTCCTCACACCCCTCCTTGCCCTCTCCTCACTTTAAAATAACCACCCAACCACGTGGATCCCCCAGAACCGGAGCCCGAGGGCCTCCAGCAGAACTGTCAGAGCTCAGGAATGGCGGCCTCCCAGGTGGCGCTAAGGCTGTTTGGGGGGGGGGGTGCAGCAGGCCCCAGACAGAAGCAGGACGAGACTGGCCCCGCAGTCGCTACTCTGGCTACGGTATCACAATTCATGGCAGCATTTTGCTGGGAGTATGCACCGTCAGGGAGGAGAAACATAAAAAGGGGAATCTGGGCTGTAAATAGTTTATTTCGGCAATTCCCGATGTTAGCTGAATCATACTTTAATACAGAAATGCACGAAAGCACCGCTCCGGGGGTGACATGTGCTGCCATCTCATTACTCTTTCCAAATGGGTCTTCCATCAGAGAGACACCTTGCCACAAATTACCGTGAAGGAAACAAAACCCTCACGCACAGACCTGCTAACGGGTCGGAAGGAAATGGAACCACTAGGGTTCGAGCAAGTAGAGAGCCGTGCAGCAGAGACCACTGGTGACCGGGGGGGTCTCTGGGTTGCTTTTCCATGCACAGAAAATACAAAAGTAGAAAAAAAAACCCGTAGCACTCTTCAGCCTAAGAGTCCACTCCTCAAACGCACATCTGAGTTTTTCAAAGTATAAGGGATCCTCGGGTTACGACAGTCTTGACATATGACATTTTGAGTTTAGAATGCTCACTCCCATAAAAAGTTAAAGAAATTCAGAGGTGAGCATTTCGACTTCCGGTGTTAGCGCTGGACTCCACAGACCACGCTGGCTGTACAGAAGACTGTGCAGCAGTGTAACGTGTTTGTGTTTTCACGTTCCAGATTATGACTTTACAACTGCGTGAGAATAGGTAAGTGACTAGGGTTGGATGTGTTTCGACTTACACCAAAACTCCAATGGCATCACACTGTCATAGGAGCGGAACAGTGTCGTAACCCGAGGACCCCCCTGCAGCGCTCGTTTCTGCCAGTTCTCTTCGGGCACCTAAAGAAGGCTGCGTTTTCCGGCAAATCCTACCTTCGTGCTCCTTCTCGGTGGTTCCCACTTTCTTGATCTTCCTGGGTGATTTCATGAAGAGAGGAAAGATGGTCCGTAAGCCAAGGATGTCGACGAACTTGTGGCAGTTGTCCGTGCCCTCGGGCCCGATCATGGCGTGGTCCAGCACTTTCAGGGCGCTGCTCCGCGAGATCTTCTTCTCTCTGGGGGTCACAGAGGGCTCACGTAAGGCACTGCAGATGGATGGTCTAGGGTTTGTTTTTAGAGTGTATTTACTACAGTACTCATTATAATGGGAAATTTAAAAAAAACAATTTAAATGTCCACCAATGAGAAAATTATTACATTATGGTGTATCTACATGGAATACTACATACTTGTTAACAGTTAGGAGAATCCATAATAACACGAACAACTTTTTAAGGTCAGAATGATAAGCATACAAGGTAATACATTCAGAATTCTATATGCAGCCATTACCTAAATTATGTGAAAACTATACACTAAAAAAAACTGGCAAAAATTACTTCAAAATGCTAACAGAGCCTGACCAGGCGGTGGTGCAGTGGATAGAGCGTCAGATTGGGATGCGGAAGGACCCAGGTTCGAGACCCCGAGGTCACCAGCTTGAGCGCGGACTCATCTGGCTTGAGCAAAAAGCTCACTGGCTTGAGCCCAAGGTCACTGGCTCAAGCACGGGGTTATTCGGTCTGCTGTAGCCCCACGGTCAAGGCACATATGAGAAGGCAATCAATGAATAACTAAGGTGTCACAATAAAAAACTGATGATTGATGCTTCTCATCTCTCTCTGTTCCTGTCTGTCTGTCCCTATCTATCCCTCTCTCTGACTCTCTGTCCCTGTAATAAATAAATAAATAAAAATATTTTAAAAAATGCTAGCAGAGGTTATTTCAAGGTGGTGGAATTATGGGCCACCTATTATTCCCTTTTCAATAGCTTTATCAATATATGATTCACACACCAGACAATTCAGCCATTAAAAGTGTACTATTCAATGGATTCTGGTATATTTACAGCTGAATGTCATCAATTCTAGAACATTTGCATTACCCCAACAAGAAATCCCCTACCCTTTCATCAGCCGCAGCCCCACCTCACCCAGCCCTAAAGCAACCACGAAGCTTTACATCTCTATGGATTTACTTATTCTGGACATTTCCGGGTAAGGGTATCATGAAATATGTGGTCTTTTGTGACTGGCTTCTTTCACCTGGCACGACATTTCCAAGGTTCATCCAGGTGGTAGCATGTTATCAATGCTTCCTTCTTTTCTATGACTGAATAACAGTTCATCCCACGGACACGCCACAATTTGTCTACCCAGCCGGCCATTAATAAACAACTGGGGAACTTCTATCTATTGGTTATTATAAATAATGCTTTCAACGTTCATGTACATGTTTTTGTGTGGACATATGCTTTCATTCCTCTTGTGTGTATGTATACCTAGGAGTAGAATTGCCGGGGTATATGGTACCCTATGTTTTAAGCTTTTGAGGAACCGTCAGATTGTTTCTCCAGAGCGGCTGAACCATTTTACATTTCTACCCGTACTATACAGTGTTCTGATTTCCTTACATCTGTGAGAACACATATCACCTGCCTTTCTGATCTAGCCGTTCTAGTGGGTGTGAAGTGGTATCTCACTGTGGCGTTGCTCTGTACTTCCCTGACCACCAATGATGCTAAGTATCTTTCCTGTGCTTACTGACTGAGCATTTGTGTATCTCCTTTGCAGAAATGTCTACTACTGTTGCGGACACTTCTCGAAAGAATATCATTTTCTATAACCTTATGCTGTATGTTTGTTTTTTAACACTCTATGAGGTAGAAAGGAGTAAGTCAGTGTAAAACCAGTAGCCACAGCCACCATCACAGCTGCCTGGCCCATGCAGGTTCTCATCGGATTTGGACAGTCGGTAAAGAAACAATGGAGCCCAAAACTGGGGGGCCATCATCTTTAATCCTAGCTTGCACCCGGTGGGCAAGTAAAACACACACTGGGCTCCAAAACCCACTCATTCAGTGCTCACAAAGCTACTGACTTATCTGAGTTTCCTAGAATCAAAGGTTTCTAGCTTATCAGACTTATTCACCTCTGTTCCCCATCTCCTTCCTTATCCCTACACAAACTCTGCACAAACTGACTTCTCTCTCAGCACCCTGCCATCTTGGCTGCCTCTCCTGGCCTTCCCCACATGGCCTCTCTCTGCTCTCTGCTCTCCTCTCTAATGCTAATCTCAGGAACCGAGAGAACAAGCTCCTGGTCTGCCCCACTTTATAGTGCAGAAATCCAAACCTTTAATTCAATATACAAATAGGGAAGTCTCTAACACAAAATCACTTATCTGAGGTATGATGGGATTGCACCACCCACATCAAAAAGGGTGGGAAAGGCTTAGTCCTAAAACCAAGCCTCAGGCTACAAAAATCCTGCTTGCCCATAGACCGCCCCCAACACACATTAGTATCACCTGGGTGACGAGCTTACAAGTGGGCAGCGCCATCTTTAACAAAGTGAGCATAATATATTTTATCTGCCCAACAGTTAGTCATTTCATTTTTTTTTTAATTTAGAAAATTAAATTTAATGGGGTGACATTGATCAATAAGAGTACACAGGTTTCAGGTTCATTTCATATTTTAGTATAGCTGGTAAGTCAACCAACCAAGCCAATATCCAATGTTTCCTGAGCACTTACTCAGTTCTGTGGTAGGCACAAGAGAAAAACGAAAATTAAGACGTGGCTTCTGCTATCAAAACCACTTAGTCTATTTAGGGAGCCTAAATTAATATGAAATAATTAGGGGAAAGTATAATCATAATTCTTCCCCATGTATTATTCAATCTACACATATCTAATGGATACCTCTCTTGTGAATAGGACATATCAAGTCCCAGTCCTCATGGAGCTTAATTCTAACTGCAGGAGACAGATGGAAAATCAAGGTACTTGATAGAGGTTAAGTGTTATGGAAATAAAGCAATGTGAAAGAATGGGGAGGATCTCTTAGCTTAGGTCACTAGGGAAGGCCTCTTACAGGGTACAATTTGCATTGAGGTCTGAGTGATGTGATGAGATGAAATGGTCATGTGCATTTTAGGGGCAAAGCACTGAAAGCAGAAGGAACAGCCAAGTACACAGGCCCCAGGGTGGAAACGAGCTGGCTAGGTCAGAAAACAGACGCAAGGCCGGCGTGTATGAAGCACCCCGAGGAGCTGCTCACATCCGAGACGGAAGCATGCGCTGCACGCAAGGCCACGCACGCCTCCAGTCTTGTAGGACGCATGTCGGATGCAGTCAGGCCTCCAACTAAGGAATTGATTCCAGGAGTTAAGAGGATACAACTCAAATGTTTGCTCTGATGCTACCTTGAGTTAGCTACGAGAGGAAAAGAGAAAGAGAAAGAGAGAGAGAGGGATGTATCCGGGGGAGTATGGGGAAAGACAGACATGTGTGTAAATGTCAGAGAGGCCTAAGAGGGCTGCGTGTAGGCTATTCCTTAGTAAAAGAGAGTCCATCAGCTTGAGAGGAAAGCCAGGGTTAGGTTTGAAAATTACTATTTTTCATAATATGGACAATTTAATCATATTTTGAGATATCAAAATGCCAATGGAAATAAGGAGACTAAAGACAAGAAAGGGGAGAAGCAATAGATGGAGCGAGGTGATTGATCAGGCAATGGACAACAAGGCTGCTCAAAAAAGTGGTAAATATCATAACCTAAAGCCCTTCGTCCAATTTCTGACATGAAAGCCAAAGGAAAGGAATCAGAAATAGCATCCCTTTGAATAGGATGCATTCATCCTTCTGCAGAGGAAACATTTAAAACGTGGCACTGTTAAAGTGCTAAACAATGACAGAGCATGCTCTCCTGGGTCTGAGGAGCTGGCCAGGACTGGGTCCCAAGGAGTGAAGGAAAGGAGCGGAGGTCAAAGCTTGCCACCAGTGCCCCTGGGTGCGAGGCCATTCCCGTTTACCTGAGACTAGTCCACTGTTAGGACTGAAAGTCCCACCCCCAGGAGACCCCTCAGTGTGGGACAAACTGAGAGCTGGTCACCCCACTTGGTGCCAACCTCCAACACCAAAAATGCCTTGTGACTCCTCCTACCCTTAGTCCCCTTTCTGTGGGTTCAGTCTAAACAATCCATAGGTGCTCACATAGGACATTCAGTCCAGCTACTGAGTTTAAAAGAAAAGAATAAAATGCTGCTGCTGAGATCGTGCCTTTGAGCGACAGGCATGGCACTCGCCGTTGTGAATTAGAAGCTCCCTGTCTTTAAGCAATGGAAGGATAAGTAAATAAAAATAACTTCAAAAGCTTGAAGCAGTGAGAATTAAGTCCAAGGAGGAGAGAGGTGGAGATAACTTTTACGTGGGAAAAGTCAGTGAAGGGGTCAAATGGAAGGTGAGATCTGAACTGAGTCTGAAGAGTCCGGGTTTGCAGGAAGGGAAGAGAGAGGGGTGACATGGTGGCAGTGGTACCAGAGGCCTGCAAGAGCGTGCCACTGGAGGGACCTAGAAGTCGTTCCGAATAACGGTGGTGGGCGTCGACTGAGGAGAGGTGGGCAGAATCAGGTCCTGGCAGGCCCTAGACGTACTACAGGGAACCTGGGCTTCCACCTTTAGATGTCAAGAAGCCATGAAATGTTTAAGGATGGCTGGTTGGCTCAGTGGCAGAGCGTTGGCCTGGTGTGTGGATGTCCCAGGTTCGATTCCCAGTCAGGGCACACAGGGGAAGTGACTATCTGCTTCTCCCCCCCCCCCACCACCACACCTCTCCCTTCTCTCTCTATATATATATCTCTCTCTCTCTTCCCCTCTTGCAACCATAGCTCGATTGGAGCTAGTTGGCCCCAGGCGCTGAACATGGCTCCGTGGCCTCTGCCTCAGGTGCTAAGAAGAGCTCAGTTGTTGAGCAATGGAGCAATGCCCCGGATGGACAGAGTACTGCCCCCTACTGGGTTTGCCAGGTGGATCCCGGTCAGGGCACATGTGGGATTCTGTCTCTCTGTCTCCCCTCTCACTGAATGAATGAATGAATGAATGAATGAGTGAGTGAATGAATGAAAAAGAGGGAGGGAGGGAAGGGCGAGGGAGGAAGGGAGGGAGGGAGGGAAGGAAGGAAGGAAGGAAGGAAGGAAGGAAGGAAGGAAGGAATGAAGGAAGGAAGGAAAAATGTTTAAGAAAAGGAGAATACTACATAGATCCACTTCAGATGGCTGAATCTGGCAGCCATGTGAAGGGACGCAGAGCTTTGGGTAGAGAGCACAGTGAAAACAGTATAAGTGAAAAATGACAAAGGTTTCTGACTATGGTAGTGGTATCAAAAAGGCATGTTTATGAGACATAAAGTCTTAGCTATCAGGAGCAGGGTAAACAAGACTACAAATTCAGCAGGAAAGTCTTTTTGTATCAAGATGAAATTCTAACAGGGAACTAGACACAAAAAAATACATTTGCTTCTTCTGCGGCTGGACTTTAGCAACCTACATTATAAACTTGAATTTGCAAAGGTTATGACTAAGGGCATATAATCATGTGAGCAGAATTAGGAAACTGAGATAGAATGTAATTGTTTAGACACTCAGGAAAAGGCCTCTTGAAATGAATCATGGCCACATAACGGCATCTCCAGTTACCATTCAGCGTACATTCAAACCATTTCACAAATAACATTGAATTGTTTGAAATTCTAAAGGCAAAGAACTCTGGTTTAGCCAAGTCTTTTTTTCTTTTCTTGCCTAAGCAACTTCGACAAACAAAAGATTTTAAAAGTAAAAGCCTTCTTCAGATAGGCAGAGTGAGACACATTTAAAGGGGGCAGTAATTGCATATTGATCACCATTTAGGCAAGCTGCATGGAGGTGAACTTTGGAATATTCATTGGCCTTAAATTCAGGCTTTTAGCAATCAATAGCTGTTTGGCTTGACTTTCTTGGGTTGACTTTATTTGAAATATTTATTCTACTGGAGGACAAGTAGTTTATCTTAGTCTTGTCTGGGTTCATCAAGTTGTCGATCACGCCAGGACCAATGTGAACGCAAAAGCCTCCATAAAAGCGGGTGGTAGTGAGAAATCACTGAAAGTCATCTGCTGCTCTCCTTTCTGCCAAAGCGTACCTTCTGACGGGAAGGAGCTGTAGGGAGAGAGAAGCTCCCGTTCTTGTTTTAATTAGCTTATTCTTTAGCGTACAGAAACACTGCTGCAATGAACATGCATTCTGATTATAATTTTTTATTCATTTGTTCTTCCATCAAATATTTACGAGGTACCTCACAGGTGCCAGGTATTAAGTTGAGGGTGGAGAGACAGGCACAGCTCACGGTTCTGTGCAGCTCAGTTCACAGGGGAGACAGGTATGCAGACAATGGATGCGCTGAGACCAGCCAAGGACTACGGTGGAGGTGTTTACAAAGTAGAACGTGAACATAGGAAGGGGGCTGACTATGTCTGAGTCGGGGAGGCCTCACAAGGAGACCATGCCTGAACCAAGCTTCACTGAATGTCTTTTCTGCACAAGCAGAAAGGGAGAGGGTATTTCAAGCAGAAGGAAACGACAGCACATGCAAGACATGAGTGAGGAGGGAACACCCAGGGAAGCAGTGTGTGCCAGCGCTGGGGCAGAAAGAGTGAGCCGGGCTGCAGCAGAGCATGGAGCCTGCTGACCTGGTGTACCGGGAGATGCCACTGGCCAGAGGGCTGGATGGATGGATGGGGGGGTGCACAGGGAAGCAGTGTGTGCCAGCGCTGGGGCAGAAAGAGCGAGCCGGGCTGCAGCACAGCATGGAGCCTGCTGACCTGGTGTACCGGGAGATGCCACTGGCCAGAGGGCTGGATGGATGCGGGGGGGGGGGGGGCACACAGGGAAGCGGTGCGTGCTAGCGCTGGGGCAGAAAGAGCGAGCCGGGCTGCAGCAGAGCATGGAGCCTGCTGACCTGGTGTACCGGGAGATGCCACTGGCCAGAGGGCTGGATGGATGCGGGGGGGGGGGGGGGTGCACAGGGAAGCGGTGCGTGCCAGCGCTGGGGCAGAAAGAGCGAGCCGGGCTGCAGCACAGCATGGAGCCTGCTGACCTGGTGTACCGGGAGATGCCACTGGCCAGAGGGCTGGATGGATTGGGGGGGGGGGGGCGGCGCACAGGGAAGCAGTGCGTGCCAGCGCTGGGGCAGAAAGAGCGAGCCGGGCTGCAGCACAGCATGGAGCCTGCTGACCTGGTGTACCAGGAGATGCCACTGGCCAGAGGGCTGGATGGATGGATGGGGGGGGGGGGTGAACAGGGAAGCAGTGTGTGCCAGCGCTGGGGCAGAAAGAGCGAGCCAGGCTGCAGCACAGCATGGAGCCTGCTGACCTGGTGTACCGGGAGATGCCACTGGCCAGAGGGCTGGATGGATTGGGGGGGGGGGGGCGCACAGGGAAGCAGTGCGTGCCAGCGCTGGGGTAGAAAGAGTGAGCTGGGCTGCAGCACAGCATGGAGCCTGCTGACCTGGTGTACCGGGAGATGCCACTGGCCAGAGGGCTGGATGGATTGGGGGGGGGGGCGCACAGGGAAGCAGTGTGTGCCAGTGCTGGGGCAGAAAGAGCGAGCCGGGCTGCAGCAGAGCATGGAGCCTGCTGACCTGGTGTACCGGGAGATGCCACTGGCCAGAGGGCTGGATGGATTGGGGGTGGGGTGCGCACAGGGAAGCAGTGCGTGCCAGCGCTGGGGCAGAAAGAGCGAGCCGGGCTGCAGGACAGCATGGAGCCTGCTGACCTGGTGTACTGGGAGATGCCACTGGCCAGAGGGCTGGATGGATTGGGGGGGGGGGGGGCGCACAGGGAAGCAGGAGAAACAGGAAAGATATATGAGAGGCAGAGAGACCGGTTATAAAAGGCAGAGTAATAGTAGACCAGGAGGGAAAAGGGTTAAGTTCAGATTAAACCTGAGGAGCCTGTGAGACACAGCAGTGATGTCCAACTTAGACCTATGGGTCTGAAGTCCAGGAATGAGATGAAAAAATAGGGAGAAATTGGGAAGAATCGTTAAATCTATGGGGAGTAACTGAATCAATGATATGAGTAAGACTACGCAGAGAGGGTGCAGAAGATACATGCAAGAGAGGGATGGAACCCTGGAGGAAACATCTGAAGGACCAAAGAGATTGAGGAATTAAAAAAAGAAAAGTGAGCCTGACCAGTGGTGGTGTAGTGGATAGCACTGACCTGGGACGCTGAGGTCCCAGGCTCGAGACCCCGAGGTCGCCAGCTTGAGCATGAGCTCATCCAGCTTGAGCACAGGGTCACTGGCTAGAGTGGAGGATCATGGAAAAGATCCTATGGCTACTGACTTGAGCCCAAAGGTCTCTGGCTTGAACAAGGGGTCACTGGCTTGGCTGGAGGCCCCCCTCCAACCCTGGTCAAGGCACATATGAGTAGCAATCAACTAAAGCGCTGGAACTACAAGTTGATTCTTCTCATCTCTCTCCCTCTCTCTTTTCCCCTCTTTCCAAAAAAAAAAAAAAAAGTGACAGTCATCCTTTAAAAGACACTGTGAACCATTAACTAGTTAGTTAATCCTGTGGTTGGACAATTTCAAACAGCTTAACATACATGTTTGAAGTTTCTGAAAGGAGGATGGGGACAAAAAAATACATATGAAAAATCTCCACATTTGATAAAAACTATAAACCCCAGATCTAAGAAGCCAATAATAAACCCAAAATACAAGAGACATGAAGAAAACTACATTAGGTGTCATATCGTAAAACTATTCAAAATCTAATGATAGAGACAAAATTTCAAAAACATCCAGAAAAAAGGGAACACAGGATATACAGGATAACATATAGGAGTAACAGCAGACCTCTCAGCACAAACCAAACAACCCGGATGACAGTGGAATAGCACTAAAACTACTGAAAGGGGAAATGAACCATAAGACCCCACAATGTTGTACCTGGTGAAAACATCGTTCAAGCTGAAGGCAAGCACTTTCTCAGATACAGAGAAACTGACCAGAAGTCATCACCAATAGAGCAGGGCTACAGAAATGTTGAAGGGAATCTTTTAGGAAGAAGAAAACTAGTAGCAGATGGAATCGGTATCTACATAAAGGCATGAAGAGCACTGGCAGGCAAATATCTAGGTAAGTAGAGATAGACAGACTTTTTTCTTAATTAAAAAAAATCTTTGGCATGACTAGGCGGTGGTACAGTGGATAGAGTGTTGGACTGGGATGCAGAGGACCCAGGTTCGAGACCCTGAGGTCGCCAGCTTGAGCATGGGTTCATCTGGTTTGAGCAAAAAGCTCACCAACTTGGACCCAAGGTCGCTGGCTTGAGCAAGGGGTTACTCAGTCTGCTGTAGCCCCACAGTCAAGGCACATATAAGAAAGCAATCAATGAACTAAGGAACTGCAACGAAGAAGTGATGTTTCTCATCTCTCTCCTGTCTGTCTGTCCCTATCTCTGACTCTCTGTCCCTGTAAAAAAACAACAACAAAAAAAAAAACTTTAAAAGTTAACCGACCAGCCCTGGCTGGTTGGCTCAGTGGTAGAGTGTCATCAGCCCAGCGTGTGGACGTCCTGGGTTCGATTCCCGGATTCAATTCCAGGTCAGGACACAAAAGAGAAGTGCCCATCTGCTTCTCTACCCCTCCCCCTCTCACTTCTCTCTCTCTCTCTCTCTCTATATATATATATATCTCTATCTCTCTTTCCTCTCCTATAGGAGAGTCGGCCCCAGGCGCTGAGGATGGTTCTGTGGCCTCTACCTCAGGCACTAAGAAGAGCTTGGTTGCTCAGCAATGAAGCAACACCTCAGATGAGCAGAGCACTGCCCCCTAGTGGGCTTGCCAGCTGGATCTGGTTGCAGTGCCTGAGGGAGTCTGTCTCTGCTTCCCCTCCTCTCACTAAATTAAAAAACAAAAAATTAACTGACAATTTAAAAAGAATAGATAATAAAATTTGTAACATACATAGAAGTAAAATGTATAATAACCATAGCACAAAGGCAAGGAAGGAGAAACAGAAACTTACTGTTGTAAGGTTCTGACACCATAGATGAAACGGTATAACATTTACTTGAAGATAGACTGTGATAAGCTAAAGATGCATATCATAAACCTTAAAACAACCACTAAAAAAAGCAAAAAAAAAAAAAAAGAGCTAAATAAGTTTCCTAACCAATAAACATGGAACAAAAAATATTGCACAACTCATAAAACTGCACACGCTGAATATGTGCAGTTTAACCCCAGAATGACCAGCTACGCGGCCTGAGGGAGGAGCTCAGCCAGGTCCTGGGCACGCCCTGCCAGCCCGTCTTGCTTCAGTGTTAACCTGCCTTCTCAGCCACAGCACTTCCCAGTTTATGGAGAGGCAACGCCAGCCTGGAGGGCTGTTGGAAGGATTATTTTGTGTTTTTGAAGCACTTTTCGGGTTCCTAGAGAACAGGTGCAAAGCACTATTACCCATGTAAGAGAGAATGGTAATATTCAGTGAGTGGAGAAAGGGAACACTTGTTGGACAAACAAGATCTATGTGTGCAGTTTGGAGCACAAACTCTACACAGCTGACTTTGGAAAGGTGTGTGTTATTATTTAGCCTTTTGTAGTTGGATCCTGGAGACTGAATGTCGGAAGAAAGGCTCTTGCTCTTAAAAACATCATCATAGGCTAGTTGCTCAGCGGTAGAGGGTCGGCCCGGCGTGTGGAAGTCCCAGGTGTGATTCCCTGTCAGGGCACACAGGAGAAGCACCCATCTGCTTCTCTACCCCTCCATTTCCCCTTCTCTCTCTTTCCTGTAGCCATGGCTCAAATGGTTCAAGCAAGTCAGTCCTGATTGCTGGGGATGGCTCTATGGCCTCACCTCAGGCACTGAAATAGGTCAGTTGCCGAGCAACAGAGCAGCTGCCCCAGATGGGCAGAGCATCACCCTGTAAGGGGCTTGCCGGGTGGATCCCGGTCGGGGGCACATGTGGGAGCCTGTCTCCCTGCCTCCCCACTACTCATTGAAAAAAAAAAACAAAAAAAAACACCATCACCACCACCATCATCATCACCCTGTAAAGGACACCAAGAATTAAACTGCAGTAAGCGTTTGCATCTTCATATGTTCATTATGAACTACAGAATAAGTTAAATCCAAGGGAATAAAATTTCAAGGTTAAAAATTTTTTCCCAGGCTAGAGTACCTACCTATGTCTGTTCTGGTACAAGCTCAGAGCCCAGAGTCAGGCCGGCAAAGACCTACTCTGCAGATCGTACACCATCACTATTCTACTGTTTGCTTTGTCAGAGGCACTTTTCCTTAAAGAAAATCTTACCAAACACCCTCAGAGGAAAACAACTTGGTGGTTCCTGAAATGGATGTGTCTATGTACCCTCCTCTTTCCTTTTTTTTTGTCAACAGTTAATAACCAGGAGGGGTTCCCTGTGTTTCCGCCACGCAATCCCAAGCTGCAGCTGTACACACCCCTCAGGATCACAGTGGTCTCATCCCTTTCTAACTGGAACAGGGCTTTACAACAGAAGTAATAAGCTTCATGTCAACGTTTTCCAGGAAACTGACAATGTAATTCTTGTCTCCCACTGGCATAGTTGTTTCTTAGAGAACAATGAACCATTTGGTGCAAGGACATCTAGTTAAGAAAGTGCTTTGTCGTGGCAAGAAGCAAATGTTCTGGAGTACAGGAGAATCGAAGCTGACATACTGGACTCTTCTCTCCGTGGCAGCCATCTTGCCAAAGAGAGACATCTGTAACCCAGAACATGGAAACGGCAACCCAGACTCCGCGCAGGAGACAAGGACGGCACACTGGGAGCTCTGCCCTCGCTTCCCGCTACCTTCTCCAATGGCCTCTCCCTTATTTTCAACCTTTTGTGTTTCATGGCACACAGAAATGAATCACTAAAATTCTGCAGTACACTAAAAACTTATTTTTTGCTGCTCTGACAAAAAAAGAAGTCTAATTTTGATTCATTCACGCTGGACGGCCATTGCTATGTTGGCTGTTGTAATTTTTTTGTAATTTGGCAATCTAAGGGATAGGGGGTCAGCCCCCCTGTCTAAACAGTCACGTATTGCATGTTTCAAAAATTCTTGCAGCACACGGGTTGAAAATTGCTGCCCTGCAAGTATAACTCAGTCTTATTTCTGTGAAGTGTACTCTCTGAATCTAATCACCATTAAAATGCACAATAAATTGTGACTTCCTCAAATTTTACTTGTCTCTCGACTATCCCTGACTATGAAACTACCACTTGGCTCACATTCATGTCCTAACTGTTCTGCTGCTGGCCACGGGCCATCCAAATAGCCTTCTCGTGCCCTAAATCTTTTTTTTTTTTCCTGAAGCTGGAAACGGGGAGAGACAGTCAGACAGACTCCTGCATGCGCCCAATCGAGATCCACCTGGCACGCCCACCAGGGGGCAATGCTCTGCCCACCAGAGGGCGATGCTCTGCCCCTCCGGGGGGTCGCTCTGCCACAACCAGAGCCACTCCAGCGCCTGGGGCAGAGGCCAAGGAGCCATCCCCAGTGTCCGGGCCATCTCTGCTCCAATGGAGCCTTGGCTGCGGGAGGAGAAGAGAGAGACAGAGAGGAAGGAGGGGGGGGGGGTGGAGAAGCAGATGGGCGCTTCTCCTATGTGCCCTGGCCAGGAATCAAACCTGGGTCCCCCGCACGCCAGGCCAACGCTCTACCGCTGAGCCAGCGCCCGGCCAGGGCCCGTACCCTAAATCTTGACTCTCAGATCACGAGAATGAGGTCAACCTCCCTGACACACAGGGCAGCATTTTCTCTCTGCCTTTCTCTGTGCAAGAGGTTCTCACCCCCTGCCTTCCCTTCCCTTTTCCCTGTCTTTATTGGAACACTGTGGTCAAATGAAAATAACAAAAATAACCTTTTCGGAGGGTCCTATACTCTGGGATGAAGGCCTGTGGCTTTTTTCACAGCATGAGTTTCATTTTTAAATATCACCTGAACAATCTTTTCCTTTTTCCCCAAAATGACTTCATCTGTCCTTTGGCAGAGGGGAAAAAAAAAACAATAGCTTTCTTTCCCCTTATTGATTCTGTCAAGCACTGTGAAATCCAGATAATCTTAACACAGGAAGGAGAAGTCGCCTGACAACTGAACTATGCCTGGGGGGAGGGGACGAAAGGGGAAAGGCTGGGGAGTGAGGGCAGAGACACCAGACCTACAAACGTGCCCCGGAAACAAAAGCCAGAAGAACAAATCTGCACGAAGGGCTTCTCTGGACCTTGAGTACAAAGGTTGTAAGAAATGAAAACCTGCCTGACCTGTGGTGGCGCAGTGGATAAAGTGTCGACCTGGAAATGCAGAGGCCGCCAGTTCGAAACCCTGGGCTTGCCTGGTCAAGGCACATACGGGAGTTGATGCTTCCTGCTCTTTCGCCCTTCTCTCTTTCTCTCACACATGCTTCCTCTCTCTTTCTGTAAAATGAATAAAGTCTTAAAAAAAATTAAAAATTAAAAAAAAAAAAGAAATGAAAACCTAAGCCATAACCCTGAAATACCAGGAGGATCATGGAAGCAGAGAGGTTCAAGGGCCCCCAACAGAGATAAACTGAAGTGTGGACACTTGTGCTGGCTTCGGTTCTGAAGCTTAGCATGGGCACACACACCACACAGGGCAGAGGGCCGAGGACGACAGCTGACACCTGGCTTCCCTACAGCCTTGAAGGTCACAAAAACCCTATAACCTGTTTGTGTTCTTTTCTTTCTTTCTTTCTTTTTTGTATTTTTCTGAAGCTGGAAACAGGGAGGCAGTCAGACAGACTCCCGCATGCGTTCGACCAGGATCCACCCAGCACACCCACCAGGGGGCGATGCTCTGCCCATCCAGGGCGTCGCTCTGTTGCAACCAGAGCCATTCTAGCACCTGAGGCAGAGGCCATGGAGCCATCCCCAGCGCCCGGGCCATCTTTGCTCCAGTGGAGCCTTGGCTGCGGGAGGGGAAGAGAGAGACAGAGAGGAAGGAGAGGGCGAGGGATGGAGAAGCAGATGGGCACTTCTCCTGTGTGCCCTGGCCGGGAATCGAACCTGGGACTACTGCACGCCAGGCCGACGCTCTACCGCTGAGCCAACTGGCCAGGGCCTGTTTGTGTTCTTGATAAAGATTTGTAACTAGAATAAACCACATTTAAAATTCAGTAAGACAACCCAAATTAAAAAACAGACAAAAGGTTTGAACAGAAATTTGACTTAAGCAAAAGATGTAAGAAAAGTCAACTTGTATATAAAAAGACGCTCAACATCACTAGTCATCAGGTATATGCAAATTAAAGTTACAATGCATAAACTCACTCAAATTGCTAAAACTTCATACCAATAAGGGCTACAGGGATGGTCAAAGAGACCGTAAGACCAATCCTCAAAGGATTTATGGCTCAGAACTGGCAAAGACTAGCTTGATCCAACATGGCAATTAATTTTACCTTATGGTAACCCCTAGACTCAATATACGCTCATTGTAATACATTAACATACTAAACAGCACACCCTTCACCTTCAGGATAAACCAGAAAGCCCATAGAGGGAATCAAAATGGCTGACAGGGCTTTTTGAGAAGTCTCCACCCCTTCCCCTGGAAAGAACCTGAACAGTCCTTCCCTCTCGTTGAAAGCCTTACCTCTCAATAAAATGAGCCTCAATAAAAGAAGCAAATCCCACCAGGGAGGGGCTGCTCTGTCTGTGCATTAGCCTAATCTGTGTCTCACTGCTTCACTAATAAACTCTCTTTCACTTTCAACTCCGCTGTGTTTGAAGTCTTCCCTGCACAAAGCCAAGGATCCACGCGGGTCAGGACTCTCTGGGGGCGCCTATATCACTCCCGTGCTGTACTGCCCCTGCACCTCTCAGGTGCACACCCCAGAACTGTGAGAAATGCCTGAATCAAAGTAAAAACCAGGCTTTCAGGGCAATGGAACTATAGAAATTCCCTTGCACGTCTAGTGTTACAGCTTCCTACTCTCGAATAGCCTCTCTCTAACAGAGCAGCGAGGCAGCTCTTGCTAGGAGATCACGAAGGACAAATCTAGAAGAAGAAAAAAGATCCCTTCCAATTAAATTTTCCATTTGGGAGTCGGAAGAAGAAAAATAACAAAAATAACATAGAACAAAGAGCATGGGAAAGAGAAAAAAGGAAACGCTGAATCCGCTAATACAGCTCATTAATGTGAGAGAATTAATCTAACAGTAACTTCAGCATTCAGAAAGAAAGTTAGGAGAGCAGAGAGAAGTAGCGTCTAAGCCTTTGAGCTTCTCTTTAATTAGGTCCCAGAATCTCAGCACTCCTGCTGGAAGAGTCCATGTTTCCGGTTATTTACAACCCCCCCCACCGCTGCACAGTACCCAGCCCCCCCCCCCCCTCGCTGCAGATGCACCACTTCCTTTCTGCACTCTGCACCTCACCATCCGCAGGCACTGGCCGGTCAGACCTTTAAGAAGCTTAGGGACAAGTCCCTGCAGAGTGCAGCTTTAAGGTTAGAAGGCCCGGGAAGCCAAATGCATCTTCTTCACTAGCTATTTGTTTGAGAGAAGGTTGGTCATTTCAAGAAAAGGACAGGCAATTAGAAGGGTAATGGAGATAAGCAAACAGAAGTCTCAAAAGAATTTAAGGCTAGCAGAAAATTACCTGAACACTAAAGACCTCTGAATAACTTCAGTGCCCCTTTCTGCACTTAAAAACAAAAATTTTAAAGTAATTCCTCAAAGGAAGATTTCCCATCAATCTAAGGTCTGATAGACGCTGGACAGATGAAGATGTTCACTGTGATCCCGGCTACTCACGCCGTTAAAGAGAAGATATTTTAGAAACACAGACCTTGATAATATTAAATACAAAGGCAATGTTAAACACCGAACGGTCATTGTAGAGTTTGTTATAACAGCAGAACGCTAGAAGTAACCTCAATAGCAACAACAGAATACTAAGTAAGCTACTGTCCCTTAGAGCCCATTATGCAGTTATTGAAAACTCTTATGAAGATTATGTCACAGCATGGGAAGCGGCATATTTAGTTTAAAAAGAAACAGTAGAGAAAATTACATGTGTGACAGGCCTAAAAAGCTGTTAGAAACAAGAAAGCCGTTACAGAACAAAAGGACTAGGAATATACACCCAAAGTTTGCTTGTATTGTGGCGATAGGGCTGTTTTCTTTAGTCCCCTTGGAAGCGCGAGTCCTGTCTCAGCCATTTTTCTATAAGCCCAGTGCTCAAAACAGCATCTTCTCAGCATTTTAACAGCAGTTTTACACGTCTGTATTCTAAATTGTATATAATAGGCACTATGTCCAATTTATAAGAATGTTTTGTCAAAAATAGTTTCACAGAGCTGTCAGTGTATGGGAATAGAAGTTTCAAGGCCATAGACTCTGGCTCAATTTCATAAAGTGTAATTCAATAATGATTAGTCCTCCAACCGTGTAGACACAATCTCGTACCCCTCAGTTTAGAAAACTGTCTCTGACTCTACACCACACTCTGGTTACACCTTTCCTCTTGCCACCCTGTATCTCTACTCCTCTTCTTAGCCAGACTTTTTCTTTTTTCCTTTTTTTTTTTTTTTGGTGAGAGGAGAAGAGATAGTGAGGCAGACTCCTGCACATGCTCCAATCAAGATCCACCAGGCAACCCCTGTCTGGGGCTGATGCTCAAATATTGAGCTATTTTTAGTGCCTGAGACTGATGTGCTCAGACCAACCAAGCTATCCTCAGTGCCTGGGGCCATGCTCAACCCAATTGAGTCACTGGCTGCAAGAGGGGAAGAGGAGGGAAGAGGGAGTGGGAGAAAAGTAGATGGTCACTTCTCCTGTGGGCCCTGACCAGCAATCGAACCCAGGATGTCCATGTGCCAGGCTGACACTCTATACACTGAGTCATTGGCCAGGACCCGGATTTTTCAAAAGAGCTATGGATATAAGATACCTTCCAATTATTTCCAACTTTAGGATTCTGTGAAATATACTAACATGATATCCACATTAAATACTTTAAAATATTAGAACATAAATAAGATATACCAAGAAAATACTATAAAAAAGTTTTAGAACTGTCTTGCACATTTTCATGTCTCCTGTGCTAACTAACCACATAGCACGTGCAACATTTGTTATCGAAAATAATGTATATTGAAAAATATGTATAAAGAAAAAATATGAATGATATTTTGCTGTCAATAATAAAATAAAGACAAACGTATGGCATAAGTAGGTCTATATGGGACATAAAAAATGGGCTATGTTTAGAAATTAACATATGCTATGTTTATAAGTTTTAAATTTCCCAAAACCAACACACTAAGAGAAGGAGCAAAAAGACATTTCCGTTCAACGGAGTGGTCATATTACTAAGGGACACAATAGAGAACAGACCAAAAGACACTTTTATTCACCCATTTTCACTTTAGAAAATAACACATATGCCCCTGAAGACTTCCTAGTTTATATATATCTAAGAGGAAGCTCAAGGGAATAAAAGACCATAACCACCTGTTCTTGAATCCAGGCTAAGAGAGAGGAGCTGGGTAAGAAGTCCGGAGAGCTGGGAGGTGGGAAACATACCTGAGCATGAGATTCATCAGCTGAAGACCCTCGCCCTTCAGGAAGCGCTCACGATTGGAACTGAGCATTAGGCACGAACAGAGGGAATCAAACAGATTCTCCATCATCTCCTGCTCCTCGGCGGTGCTGGGATTGTGTCTTTTAAACACCTGTCAAGCAAAGACATCAGAAAGCACAGAGCCTTAAGAGAATGTCTTTTCATCAGCCAGCAGTCAATAATTTCCAAAGCCTGCCTGGCATGACAACCCCGCAGTAGAGAGAATAGAAGCTTACCAAACAAAAGTCTCATTAGTTTCTGCTTTAGAGAAACTGGGCTTTCTGATTGAAAGGTATTAAATAAATGAGTATCAGTTCTTGCAAAAAACCCCATAACACTCAACTGACCACTGGGTCCATCAGTGAGTGATTGATAGTTCCAAAGGGGCAGATTTTTTTAAAAAAAGAAATTTACTATGAAATATAACACAGATACAGGAAACTCCATAAAAGACACGTGTACCTAAATGAATAAGGTGAACACACCTGAAACCAGCATCCAACTCAAGAAACGACTTTGCCAGTTATCCCCAAAGCCCTCCACTTGCCCAACCCAACCACAGCCCACCTTTTCCTCTTCTAAACAATGACCGCAATCCAGAAGGGCAAATCCTGACTCAACGTAAAGAAGTTTTCTACCTATCCGGGCTACTGAACTGCCTCACACAGCAGTTGTGGCGCTAAGTCGTGGGAACAGCTTAAAGCAGAAGTTCTGTCTCTGCCAGAGATGGATGTGGCACGTTCAGAGGAAAGCCTCCTAACAGTGTATGCGTGCCCATACAGTCTACTACCAAATGATCAATACTCTCGCAGGAACAGGACTAAGCACTTTCCCAGAACTGAAAACGGATTCGTATTTCAAAGCTCTGTTTTTTAGGGTGGAGGCCAAGCCACCCAGGCTGCTGGCATCAAGATGGAGGCTGTATGCAAACTGACATCTCCGACACTCCCAACACGCTCAAGATTTTATCCAAGTGATCTATTTTCGGTCCTGTTTTTGAACTAGCACAGATGAGATTTGTTAGAAAAAAATCTTAACAGTGTTTTTGGAATGCCAGCAGAGCAACATTTCAACTGGATTTACATTTCTTACGATGAACAAGTAGCAATTTCCAATTTCTCATTCTAGACTCCAGTGCCACACCCTTCCTGCTCTGTGACCTCTAGCCCGCTGCACTGGAACCTGTACTCCTTAAACTTATTTGGAAAATGAATAGGCTCCATTTTTTTTTTTTAAATAAGTGAGAGGCAGTAAGGCAAAGAGACAGACTCCCGCATGCACCTTGACTGGGATACACCCAGCAAGCCCCCTACCAGGCAGTACTCTGCCCATCTGGGGCTACTGCTCCATTGCTCGGCAATCAAGCTATTTTAGCACCTAAGGAGAGGCCATGGAGCCATCCTCAAGGCCCTGAGCCAACTTGCTCAAACCACTTGAGCCATGGCTGCAGGAGGAGAAGAGAGAGAAGGAGAGAGAGAGGAGGAAGGAGAAGGGGTGGAGAAGTAGATGGTTGCTTCTCCTGTGTGCCCTGACTAGAAATCAGGACTTCCTGACCCAGGACTTCCACATGCCGGGCTGAGGCTCTACTGCTGAGCCAACCAATCAGACTGAATAGGCTCCATTTTAGTGGCAGACTGAAAGGAAAGACAGTGGATAATCTAGGGAGTGGGTCAGCTGAAAATCATTTGGTATTTGTAGCCCCACAACATACACTCAAGCAGGAAGCACACCCCTTTTGGATTGATAACTATCAGGAGACCGAGAAAGTTCACACCAGATACACAGAGCTATCTGGCCATAAAAAGCAGATGACTAAGAAGAGGAGGCAAATCATGGCCCTCCACTGTAACCTCAAACCTAGCAACACGCTCCATATGCCCGGCATCACGCGGCTTATGCCTTCCCACAGTTCCAGCTCCGCCCCCCATTTAGAGCAGGCCATGCATCTTCGTGGCGGACAGGAAGCCTAAGAATTACTCACGGATAACTGCTGAAGAAGCACATCGATTCCATCCAGCTCCCCAAGCAATTCTCTGTTTTCTAAAAGGGGAAAAAAATAGAGGGCAGAAAAAAAATGAAGCTAACTGTCAGATTTTACAGCCGTCTAACACTGATACATCAGCAAACAAAATCAATACCGCTTGACAGAGCACAAAAGCTGCACGGAGAGCGAGAGGGAGAGCAAGGGGATGCCAAAGGCAAGAGCGCCGGCTGTCACGGTCTGCAACAAGCCTGGCTCCCGTCCTAGCAGAATATCAATACCGAGAGGGCGCCTCACCGTCATTGTCCTGCAGCAGGATGGCCAGCACCTCGCTACAGTACAGCTTGTTGGCGTCGAAAGGCATCTTTGCCTGCGAGGAAATAGGAGAAAGGAGAAAAAGAAATGTTAGAGGGCCCTGTTTTCCTCCTCAGCACAAATTTTTCACAAGTAGTAGCATCTGGGTTACAGAGAAATAGCAGTTAGAAAGGGAAAAGGCAGGTGAAGGGCAAAGAGAAAAAAAAAAGTCTGCCTCTGCTCTCAAGTACTATATGGGGAAACCATAAATGGCAGATGAACACAATGGTTTGCACAGTCCTAATGCCCAGGTAGGAATGTCACCTCCTCTGTGAAGCCTTCCCAGATTCCCCGATTTGAGTCCAGAGAATACTGTCTAGCGCAGAGTACATACTCAACGGTGAACTGGATGAATAATTGAAATTTTTGAACTTTCAAGATTAAAAGCTATCACGGAAGCTTTGTCCACAAGTTCTAATCATAAAATTAGGCTGCGAATTAGCTGACACATTAGAGAGTTGAAAAGAAAGCAAGTTCTTATTTGGATTAGTTGGGGATATATTTATAACAAAGTAGTGCCTCTGGATTTTTTTTTAATGTTTAAAATTTAATTTTAAATCACAAACCTATCTGCTGGCGTGCCGTAATCTGCCTACCATTTAAAAAGGAAACCACATTAAATATGCAGAAATGTGTTAATATTTGAACACCCAAATTACTACCCACAATTCTTTTCCCTGCTGCATGCCCTGCTACTTGGGAGTTTCAGCTACTGCAGAGACCCTCTTCCACGGCCCCCCACAATGCTGCTTCACTGGCGACACAAATCTCGCACCACTAACAGCGCCCCCTACATAAAGGCGCAGAGAGGAGCGAGCCTCGGCAATGTGCTTTTATTTATCAGGTTCTTCACCCTGAAAATGCAGGATCATAGACAACAACTGTTAATCAGCAGCAGCCTTGCTCCCTATCCAGGTTTTTTTGAAATGACAAATAATTTCTGTACCTGGAAAGGACAGGGGAAGTGTTTATCTCGAAGCTAACACTTCCATCACTGTGGCGCCATTCACCGTTCTATTTGGACATTGATTTTGTACTTAAGAAGGAAGAGTGGCCCCTAATGAAGCCACGCTGGCGTCTTTTCAGGTTTCTGTTCACGTCTCCCTCGGCAGGCCTAAGTGCACCCCACGGGGTTTCAGGAGGCTGACCAGGTATGACCCATCTTAGATTAAAAGATCTATAAATGCAAGGTCTTACGTGTGCTGACTGCAAGGTGTGCTCTCGGGCAAGCTTAAGGCCTTGTTTCAAGAAATTCAGCATAAGGGCCAAGGTTTAAATGCAATTTGCGGCATGTTTCTCTTTAAGAACAACAGTTTTATAAAAAATCAAAACACAAACGTGAAAAGCCAACGGGTGAGCACCTCCATCAGAATCAAGAATTTGCTAATAAAATTATTTACTCAAATTATTTAAGTTCAAGTATTGCCATTTTAAAAAATTGAAGCCACACTACCTTATATACTTTGCAAGGGTCAAGGTTCTTGTTTAAAACAAGATATACTTAACGGAAAGAAGCCAAAAGAATCCGGCCCCTAGGACAATAGCCTTTCTGTGGTCCCAATGCCTCTCTCGTCCTTTATTTGATTTTACAAACCCCTGTCTCTCAGGTAGGGGATAGATCTTCTCTTTTGTTTTCAACAAATATTTATTGAAGACAAAGAACTGAACATGACGGAAAACAAGAGGTGAATTTGACATGAACATCATCTGTTGTGATGGCATTAAATTAAATTATGGCCATGAATTAATTTTATCAAGAAATACAGTCCATTAAAAAATGGGCATGAATCTGGGATCAGACATGTCTAGGTATGACTAACGAGCATGCTCTCCTGATGTGACACCTTCTGCGGTCCCCAAACTGTGTGCCGAGGCACCCGGGGTGTCACTGAATTCGCAGGGGCACTGTAGGACATTTTCAATTCCCAAGGAAAGTACAGTGACAGTTGACATCTACTGAGCACGTCATTAACGACTAGCTCCCGGTGCATTTCTGCTCATGACATCCTACCTTTGTGAAGTTGGGTTTTGGTGGCTCTGTGATAACTGAGCCATGTGAAATCGGAAAGAGGCGGGTATATTCAATCTGATTCCAGGGTTTTAGAGGTTGGGCACAACGCAAAAGGCAGACACATCTACTCGTAAATAACTGTGGTATTTAAGAATGAAATAAAAATGTATTTTATTTTAATTCCCTCAGAAAAATATCCAGTTTTGCTCTGTGACACTTCAAGGAGTTTCTAATTTGCCCAGAGTTAATTTAAAAAACAAAACAAAAAAACAGTCAAAATCATAATCGCATCATTTTCTTAAAATACAGGTCCTTTGATAGAAAAATTGGCCTGAAGGAGTAATCTGATCAGAAAGCCAAAAGGATTAGGGCCCACAGCTCCAGAGCGAGCCCTGCCATGCCGCAGACCCTGCAGAGGGTGCCGGCGGGGAAGCAGCCGGCAAGAGGGGAGGCGTTCAAGATAGCCAGGCACCTGCTCTAGGCTCCCTCATGTTCTAGGCTCCCCGCTGTTCTGAGCTCCCGGGCTGTTCTAGGCTCCCCCGCTGGGCTAGGCTCCCCTGCTGTTCTGAGCTCCCTCATGTTCTAGGCTCCCCCGCTGTTCTGAGCTCCCGGGCTGTGCTGGGCTCCCGGGCTGTTCTAAGCTCCCAGGCTGTTCTAGGCTCTCCCGCTGTGCTAGGCTCTCCCACGTACTTCCCATGGGATTTGGGAGAGGCATTCCCCACCCCCCCAGTTCTTCCCACATATGAAAACTGGGGATAGCAGCTCTCACTTTGAGGTTTGTGAAGATCAGAAATAATGTATGTACAGTACCTAGACTCTCTGCACATAATAAAATGCCAATACATGACACTCTCATCAGGTAGGGAAAACAATGGTGGTGGGGGTGTTGGTGATGATGATGATGAGGAGGAGAAGGAAGATGACAAATACTTTAATCGGATATAAAAGAAATAAACTATGGGTTAGGCGGGGGGAGGGAGGGAGGAAAATAATCTTTTATGTCTAGCCAAAGACAAAAGTCACCTGCCAGGAACGACAGCCTCCAAGCCTGCAAAATACCAAACTGCCACACTACAAGGACAAGATGAGAAGAAAGGAGCATTCACTTCGCAGGCACAGTCTCCTGAACTTGGCAGAATAAACCAGTGAGACACGGAACCTCCGGACCCTTCTCCATCCAGGGGCCTGGTGATCCGAAATCTTCCAGCCGTCAGAGTAATTACAGAGTCAAGCAGAGGCTGGCGCTCAGCATGTCCTAGCCTTGAATAAAATTAAACTTCACCTTTTTGGGAGCTGCTGCTTTTTTGGAAAGTACAAAACAATTATGCTACCACCCGCAGCCAGAAGCTTGAGGTTATGTCTGCAGCTCACCTCTGGTACTGCGACGCGTGGGGCAGCTCAGACATATCTACAGCCTGGTGCACTTGTCAGAGCAGACGGCGCCTGCAAACCCGGCTCCTGGTCAGAGAGGCTGAGGACCTGGCATGAACCCGTTGTACATGTAGCACAGCGCAGCCAGTTCTCAATGTATTAGCTCATATGCCACTGTGTTTGAAGCATTGGTTTAATTGGGAAACAAAGGGGAATCTTAATTTTGTTTCTTTGGAAAAGAAAAAATTGGGGGTGGGGAGGTTGGTGTCATTTTCAATAGTACATGATGATGTCCTAATAAGTCTGTATTCCCCATTAAAAGATACACTGTGTGCCACAATGTCTCACACTACTGTTATTTGCTTACCTGCTAAACTACTTACTGCAATCATCTGCAATGGATTTCATCCTCATTAGCACAAATTAGCGAGATTTCATTTAGTGGATGAAGAAATCTAAGAGCATCTCTATGTACTGCTAGGCCACCCATACAAAAAGCAGACTCACCAATGTGCTACACACTTAAGAATTATTCAAAGACTACTGAATAAATACAGGACGATCAGTTCAACAGCAAGGTTTCACCAAGCAATGCAAACACAAACAATGTCAGATGGTGGTTCTTAGGCGTTAGTATGTGTCAGAATCACCTGGGTGTTAAGACAGATTGCCGGCCCCACCCCAAGCTGGACAGAGTCAGTGGGTCCGGTGGGGCAGGTTCAAGAACGTGCATTTCTAAGCAGCTGGCAGGTGGTTCAGAGGCTCCTGGCTGGAAACCACACCTTGAGAACAATCGAGAGGAGATGCAAATGTGATCGAGACTCAGTCCTTGCTTGTAAGGGCTGTAAGAATATTTGGAGAAAGACAATGAGCACATAAAAAAAAAAAAAAAGAAAAGAAAGGTGATGAAAAAACCATGTCCCATGAAGGGAAGTGACACATAGTTAAGGGTGAATAACTGTGAGAACTCAGGTCTGTCGTCTCCCACCAGAGAGCCTGTGGGAGAAAAGCGGAAAGGGTGATAGAGGAAAGAACGATGGCAGAATGGGCGGGGCAAAGCAGTGCTATGGAAACGGCACAGGAACAAAGTGGAGGCTTCAGTCTCGCTCTGCCGCTGACGAGCTGCATGAACTGGGCAAGGTGCTTCATCTACAGGTCTCGGCTTTTAATTTTTTATTTGCAACAGAACTTACACATTTCCTTTCAATTCTAAAAACGATGGGAGGCTACATGAAAAGAGTCGGGGTTTAAGCTGGTTAATGAACAGTGTGTAGATCTAAAATTATACGAGAAAGACAGCAGTCACTCCTGGTGGAAGGAGGGGCACGAGCAAAGACAGATACAGAAGTCCAAAGAACTCGGACCTTTAAGAGCAGGGCGTAGGAAAGAGAGACGTCTGAAAGGTAAAAAGGCCAATGTTTGAAAACTGAGAAACGGCAGGTCAGACAGGCCTGAGTAAGGGGCTTTAAGAAAATACTGCGCACTTCTATTTGTGAAACACACACACTCTCTCCTGTAGATGCACAAAGTACTTCTCGAAGGACCGAAAGAAGACTGGTTGTGAAGAGTGGCGGCCTCTGGGAGGTGGAGCCGGAAGCCATCAGCAGAGGGGAACTTTGAGTTGTATACCTTCTGTATCACATGAGTTTGTTTATATTTACAGCATCAGCATGTTTGTATTATTTTCAGAGGTACTGTATTAAGGTCTGTTTTTAAAGCCTTCTTTTAAAACAAACAAACACAAGAAGAAAAACAAAGAAACAGACACGAGATACCAGAAATTTCCAAACCAGATCATCCAGCGTAGGGATGAGTCTGTGCCAGCCCCCAGCAGAGGGCCGAGCTGCTTTCCCTCAGCCAGGCTCACCTTCAGCCTCTTCAGCAGCCACTGCAGGAGGCCCTGCTGGGCAGCCTCGGTGCACATCTCCGGCCGGAACTCCGCCATGTTCTCCACGATCGCTGAAGGCAGACAGACACCAGTCATTTGGGAAGGCAACTTTGTTCCATCTGCTGTGAGCCTGCATCCCACGACAGGCGTTTTATTCCTCTTCCCACTTCCCTGGATTCCTCCCAGCCAGATGCTGTGTTGTCATTTTTAGATTAACCAGGGAGATGTTACAGAGTTTTTCTTGTTTTTTCTTCAAGTTACATCATAAACAAAACTTGTAACTAAAATGATGGAAGCCACAGAAGGAGCGAGTGGTAGACTTCCGTGCTGACAGGGAACTGCACTGGAACAGAACACACGGGAGGGCGGACAGCTACCCAGAAGCCCCTCTAGTCCTCACTGCACCGGAGTCCCAGAGGCTAGACAGAAGAAGCCTTGATAAAACTCGAGGGGAAAACCGGGGACTGGTCATCTTAGAGTCTCCTGCTTTCCTGGTTCACCCATTTTCAGTCCTCTCTGGCCTGCAAGGGAAACAAGCACGATCTTCTCGACTGAACAACGTGTGTGCATGGAGCGAAAAAGGCCACGCTGGTGACGTGCCTTCCAGGTGCTTGGGCCACACGAACGTGGTCCCACTACCTCGCACAACTGCCAAACCGCTGCCTTACGGAGAAATTAAAATGCAGAGGCAAAAACCATTATTGCATAACTAGGATACTATAAGGGGGACACTAAAAAAAAATCACTTAGTCCCATTCTAACAGGCAATGCTTCCACTCCCATCAGGGGATCCCGGGTGTGTTATAAAGCAGACAGAGCTGGGTTCTCTAAGCACAGTGCCCAGGAGAGAGGGTGCGACACCCCCACACCTCCTGTCTTCTCCCTCACTCCTTTGTCCACGTCAGTCCCACCAATGGCACGTTAAAGAATACCCAGCAGCCTGACCAGGTGGTGGTGCAGTGGATAGAGTGTCAGACTGGGACCCAGGGGACCCAGGTTCGAAACCTCGAGGTCGCCAGCTTGAGCATGGGATCATAGACATGATCTCATGGTTGCTGGCTTGAGCAAGGGGTCACTCGCTCTGCTGTAGGCCACCCCCCATCAAGGCACATATGAGAAAGCAATCAAAGAACAACTAAAGTGCCACAATGAAGAATTGATGCTTCTCATCTCTCCCCCTTCCTGCCTGTCTCTATCTGTCCCTTTCTCTGACTCTCTCTGTCTCACACACACACACACACACACACACACACACACACACTGCCCGGCAGCCGCTCAGGCAGTGGAACACAAAGCCATGGGAGCAGAGATGAAGGTCATTAGAACACCTTACATTACTTTCTCACATTTTCTAAGAAAATCAACTCGTTTATTTTCATCAACTCACTCTTCTTCTCTTGCTTACACTTTGCCCACTAGACTAAAAGCCGAACACCTTCCCATGGTGGTAAGGTCTTCCGTAATCCGGACAGACAGATGTACTCCGCTGGTCCCATCTCCCACCAGTCCTGCTCCCCACCGCGGCAGTAACTGCTGCGCTTTCCCTACGCTCAGGCCCCTTCATGGCTTTGCAAACGCTCTTCCCCTGCCCACAGGGGCTTCCCACATTTCTCTATAAAATGTCCACGTCCTCAGATTCAGCCCCTGTGCCTACCTGCTCCTGAATAGCGGTTCTGAGACTTCCTCCACGGATTCCTATTATACCACTTGTCACCCTGGGTGATCCTTCCCTTTCTGTTCAAGACTCTCCCATCAGCCGGCCCCTTAAGAAGCAGAACCACGCCTAATTCATGTTTAATCTGCCCTGGTGCCTAGCACAGTGCCTGACAAACATCGGTGCTCGGTAAGGGAGGGAGGAAGGGACGGCTCTGCCGAGCTGCTGGTAGGTGACCGAGCTGAAACAAGACAGACTCCTACAGATCGCCAGCCTGGTACTTTTCTCCATTACATCAGGCCCTTTTAATTAACAGCCAGTGAAGACATTTGATAAGCTTTCCATTCAGCAAAATTCAGCGTTCGGCTAACAGATGGCAATGCCGAGTTCCGGCCCTAGACTAGCGCCAGCCCCAAGTCACAGATTGTTGTTCGCTCTCCTGTTACTCCCCAGGTGGGGTGTCCCCTCCTTCTTTATGATCATCTTCAGGAGGACAGTATAAACCACAAGAGAAACCGTGCTGGACACAAAACAGCTGAGAGAACGTCCAACCTCGCCAAACTTCCTGCTTCTGCCGGCGTGCTCACTGCCCCGGCGCTACCTACGGCCCTGTCACCTGTGGTCTCTACCCGGCAGCGGTCAGTCAGAACGAGGACCACCCAGAAGCACACTTCTCAGTAGGCGACTGGTTCAGCAACCGTATGGGGTGGGGGCTGGGAGCCTCAAAGAGGAGGTGTAGGAGGGGAAACACTGCAGAGGAATTCACTCCAAGGAACACGGGACGGAGAGGCAGCCAAGTTCAAATTGGAGTTTACACAGCAAACTAGACATAAGAGAAAGAAACACGAACTCTTTTCCAGATAAAAAGTCCTGTAAAGATACACAGCTGTTCAAAAGTCTGCAGTGCCACTGAAGGAAAGTGGGAAGGAAATCCAACATAACGGAATTAAAAATGTGTAAAATATACAAAGCCCCCACCCGAATTCATTCTACATGGACGTCATTTTAACTCTTGGAGGCAAAGGCCTGCTACAAGGAGCCAGTGGTTTTGGTCCAGGAAGGTGAATTTCTGCTTTAATTACCTGCAAGCTAAACCAAGGCCGCAGTTATATGAAGCTTACACAGGGTCTTCATTTTGGAAAAAGAGTTTGGGAGAAGAAGGAAAAACAGTGCTGCCACTGACTCTACCGGGAGGGGGAGGGGAACGAGCCCCGGCCCAGACAAGCACCGAGCAGCCCAGGGACCCGGGGACCCGGGGACCCGGCCTCCGGCCTCACCCAGAGTGTTGTGCACGCCGTCCGCCTCCTCCTTCACAGACTCGTCCAGGCGCTCCAGGTTCTGCACGAGCAGCGCCACCACCTGCCCGTCCACCTTTAGACACAGGGAAGCAAAAGGAGAGGGACACATGTCACAGAACAGTCCCCAAAATGTGGCCACTCCCAGACTCACTTGTCTACTGAGGGACAGAGTGAGTGGCCAGCCAGCTGTGGTGCAGTGTGCCCTCCCTCCCGCCCTCCTCCAAACCCTGACGCGACTGAGGCGAGGAGAGGGCAGGGGTCATTACTCCCAGCCTCAGACGGAGCTTCAGGAGACAGACTGAAAGTCAAGGTGACAGAGCGAGTGAGTGACAGGACTCGTACACTTGAACCTAGACCATCTGAAATCAAGTTCAGTATTCTTTGTACTTTTCTGTGGTATTTAGCACCTTACAAAAATGCCACCTGAAGTCAGGTCAGCAGTTCACTTAAGTCAAAAGCATGCTTCCAGTCTGACCAGGCGGTGGCAAAGTGGATAGAGCATCAGCCTGGGACACAGAGGACCCAGGTTCGAAACCCTGAGGTCACCAGCTTGAGCCCAGAGGTCGCTGGTTTGAAGCCCAAGGTTGCTGGTTTGAGCCCAAGGTCGCTGGCTTGAGCAGGGGGTCACTGGCTCGGCTGCAGCCCCCTGGTCAAGGCCGTATGAGAAAGCAATCAATGAACAACTAAAGAGCCGCAACAAAGAACTGATGCTTCTCATCTCTCTCCCTTCCTGTCTGTCTGCCCACCTGTCTCTCCAGCTTAAAAAAAAAAAAAGGCATGCTTCCAGATGACAGGACCAAGAGAAGTTCAGTTAGTAAGTTCACGCGCCCTACTTAGACTGGCTGTTTTCCCCTTTTATACAAAGGAGGTACACAAGCTCGCTCTCAAATCTCACAGCTAACAAAGGCTTCATCAAAGAAACCCACTGCAATGTTTTCCTTAATTAATCGGACGATGTGGGCATGTGAAAGAACACAGAACAAAACAAGAAGAAGCACCTGGGGGAAAATGTGAACCGTGTCAGTTTGTTTTTCCATAAATCACCCTGATTGACTTATAATCCCCCTGAACCCTAAAGCGGCAGACACTGGAACTCCACTGGGGGTCACACTGCTTGTCAGTTCTGCGGTTCTGCAACTGCGCCACCAGGTTCACCTGCTGATCGCTGCGTCACCAGCGTTATTCCAGCCCTTTCCTTGACTCTGTCTGGAATATGGTGGGCACAGTGGCAGTAAGCAACACATTCAAATCCCAGAACTGAATGGTTATGGAGAATGGGTGTCTGCCAGAGGAAAACCTTTCTTTCTTCTTGCCACACAAAGCTCACTTGTAACAGACAGCCTTTTGTAAGCTTGCAAAGTGTGAAACTATGTTTAGCTGGGTTAGATGCAATTTTATCTGATTGCAGGAGGGTCAAAGCAGTCAAAATACATTTAGCTGAGAAACCCTTGGAAAAATATTTATATTATGCATAGCTCTGGATATCGCCCAGTAAGAAACATAAATTAGCATTCTGTCTTATTCCCTCTAGCCCCTGGGGTCTACCACCTTCATGCTAATCTTTTGGAACGGTGACTAAAAACAAATCCTGCTTGGGGATTAAAACATTAAAGGCTGCTCAGGCAGAGCAGCCCCAGCCTCGGAAATCACTGCTGTCTAGGCCTGCCGGTTTCTGATAAGTTGTGGGTTGTTTCTGCTTGTTAGTAGGTCTCCCACACAATATTCCAGCGGGTCCTACAGAGAAGAAAGTTCAAGGGCGTAATCAGATGTCCCTTCCCACTTGACCAGAAAGGACAGGTCCAAGAGAAGAGGAGGAAATTAAAAAGGGACAGACAAGCACGTTTGAAGGAATCTTTCCCTATCTTGTACAATCTGCCAACAAGCTTTCTCAAGAGTTTAGAGATTTTCCCTCTAGCAGGAGTTCTGGGTATTTCTTATTTTAAAAACAATAATAACCCATCACACACACACACTCAGTCTTAATGAAGTAATAAGTTTTGAGTAAACCTACAGCACTATAGTCATAATGTAGTATCTATGCCTGTTGCAACCTACCTAGTAATCCTTTAGCTTCCAGTCTTGCCCATCTAGTCCA
The DNA here is from genome assembly GCF_036850765.1 of Saccopteryx bilineata. Taxonomy (NCBI): domain Eukaryota; kingdom Metazoa; phylum Chordata; class Mammalia; order Chiroptera; family Emballonuridae; genus Saccopteryx; species Saccopteryx bilineata. The sequence continues at coordinate 200,575,047 of NC_089495.1, forward strand.
TTATCCACATGGCTGTCAACAGTGTCTTTCTAAAATGTCAGTTCTGACTGTCTTACTACCACCCTGCGTATGACCCTGCACTGACTTCCCTTCACACTGACAACCACTCACACTTCCTACCGAGGCCAACAGAGTCCAGGGCGGCTGGGCCCTGACTGTGCTCTCTGCCCTCGTCCCAGCCGTGCCCCAGCAGCACTGGCCGTTTGCCTGTCCCTCTGCTCTGTCAAGCTCACGCCTGCCGTAGTCCCTCCCCCTTGCCCCGTCTAGCCCGCGGGAGTTCTGAATGGCTCGTTTCTTCTTGTCATCCAGAACCCAGGCTTTTCCCAGCGATCTAACCCAGAGTGATCTAACAGTCACTCCACATCACATCACTCTGTTGTAATTCTCTGGGTAGCAGCGAACCGCTGCCTGTTTCCTGTTTATTTACTGTTTCTCCCTGCCCTGGAGTAGGAGCGCCGCAGAAGCAGACTCTGTCTGCCTGCTCGCCGCTGTACACCCAGTTCCCAGAATCGGGATGGACCGCGCATTCCGTAAACATTCTGTGGATGAGTGAACAGATGAATTTGGTTGGGAGCACATACAGATGAAGGTGAGGACGTTAAAAGAAATGGAAAGGGACCGAAGTGGTAGGATCCAGAAACGCATGTAAGAGCCCCGAGAGCAACCAGCACCCTGCCGACCCGAGCAGCACAGACGCACCACCAACCAGCACCACCAACCAGCACCCTGCCGACCCGAGCAGCAGATGCACTGCCAACCAGCACCCTGCCGACCCGAGCAGCAGATGCACTGCCAACCAGCACCCTGCCGACCCGAGCAGCAGACGCACCACCAACCAGCACCACCAACCAGCACCCCGCCGACCCGAGCAGCAGACGCACCGCCAACCAGCCCCCTGCCGACCCGAGCAGCAGACGCACCACCAACCAGCACCACCAACCAGCACCCCACCGACCCGAGCAGCAGACCCGAGCAGCAGACGCATGGCCAACCAGCACCCCGCCGACCCGAGCAGCAGACGCATGGCCAACCAGCACCCCGCCGACCCAAGCAGCAGACGCATGGCCAACCAGCACCCCGCCGACCCGAGCAGCAGACCCAAGCAGCAGACGCATGGCCAACCAGCACCCCGCCGACCCGAGCAGCAGACGCATGGCCAACCAGCACCCCGCCGACCCGAGCAGCAGACGCATGGCCAACCAGCACCCCGCCGACCCGAGCAGCAGACGCACCGCCAACCAGCACCCCGCTGACCCGAGCAGCAGACGCACCACCAACCAGCACCCCGCCGACCCGAGCAGCAGACGCATGGCCAACCAGCCCAAGCCAAACCAAGAGGACTCCCAAGTTGAACGTTTAAGCAGGGTTCACTGAGAGCAGATGGGTGAGGAGGGCAGTCCCTGGCTCTCCACAGCCAGGCCACTGTTACTAAACTCCTCACAGCAGGTGGTGGCTCCCAGGCACCCTGACCTGCTTTCTGGACAAGCCACATTTCCACCCCCTCTGGTTGTGAACGCTCCATCGCCCCTCACATGGAAGCCCCCAACTCAGGCCAACCCCAGCAGCCCTGCGGTCCTTCCCGACGCTTCCCTATCCGAGGTGGCTGCTCCCTCCTCCTCACTTCCAGAGGTCTGAGTCGCTCACAACGGTTCTTAATATTCTGCCTTGTGTTATCACCATTACTTATTTCATCCTTTGTAAAAAACTAAACCTCTCTCTTCCCATGTCTTATTTAGGTCCACACCCTTCAATCTTTTTTTTTTAGTTATTTGTTCAAAATGGGTTTTGAATATCTGTTGAAATAAAAAAAATGTTTGTTGAATTCAACAAACATTCACTTTGCGGTAGACGCTGACATTTACTAAGTACTTAACATGCGCCTTTATGAAGATAATAGTCAACATTTATTGAGTGTTTATGGTGCCAGGCTCTGTTCTATGAACATGTTAAATGTCTCGTTCATTCCTCATGCAGCCTGTACAACAGGCACCACTACCTTTATCCCTGTTTACGGAGGAGAAACTGAGCCCAGAAAGGCTGGCTGACTCCCAAGGACACGCAGCTGGTAAGTGACAGAGCCGCCACTCCCCTGATGGAATCACAACTCAGGAAAGACAAACTTATAAACAGATGTCTATAAGCCAACGTGACAAGTGCCAGGATGTACACACAATGCTAGGGGACACAAATTCTGCTGCAGTGATAAGTCTTGACAAAAACTCAGAAGAGAAAAGCAAGGGTTTAAAGGATGAGACCGAGAGTTCCGGTAGCCCAGGAGAAGCAAGGCTTCCCAAGCCAAAGCAGATGTGGGCAAAGGCCTGGGACTGCCCAGCACCCGGCACATATTGGGACAAGTAGAAAAATGACTGTCATCTAATCACGACTGTCAAGAAGCCCAGAGTCTTTTCTGAGAGGTATGCCAGAGAACTGCCCCCAAAGAAAACATCTTCGCATGCACCACTCCAGAAGAGTCTATTTCCCAGGCTACCCAGTCAACTTGTTACAAGGCACAAATGTTCACCTTTTGTAAAAGTCACAGCAGTGGATGCGTACCAACTTTTAAACTCCAAAGACTCCTGTGAATGCCAGGAAGCGTGCTCTCCCCACCAATGGGCTCTTGTATTGCTTAGGACTCCCGACTGGGAGAAGGGCAGGCAATAACAGCACACTGTGTGCCACCATAAATTCTGCTGCGCGCCCTCTAGCCTCTGCTCGTGTGATTCCAGGCCTCTGATACTGGCCCCAAATTAAAACCACGAAGATGACTCAACCCCTTGTAATATAAGAACACTCATCACACTTCTTTTTTTTATTTTATTTTATTATTTTTTTTTTCATTTTTCTGAAGCTGGAAACAGGGAGAGACAGCCAGACAGACTCCCGCATGCGCCCGACCGGGATCCACCCGGCACGCCCACCAGGGGCGACGCTCTGCCCACCAGGGGGCGATGCTCTGCCCATCCTGGGCGTCGCCATGTTGCGACCAGAGCCACTCTAGCGCCTGGGGCAGAGGCCACAGAGCCATCCCCAGCGCCCGGGCCATCTTTGCTCCAACGGAGCCTCGGCTGCGGGAGGGGAAGAGAGAGACAGAGAGGGAAAGCGCGGCGGAGGGGTGGAGAAGCAAATGGGCGCTTCTCCTGTGTGCCCTGGCCGGAATCGAACCCGGGTCCTCCGCACGCTAGGCCGACGCTCTACCGCTGAGCCAATCGGCCAGGGCCTCATCCCCCTTCTTGCTGAATGCAGCACAAGGGTAGAAAAAAAATAAATGGAAGACCACCCACTGGCTCCGCTCTCTAATATTTACTGATGGCTTCTGACCGGCTGTAGACAAGCAAATCATATGTGGGAGTCCAGGAATGTTCAACTGTTAGTCACACCAGCCCCACCAATATAATAAAGCTATCAGAGTCAAAATATTAATATAAAAATAAAAAACCTAAACAAACGGAACACCCTGTGTAGCAGCCATGTAACGGCTCCCCAGACGGAGGGTGAACTCTTTCCACACAAACAATAACATCCTCACGACCCAGCGTCTGCTGGTGGGCTTGGCGACACGGAAAACACAAAGGGGGCTTTGTGTGAACCCCGCTTCCGAGCCGGCAGCTCGGTCGGCAGCCAGGCGGGCCTCTCCGGCTCCTCTATTCACACGGGCGAAGGATGGTAATTAAAATCAGCCCGGGACCAAGCAAAGAGGCTCATTCAGGGCCACTGTAATTAACCTCTGGAAGGCAAGCCTGCACAAATGACACTGTGGGGACACGGCGAAGGAGCAAGTGCCACAGCCTTCCTTCCGATGCGCCTCAAAACAAAGTCCTTTTCTCTCTGCACCGTGGTTCAAAGGGAAAATAAAGGGGCAGCCACGGCGCCATGGCGGCCTCTGAGCCCTCTGGTCGCGGGCTGGCAGGCGGGCAGAGCTCCACAGGACATAGCAGGCAGGAGGCTGGGCTATACTGAGTCCCTGTGGGCAGCCAGGCCCCACGGCAGCCTGAGCCCTCTGGTCGTGGGCTGGCAGGCGGGCAGAGCTCCACAGGACAGATCAGGCAGGAGGCTGGGCTATACTGAGTCCCTGTGGGCAGCCAGGCCCCACGGCAGCCTGAGCCCTCTGGTCGCGGGCTGGTGGGAGCAGGAGGTGGTGTGGGGGAGCGGGACTGCAGTGTGGAACAGAACACACAGGCTCTCCTCTCCACTGGTACAGGGGCTGGCAGAGGGACCCAGTGGATGCCTTCACTTCTGCAGCAGGGTTCCTCATACGTAAAGTGAGGCGAGGGGGCAATGGGTTCACCTGACAAACAAACTCCCTTGGTTGCCCACTGCCCAGAGCAACAGCTGAGGACGAGTCGGAGGCCCTGCCAAGCCTCCAGCGAAGAGAGTGTCGAGATCGCCGGCCCTGTCTCCTACAGCAGGGCTGCAACCCCGCCGGATGTGCTAGAAGGCTCGCTCTCATTTTTAACATTCTCGGAATGTCTGTGTGTGAAGTAAGTAATGATGACACCTGTCCTCTCCTGCGCCTGGAATTACAACAGCCAGAGGAGGAAAGAAATATCGGCAAAACTTTTTGTTAAAAGGTCAGTAGCAGCACAGGTGAGTGTAGAGGAACAGGAACATGGAGTCAAGAAGAACACAGGCTCAGATCCCAACTGTGTGACTGCGGGCAGGTTGTTCTGCCTCTCTGTGCCTCAGCTTCAGACCTGGGAGCGGGAGTAGCAGCAACAATACCCGTCTGAGAGGACGTGGTGAGGAATACACCGAGTGATGGTTAATAAATGCTAGGCCTCTAGAACCCCTCCCCGAACACAATTTCAAAGAATAAGGTACCGTGCGGGTGGCGTTTCTATGTTCTTACTCTCCTCACACACTCCAGTCTTGCCAGGGCGCTCTACCTGTCCCCAGCCGGTGCCACTCACAGAGACGGTGGTGGTGATAATGCCACACCTCACACAATCCTGCAAAACCCCAGGCAGACGTGCAACTCACCAGAGCATCGATGAGCACTTCCGCGCCCTCCTCGCTCTCATGGAGGGTGTCGATGTCGGTTAACTCCTGCAGCAAGTCCACCACAGCGATGGACACATGTGGAAGTGTTAAGGGTATCACACAAATACCAAACCCCCACTGACGTTTTACTACAAGATGTGGCTCCCTCCCATTCCCCTGTCCATCGCTTCATCCCAGTTTACCTTTAAGACACTCCGGTTTCACTAACATCTCTTCAACAAGGCTGGGGGTGTTTAATAAATGTTAACTCTTTCCTTATGCTGCCTTCCTGACAACTTATTCCATGGGCTCACTATATTTTTTTATAGATTTCAAAAATTCAAAGATGTTTACTTGAGAGGTCGCTTTTCCAGTGAGAAATAAGCCAACACCTTTAGCTTTATCTTATCATTTAAATTCTTGGAACTCCGTATAATCTTAACTACAGTTCACCTTCAAGGGGAGTAATTATGTCTAGTTCACCTTCAATAGAAGTAATGACGTCTAAGACGGCATGGCTGGTATTCACCAGAGAGTCTGCAGAGACCAAGGCATGACAAAACAGATTTAAAATGAGAGCGAAGGATTTATACTAGGCTGTGCCAGACTCCACAACCTCCCTTCCCCTTAAATACCATGCTGTGAAGAAATGTAAACAATGAGAATAAAACACTAGGCAGAAACAGAGAGAAAGGGAGACAGATAAGGGGAAGGAACAAGAAGCAGAGAAGAAAAGAAGTTATATTTGGAAACTGGAAGTCAAAACTAAACTAAGTTTCTCTTCCATCATCTTGGGGACACACACACACACTTTGCTCCATCAACCTGCCTATGATCAATAATGCACTGTGACGGTGACAAAGGCAAATCTATTCTTCATCATTCTGGGCCTCAGTTTCTTCATCATAAAGTGAGGAGCTAGATAATCAAAGTCATTTAAAAAATTATACACTGCTGACAATCACCAACATGCAACAAATGAATACAGAAACATAAACTGCAGCTGTCCTGAGAAAGAAGCAATCAACTTGAACTGGGAAATCAAGAATGAGCTGTTAAAAGGAGAGTGGTCAGAAAACAGGCAACTAAAATGAGGAGGGCAGGGAGGCAGGAAAGCAAAAGGACGGGAACAAAAGCAGAGAGATTAGAATGTCCAGAGGCACACGAGGAGGAGGAGAAAGAGGCCAGGAGGGGAGCCAGAACCTTGTAACTGTAACTATGTAAAATAACAGGGTTTTGAAATAATTTAACAGCTGTGTGCGGGCTGCACTGAAGCATTGTGTGTTGGGGGTGGGAGAACGAAGGCAGGAAGAACAGAGTGGGGGGTGTGGATGAGGGGTGAGGGGGCCACCAGGCCTGGAGGAGGAAGACCTGTTCCAAAGTTACGGCACACAGGAGTCTAGAAGTGGGACAACAGGGGTCCAAGTCAGGGGCGTTTCCCCAGGACTGGAAAGAAAGAAAATAAAAGGAGAGATACAGGACATGTTAACAAGAACAACAGGCTTGCTAACTGCCAACTGGCATTCCAGGTATTTATGAACAGCTTTTGCTGAAAGAAAAATTATTTGAAGGTTCATTTTATTCATCTACAACTGACAAGCTGACCATCATGAATAAGTTATTAAGCTTCCTGTGTCTTAGTCTTTCATCCTTTAAAGTCATATTTGCCCAAAACATAGGAGTGCTATAAAGCATAGTGTGTATAGAGCGTAGAGATCTTTGGACGAAACTCCTTTCTGCTTATAACCTTTATGAACAAAGTAGAGGCTTGTTGACACAAAGACCACGTACAGCACTTGAAACTTGAAATACAATAAACCAAAATACATAAATTGTTTGAATTCATTTAAAAAACAAAACAGGCTAACAAACTAACACCTAGAAAGCCTAACTAGTTGGAATTAGTAGTTCTCTTCCCTAAAGACATCAGTAGTCACCATAATAACCACTAGTTTTCAAAGTCACCATTATACCGAGCACTGTAAAACTGAACTCGCACAACAGCTTACACGGGGATCCCCATTTTACAGATAAGAAAGCTAAAGCCCAGGGTGGTCAAGTAACTTACCTAAAGGTCACTGCAACCATAAGGGGAAGTGTTAGGTCCATCTGATTGCAAAAACAATACTTTGACCACTCAACTTCATATGAATGCACAGGGGATTATATACCAGGTTTACACAGGGCAGGATTCAAGTAAATTCTAGCTAGAGACACTATGGTAACCACAGAGAAAAGAAATTATTCCAGTCCCAGGAAAAAGAGAAAAACACTGACAACTCCCTTTCATTCTCATCTAAAAAACTAGCACGTTTATTCTCTGGAAAAGTTCTTACATTTGAGTTCTTACATTGATGTAAAAACTTATTATCTACTCACATGCATATTTACTACGAATGAAGCTCCAACCACCCATCCACCCACCCACCCACTACAAAGTCAGATGTCTACAGGACAGGATGTGCATCGAGCACACAGTAAGTACTGTCCGTACATCCTTTGAATAATACCACACATGACTAAGGACTTATGAACTAATATGTAAGATGATTAATTAAACAATAGCCTGAGAGATTGGTGGGATATATATATCCCACCCTCGAGGACAGGGATCACAGTATATTCATCTTCGCCTCATATCTTTAGTGAACTGATCTATCCCCAAATTATCACCAGCCACGGAATCCTGCTGAAGCCCCTTTACTTCCTTACAGCTCAGTTCCCTCATTGGTGAAACAGTGGTCATTACCCCTGGTCATTCTGCCCAGCCCACCTCACTGAGGATGAAATGAGGTCATGGATCTTGAAGGCCAAGTAAGTCAAAGTACTGATAAAATATGAATGTACTATAATCAAGACTGTTAGTCGGCCCTGGCCAGTTGGCTCAGCACTAGAGCATCTGCCCAGCATGCGGAAGTCATCGGTTCAATTCCCAGTCAGGGCACACAGGAGAAGCACCTATCTGCTTCTCCAACCCAGCCCCTTCTCTTTCACTCTCTCTCTCTTCTCCTCCCGCAACCATGGCTCAAACGGTTTGAGCAAGTTGGCCCCAGGCACTGAGGATGGCTCCATGGCCTCGCCTCAGATGCTGAAATAGCTGGGTTGCCAAGCAGCAGCTTGAATGAGCAGAGCATTGCCCAGGAGGGGGCTTGCCACGTGGATCTTGGGGTTGGGGCGCATGCAGGAGTCTGACTCTGCCTTCCCACCTTTCATTTAATTAAAAAAAAAAAAAAAAGACTATTAGTCAAGTCTTCTCAGAGAATGGCCAAAGTCCTCACTGTTGCCTTCATTTTCCCTAAAAGCCTCTACAATCTGAATCTCAGGTTTTAGCTAACAGCAGCACGGACCTCCCTTTCTGGGTCATAAGGGAGCAGAAGATCTGATTTATACTTCAGCTATGCCACCGACATCAGAGTGATCAAGCCCTTATTCAGCCTCCACGGTCTTATGGGCCAATTATCGTATTTTTCTTTGATTAGTTTCCCATGCTCACAAATGTGTCATATTAAACCTAGGAACTTTTTTCTTTAAAAAAATAGGGAAAAAATTGACAATGGCTGTGGTTTTATATAGACACAAGATAAATGTCTTTAACTCTTACCAAGCAAAGTCTTCTCTGATCATGTCCCAGCATCTACCGCCCTGTCTACTCTCCTGCCTCAGTTAGGAAGTCCAATAAGAAGCCAGTTACCAGCTACCAGATCTGGTACACCTCTCATCAATCCTACTGCTAACTGATTTTATATAAATTCCCAGCTTTCACCAAAGAGCGTTTAGCAAGACCGTAATGAGTCCATAATTGTAATCATCAATTCCTGTCCTAGGGAAGATAACATGACCCAGAAGACAGAGGTCTCTTAAAGACCAGAAAGAAGAATCAGAATCGAGACTGAAGACAGACAGATGGACTCTCAGTCTTGATGAGAAAATTCAGCATGGTCTGCCACTCATCCAAGCATTTCTTCACAAGCAGACTCCGGGCGTGGGTGATAGGTTTTTCCAGTGTAGTTACAATTTCATTTCACGAGGTAAAAGGCTCTCCGGTCCCAGTATAATAGGAAAACAGAGAGCCTATCTCTCTGTGAATTACTAAAACACAGTTTTTGATAGCCTATTTTGTCATGTTGAGCAGAAAGGCCACCCCACTCGCTCCCTGGGCACCTGTCCACTACCAGGGCAATAAGCTGCTGTGATAAGAAGTGAAGTCGGAAAAGCCAACTGGGCACAAATTGGTCCAGGACACACGGCTCCTGGAAAAAATGACGGATGTCTGCTTCTGTTTTTTGGCTCTAGGTATTTGTTTTTGGCCTAATACCATGTAGAGTTCTGGTCCAGAAACTAAACTTTAATCTTATTAATTACCAGTGAGATGTGTTAAGGAATGTTATCTAAAAAACAAACAAACAATAAAGAGGGCTAAGACACAGTAAGCACATGGCTTTAAAAAAATCATTTCAAAAAGGCTTTCTTCAGAAAAATGAACCAGTATAGATTCAGAATACATAACTGATTTAATGGAATAGGAGGCTTTCTTAAAAATCTGTTTTCTTTTATTCCTCAACTAAGATAGTGATTAGAGATACTCAATTAATGTAGGTGAACTTCAAAACACAGAAAAAATGGTGTTTTTCTCCTTCTGAAACAGCAGGCAGAGCCACTGAACCTGGCCAGCTAATGAACCCGGACTCTGGAATTTCATCCCAGTCCTAGATCAAACTACCCTGAGGGAGTGAATGCACTCATCAACGTTTATTAAGTGCTTAGGGTATGCCACAGCCACCCTGCTTTGGAACACAGAATTCACCTAAGCCTCAAAAACAAAAATTTTAACAGTTACCTTAAGAGGTTCTTTTCCTAGATTGCCATTTTGATACTTTTTACCTAATCTGACTTTCTTCAGAGCATATTTAAATGGTTCAAAAGGGGGAGAGGGTATCAGTACAGATTACTGGGAATTTAAACTACTGATGAGAAAAAGAAGTAAATTATTTTCAGTGTTACTTGGATTCTGGAAGTACCGAGATGAGACGAGCTCCTCACACGTCCTGTTCAACAGGACTTACAGGAAACACTGGAGCAAGCCAACTCCCTCCCCGTCCAATAAGAAAGCCTTTTGGAGGCTCAAAAAGCCTTACCCAGCCCTGTTCCTGCTCAGTAACACTGGGCTCTAACACAAGGCACCCCTGACTACTGTACACACCTCTGGGATAATATGGTGTGTCCCAGGCAGTTAGTTACACTTGAGCATTCTCAGGCCCCAACTGTTCGAGTTCAGTTGGTCCCTGCTAGTCTAAAAAATCCCTCTGTCTGCACCTTATTTTCCAATCCCCATCATAATTCTTCACAAAATCCAACAGGACAACGTTGCAAGTTCTCTGGGCTTCCTAGAATCTGAGAAAAGTAAGCAGTAATTTAGAAGAGAATTCTAGACAGGTAAAGAGCTGTCCCACCAGCACCAAAGATCTACTTAGTACTAACAAATCACCCATCCCTGTGTGTTCATGTGCAACCCACTGTACTGATGCCTCAAGTTAACATTACAACGAGACCTCTGAATCACAAATGGATGGAGGGAAAGAAGACTTTGAATAAACTGGGTTTAGATACTGGATGTTTAAAATTAAAGAAGAGATTGCCTGACCCTGTGGTGGCGCAGTGGATAAAGCATCGACCTGGAAATGCTGAGGTCACCAGTTCGAAACCCTGGACTTACCTGGTCAAGGCACATATGGGAGTTGATGCTTCCAGATCCTCCCCACCTTCTCTGTCTCTCTCTTCTCTCTCTCTCTCTCTCTCCCTTTCTCTCTCCTCTCTAAAATGAATTTTAAAAAAAATTAAAAAAATAAAATAAGAGGCCCTGGCTGGTTGGCTCAGCAGTAGAGCATCAGCCTAGCATGTGGAAGTCCTGGGTTCGATTCCCGGCCAGGGCACATAGGAGAAGCGCCCATCTGCTTCTCTACCCCTCCCCCTCTCCTTTCTCTCTCTCTCTCTCTCTCTCTTCCCCTCCCACAGCCAAGGCTCCATTGGAGCAAAGTTGGTCCAGATGCTGAGGACAGCTCCATGGCCTCTGCCTCAGGCACTAGAATGGCTCTGGTTGCAACAGAGCAACGCCTCAGATGGGCAGAGCATCACCCCCTGGTGGGCATGCCGGGTGGATCCCAGTCAGGTGCATGTGGGAGTCTGTCTCCCTGCCTCCCTGGTTCTCACTTCAGAAAAATACAAAATAAATAAATAAAATTAAAGAAGAGGGCATTTAGCTAACAATCTGTAGTTGTGATTTTTTTTTAATGGACTTGATATCCAATAAGTGTGCGATGACTGCATGAGCAGCCAGGAAGAGCATGTCGGCTTCCAGTGAGTGAGGAACGGCAATTTCCATCGCCAAGGTAGAGGCTCTGAGAACAGACTTGAAAAGAACTCTAATCTCCACTTCTATCTAAAGCTTGCCCATCTCCAATGTCCAATTCCCTAATCATCCCTAAGCCAGAGGTGACCCAAACCTTCTCAGAACTTCAGTGGCATTTCCTGAGCATAACACTCCAAGGGCACTTAGCACCACACATAGTAATCTGAATGTTTTTGCTATCAACCAGAGTTACCATTTCTCATTTTCTTAATAGAGCCCAGCAGAGCTCACTATACTAAGGGAGAACCCAGTAAACGCACTGATCTACCATAAGGACTTTAGAAGGATTCCACGGACTTGTCACTTAAACTGAGAACAAAGCAAATGACAGACAAAAGTAAGATCCGTATGGACTTGGTGCCTGGGAGATTGTTTTCTTGGTGGTGGCAGAAGGGATACTCAGCCACCATCTAGGGTCCTACCTTCTCCTTGTTTTATCCCCCTTGTTCCTTCGGGCAAATTGAGTAAATTTGGCTTTAAATGGGCCACAAAAACTGTCTAACAATAATGCCTTCAGAAAAGATCTTTAAATGTTGATTTGGTTTCACTTTTCTGCAGAAACTCTGCAAAAGGTGCACAGAAAAAGGGCTCTAAACATGTTTATTTCCTTTAAAAAAACCAAAAACAACGTTTTAAAAAGCAGTATGTCCAGACCATGTATCATAGAAATGTGCACTTGAAACCTATATACCATATTCCCCATGTATAAGATGCACCTGTTTTCAAAACATTTAAGGTCTAAAAACTGGATGTGTCTTATACCATGGTTGTTGGTATTTTTACTTGCATTTCCCACTTTTCTGCCTTTGTTTTTGCGCTCATTGTTGAAGACAGTGACTCATCATCAGACACAGATGAGGACAAGCTAATGGATGGGAGTTTTGACAGTGATGAGGAGTTGTATGGATTTTATGATGAATAAAACTTGAGTTCGATTAAAAAAAAAAAAAAAAAAAAAAAAAAAAAGCAGTATGTCTACAAGGCGGCAGCTGTTGGACTTCACCCTGTGCACGCTCCGATGCACTCAGAGCGCCTCTTCCACACTGGGGGAGGGGTGTCCCCTCCGCCCCCCTCCTCAGAGGTGCTCTTCACAGACCAGAATCCGAGTCTGCAGCCAAATGCTGGCTGGGCCCAGGTCTCTTGGGGGTGGGGGCGGGCACAGAAGCGCTGACAAGCCCCGCCAGCCGCAGCCATGCAGAGCGCTGGAATAAACCCCGACGCAGCTTCTCACGCTTGAGAGGACGAAGCACAAGCTGTTTTCTCACCTCCTCTGCCTCTTAAGGTTACAGCAAACCAGCCTCTGATCCAATTAAAATCCCCCCGGTTTATGTTCTCTCCGAGAAGGACAAAGCAGAGATGACCTGCGCTTGCTGGGAACATAACCAGCCACGCGTGGTCTTGGTGGATAAATGAAGAGTTAATAAAAAAAAAAAAAAAAGATTAAAAATCTAAGCCATGACTGCCATGACATTGTTTATTCATGCTAAGGTGTTTCGGGCAGTTACGGCTGTGCAACAGTAAATTGTTAACAACCGTCTCCCGAAGAGAAATTTCCATTACAGATCACAGACAAGACAAGAAGCCAGGGCCACGCTGGGAGAGGTCAGCGCTCCGGCCGCAGAGGACTCCGCAGATGCGAGTCCAGAGGGCCTGCCCGGTCCCGAAACCCCTTTCAAGATAAATTGGACTTGGAAGAGGATGACATTTACCCTAATTGTTGCATCTAATTAAAATTAGGTCATTAAAAAAATTTCAAACGAACTTCACATTTGATGGAGGGCCTAATTAAAAATCAGATTAAAAAAATATCATTAGGGCAATAGGGTGAAGGCTGGTATACAGGAGGGGAGAAAATACAGCTTCGCGCTCAGAAAACAGGAGGGAAGGGCAGTCTGCCAGCTATCCCGGGGTACTTGGTTCTCCTCCTTCTAGTGACCACAACGACCTGCAACAGCTATGCTCATGCCTTCCGCGATGCCGCCGTGGAGCGGCCGCCTGTGTCAGCCTTCCCCGCAGCAGGACCCGGGCTGGTCAACCAGCAAAGCGTCAGCATCTTCGGGAAGCTCCTGCTATTATTTAGATTTCGCAGGAATCGAAAAAAAGAAAAAAATAGGAGCCCCGTGTTTCCAGAAACAAAACTGGTGATTTCTGAATTCATAAATAAGGTAGTGAGTCGACTGGCTGCACCTCTGTCGGGGACGCAGTGAGTCCCAGAGGGAAAAGCTCCGGAGGCTGGAAAGAACAGGCCGGGATCTGAGGGCTGGCAAGCCAGCGCAACCCCAGCAGTCAGCTGTCCTACATCAGGACCTCAGACCTGTCGCTAAATAAATAAACAGGCACTGGGCTAAGTCATCTCTAAGGTCTGTTGGGATTAGAAAAATCTACCAATCTGTGCAGGAGGATTGAAAAGTGAAGTCAGCCCTGGCCGGTTGGCTCAGTGGTAGAGTGTCGGCGCGGTGTGTGGAAGTCCGGGGTTTGATTCCCAGCCAGGGCACACAGAAAAAGTGCCCATCTGCTTCTCCCTTCCCCCTCTCTTTTCTCTCTATCTCTCTCTCCTCCTCCCACAGCCAAGGCTCCACTGGAGCAAAGTTGGCCCGGGCACTGAGGATGGCTCCATGGCCTCCGCCTCAGGTGCTCCAATGGCTCCGACTGCAGCAGAGCAACGCCCCAGATGGGCAGAGCATCGCCCCCTGGTGGGCATGCCAGGTGGATCCCGGTCAGGCATATGCGGGAGTCTGTCTCTCTGCCTCGCTGCTTCTCACTTCAGAAAAATACAAAGGAAAAAATAAGCAAATAAATAAAAAGAAAGGTGAAGTCACAACTAGAACTCTAGGTACTAACTCTGTACAGAACGGTTGGCACCGTGAATAGGGCTGATCATATGTGGATACCCAATATCTGCTTACTGCTGACGCTGCTTGAGCATCAAGTGCAACCTCCGGTCCCTCAGGGTCTAGCACAGCGCCTGGTACATAGTAAGCACTCAAAGCACGTCCACCGAGTGAATTCCTAAGACCCTGCCCTGAGCTCACCCAGAAACAAGCTAATTGACTAGGGTTCTTATACAACTCTGAACACTGCAATGAACCCCAGGGAATGCTCATCCATCTGGGGCCTGACAGCGATTCTTAATACTGTCTAACATTACATAAAACATCAGAAATGGCTTCAGATCACCCTTCAAGAAACCTGCATTAAAATTACTCACTGATTTATTTCTGTGAGAATTATCAGGCAGGAAAGAACCTAGTCAGACATGCTCTCAGGAGAGAGATTACCAGAAAGATGAAAATAACATGAAATAGCAGCAGATTCCCCATGAATATCACTCAAGCAGAGGAACTACACTTGTCTCTTACCTTCGAAAACCTGGATTCTCACAGAACAACTATTGGAAGAGAATTTCCTTTAATGCCCATAACCCCGACCACAGGCATATCAGAAACATTTTACACGAAAGCTGTGGCACATCAGATAGTAAGACGAAGTACAAGAGGGTTCTCGAAGTCATGATTCAGATTCAGTTAAAAGTAGTATTGGGCCCTGGCCCGTTGGCTCAGGGGCAGAGCACTGGCCCAGCACGTGGTATCCCACGTCCGATTCCTGGTCAGGGCACAGAGGAGAAGTGCCCATCTGCTTCTCCACCCTTCCCCCATCCTCTCTATTTCTCTCTTCCCCTCCCACAGCCATGGCTCCAAATGGGTGGAGCAAAGTTGGTCCTGGGCACTGAATATGGCTCCATGGCCTCACCTCAAGCACTAAAACAGCTCAGTTGCTGAGCAACAGAGCAGTAACCCAAACAGGCAGAGCATTGCCTGGTAGGGGGCTTGCTGGGTGGATCCCAGTCGGGGTGCACACGGGAGTCTATCTCTGCCTTCCCACCTCTCACTTAATAAAAAATAAAAATAAAAATAAAATAAATAAAATAAAAGGAACATTGACTAAGTGCCTACTATGTATCAGAAACCGCTTAACATATGTATGATCTCGTTTAATTCTCTCAGTAACAATAAAAGCCAAAAGTTATTAACAGATGAGAATACTAAGGACTTCAAGGGGCACCAAATATCACACTAAAAATGAAGTGAAAAAAAAAAATGAAATGAAGAGTCAAACCTAGATTGTCTGTTTAGGTCTAAGGCTGACTCAATAAATGCTACGTGTTTTTGTGCACCTAGCCTTTCTTTAAGGAACTAGAAATATAGCAGAGGACGAAACATAAATTCCTGTCTTTCTAACGTGCTTTCCAGCACGGTTCACTGCACCCTCTCGTCTCAGCTCCACTGGGGCATCTGCTAGCGGAGTAACGTCTAGACCAAAAATTCAAATCCTGTCTGGTCTTGCCTCTCTAATGGGCTTCCAAATCAAGATCCTGAAAAATTCATGCTGTTAATGTACGAACAGATGCATCACGATGAATTCTAGTACTAATAAGAGCAAACAGAACAATTAAAGTTTGCCCAAGATTTATTGATTTATGCCGGGTTTTCGAATGAGTCAAGAGCAGTGTGTGTTTCAAGATGGGAGATAATTAGAATGGAAATAGAATATCGGACGTGACAGCAGAGACAGGAAGGAGAAGAGAGTAAACAGCACTGCCCTCCATGTCAGCCCTCCTCCTGAGGACACATCTGAAAGGATATCTGTGTTATCGTGGCCCAGCAACCCCAGAAGAGACTGGACCGCATTCAGCTCCACCAGAAGGTGGTACAGGTCGGGCATGGTGGCTACCACGTGCATCTCCTGAATGATGTCATTGAGGTCCAGCTCGGATTCCATAAACCTGGGAGGGGAAAACAAGACAGCATCATTGACAGGAAAGAAGTACTATCAGCGCCGAGGAGCAAAGGGCAACACAAGCCAGACAGAGAGACGATCTGTCAAAGTGTCCACAACAGACCAACCAAGAAGGACACTCATCCAAACATCATACTGTCACATAATTTCCTTGGAAAATCGATTTCCTCATTACAAAAATCAATCTCAGATTCAGATCTCATTACAGGGTTCCCCTTACTCTTGCCATCACAAGTTGACTTTTAGAGGCTCTCAAAGCATCGTGTAGCATTCAATGACCTGCCCACCAGTCCTGGAGGATTAGTGAATGTTACCCGCTGGTGTGGCAATTCTGTTGCCCTGAACATAGCTTTCCTACTTATCCAAAAAGGGGTTTCTCTTACTTGCCACTTCAGATGAAGGGCCAATTACTTCCCTTACCCAGAGAAACACACTGAGATTCTGCTGCCATCCCCAAATACCCTCCCCTCCCCCACTTCCCTTCCAGTGAGCTGATTAACAGGTAGATCCCAAAAGAAAGCAGATCTGGCCTCTGGCATCCTGTAATCACCACCACACTTTACAGAGCACACTTGAATCTTTCAACCGCCCTGTGCCCTGGCACCAGAACTGCTCCGTCTTCATAAGAAATGCCCACGAAGTCTTTGCTGAACAAGACAGGAAGGTCTGTCCTGAGAAGGAAACGAGCTGCTCCGTGTAAAGTGACTGAACAGTACCTGCCCGAGAGTGACCGAGAGGAATCAGCGGTTGAACAGACAGCCTTGGTTTGAACCTGACCTAGGCACTTAGCCTCTCTATGTCTCCATTTCTCCATCTGCAAATGGGATAATAAGTTTACCTATCTCATTAGGGATAGCACAAAGCGAAAATGAGTCAATAGACATAAAGCACTTCAAAAATGCCTGGCAAGCAAAAAGCACTACACAGGGTGGGGCAAAAGTAGGTTTACAGTTGTTCATAGGGAAAATAATACAGTAATTATTAAATAATGATAGAAGGATAAACTCTTGTGTTTCACGTACTCACAACTTCTGCCCCAGCCTGTATGTTTGCTCTCACTTCTTCTCTCCTACTCCTCCTCCTTCTCCCTCTACTGCTACTATTGTTATTGTTATGTCTATCTTCCCTGCTAGAGTGTAAGTTTCTTAGAGGCAGGAATGATATATTTTGTCTCCATATATTCACAGATGCCTGCTTAACTGAATTGAGGTTACAAACAATAAACAAATGACTAAAGAAGGATCATATGCTGAAGGGCTAGGCAACCACCACCTCTCCAGAAATCTGGATTCTATAAGGAAAAAATTTGGACACTGTAACTTTGTAAAACATGCCCATATTTTAGATAACATCCCTAACCATTGTTTTTCCCCATTACTATTTTAGTAATAACATTTATGTTTTTCTGGTTATAAAATACTACTTTTTTTTCTTACCATTTATTTTTCTTTTAATCTTTTTTTAATATATATACAAAGACAGAGAGAGAGAGTTAGAGAGAGGGATAGATAGGGACAGACAGAGAGGAACGGAGAGAGAGGAGAAGCATCAATCATCAGTTTTTCGTTGTGACACCTTAGTTGTTCACTGATTGCTTTCTCATATGTGCCTTGACCGCGGGCCTTCAGCAGACCGAGTAACCCCTTGCTCAAGCCAGCGACCTTGGGTCCAAGCTGGTGAGCTTTGCTCAAACCAGATGAGCCCACGCTCAAGCTGGCGACCTCGGGGTCTCAACCCTGGGTCCTCCGCATCCCAGTCCGACTCTCTATCCACTGTGCCACCGCCTGGTCAGGCAAAATTCTCTTTTAATAAAAAAAAAAAAAAAAAAATAGAAAAACTGGGGGTAGAGGGACGAGCCCTCAAAAAGTAAGCAGTAATCATCCATTATGTTATTAACCAGAAATAACCATTGATAATATTCTGGTATATGTTTAAGTCATTTTTCTCAACTCATACCCTTCCCCACCAAAAAACTAAGCTGCATAGTACATAGTTCTATATTTGGTGTTTGCTACGGTTAACAGAGGCAGGACAATTTCCCTTCACCGTTAACCATTCTTCCACAACAGGAACGCCAGTATCCAACACTGCTGTCAGCCTTTCTCCTTCTCCCAGGGGGGAAAACACCCCACTGAGCACAGCACCCTTCCCTGGGAGCCCACACGTGGCTTCGGAATCCTTTTCAACATCGTGTTCCAAAAGACACTACCAATCAATCACCGAGCAGGTCTAGGAGATTTAGCCTATCTGAAACCCCTGTTCTAAATAATACATTTTAAAAAGCTGCATGGTATTCTCTCGTGGAGATGTACCATCATTTATTTTACCAAGCCCCCTTTGTCAGACATTCAGGCTGTCTCCAACTCTTTCCGTGTAACAAATGGCACTGCGGTACCTGTACTCATAATGACTGTGCCAGGTTAAATTCCCAGGAAGGAAAGCGCCACGTCAAGGAGTCCACATAAGTTAGCAGATTGTGGTCCATTCTGCCAGAAAGGTACTAACAGGTTATCAAGTGCCTGTTTCCTTCACCCTCTTCAAAACAGTACTTCAAATTTATCTACTTGAAATCTCCTGCAATTTGAGACAGGAGATCTAGCTTTTTTTCTTTTTACATTTCTGATACACAAATGGTTAAAATTTTGTTAATGTTTATTAGCTATGCATATTTTTTCTTTGCCCATTTTATATTGGGGTGATCATCTTATTTATTGATTGATAAGCACTCTGTATATTCATGAAATTAATCTCTCATATGCTGCAAAAAAAAAAAAAAAGAGGAAAAAAATATTTGCCCTTTAATTAGTATATACATTGTGCTTTCTGACATAGCAGTTTCCAAAAGTTTGAAGTAGTCAAATCCTTGCTTTTATGAACTCTACTTGACGTGTATCCTGAGCAAGGTTTTTTTGTATGTTAAAGTTAGATATATTTTATGGTATACTTTTATGTACTTTTATGTTTATACATATTTAAATGTTCAGGAGTAAATAAATCTGAAATTTATTTTATTGTATGATATAGGATAAAGCTCTAACTTTATTTTCTGCAAATGATTGGCCAATTGCTCTAATACTATGATTTACTCTTTTTCTATAGTTCTGAAGAGACGCCACCTCCATCAGACTAGAAATTTTAATGTGTACTCTCATCTGTTTACAGGCTTTCCACTCGTGCATTGATCTGTCTGCACACTCCCGAGCCAGGACCACACCCCCACATTGTTACAGCATGTTTTCCGTCTGTTACTGCAGAAAGGCTTCCTTTCCAGTCTTCTTTCTCAATGCTTCCTGTCTAGTCTCACGGGCCTAGCATTCCAAGTACATTTCAAAATTATTTTTGTCAAGATCCCCCCTCCATCTATACTACTTTTTTCTTAATAGCAAGAGACAGAGACAGAGACAGAGAGAGGGACAGACAGACAGAAAGGGAGAGAGAAATGGGAAGTATCAATTCTTCGTTGTGACACCCTAGTTGTTCATTGATTGCTTTCTCATATGTGCCTTGACCAGGGGGCTACAGCAGAGCAAGTGACCCCTTGCTCAAGCTGGTGACTTTGGGCTCAAGCCAGCGACCATGGGGTCATGTCTATGATCCCACGCTCAAGCCGGCAAACCTGCTCTCAAGTTGGTGAGTCCATGTTCAAGCTAGATGAGCGCAAACTCAAGCCAGTGACCTTGGAGTTTAGAACCTGGGTCCTCTGAGTCCCAGTCCGATGCTCTATCCACTGCCTGGTCAGGCCATACTGTTTTTCTTTTCTTTTTTTTTTTTTTTTTGTATTTTTCTGAAGCTGGAAATGGGGAGGCAGTCAGACAGACTCCCGACCGGGATCCACCCGGCACACCCACCAGGGGGCGATGCTCTGCCCATCCGGGGCGTCGCTTGGTCGCGACCAGAGCCACTCTAGCGCCTGGGGCAGAGGCCAAGGAGCCATCTCCAGCGCCTGGGCCATCTTTTGCTCCAATGGAGCCTCAGCTGCAGGAGGGGAAGAGAGAGACAGAGAGGAAGGAGAGGGGGAGGGGTGGAGAAGCAGATGGGCGCTTCTCCTGTGTGCCCTGGCCAGGAATCGAACCCGGGACTTCTGCACGCCAGGCCGACGCTCTACCACTGAGCCAACCGGCCAGGGCCCATACTTCTTTTCTTAAGGCTCTTTTAACTGTGCTTATGAACAGCCCACCTTTTTAGATTGCTCCCATCACCTGAAGTATGGAAGCCATATCAGACAGATTATGACTTGGAAGGGCTGGTGCAGAATTCAGATATTCCGAGGGGTAGTAGATCTATATAATAAGGTGACCAATCGTCCTCCTTTAGGGAGGACAGTCTTTCTTTTGTAAGTTCTGTCCTCCCTCCAAAAGTGTCCTCCTACATGTCCTCCTTTTTGATATTGGAAGACTAATCTGTAAATGTCCGTATTCGATCGATGCAGAGTCAATCCATTGTGTGTGATTTGATGTATTTGTATCTAAATAAGTACTTTTTTCTTACAATTATCATTAAAAATTAATAGGCATGTAAGCATAATTACAATATAAAATATTAAAAATGTTTTTATTATGTATTTATCATAGTGTATTATTGTTGCAATGAATAAAATGTTTCTTTTATTTATGATACTGTTTTCTTCAATTTACTTTTGTCCTCCTTTTCATTGTAAAAATGTTGGTCACCTTAATATAATCTTTGAACCTAATGGGCTCAGCAAAACTCTAAGGCTTATTTGCCATAAATGGATACTTTAAAAACAAAATCTGATTTCTGAAGAGTAACTTGACAAAAGATTTTTAAAGCTCACCAAGAAGAACGAGCAAGGGAGACTAGGCACTACCAGTAATAAACAAAATCACGTTGAGTAAAAGGAAAAGATTCGGGCACCTGGGTCATAATGAATGAATGAATGAATGAATGAAGCCTAGAGAGAAGCCTCTGGTGCTATTCAAAGGGCTCCATCCTAAGGCTTGTTTAGATCAACTATATTATTTTATTGTTACATTTTTTTTTATCAATAACTTGAGTGAAGGTATATAAAAGGCATACTTAACAAATGTCAAATAACACAAAGCTCACAGAGAAAGTGAACACAGCAGCTGACAGAATCAATTCCAAACGTTCCTGACAGGCAAGGATGATGGGCCAAATCTAACAGGAGGGAGACTCCCTCGGATCCAAACGGAGCGCTGCCCTGAACCAAAAAGCCAAGTACAAACGCCTGGGGTGGGAAAGATACAGTTTAACAAGAGCACGTGCATTGCAAGAACTCCATGGTTTTAGTCAGCTGTGGCCATAATACCAACCAGACCATGAGCTACAGAGACCACGCATTCACTCATCTCTGGACACCAGTGGGCATCCTCCCTGGTCCACGGCTCGGGAGATGCCCGCCAAACGGGAGCCGAGGAAATGAGCTGCCACAAAGGCTGCTGTGGTCTCAGGCTGCTGAAAAGAAGGCAATACAGAGTTGCCACGTTGATTCGATGACCCTCAGTGCTGTGACATTTGTTAGGGAAACCATACTTTTGGAAGGGATACAGAAACTAATGAGAGGAAGCAGTCAAGATTATAGGAGTCTAGATATCCTCTCATAGAGTTTGTTCAAATTCTTTTTCATTCTGAGTTGAAATATTAGGAGTCAGAACTGCCAAATGATGAAAAGGTTCCTCTGAAAAGTTAGATACTTGTCACTGGGCGTAATTAATAAAGGCCGGTGTAATTAAAAATCAAGAATTAGAAGGGAGACTGGCCTGTACCTTTCAGTCCCTTCCAAGTTTGACATTCTTCTAAATCTGTAGACTCAGCCCAATGTTTTTAAGTTTAGAAAGTCAGAAAATTATTTTAAAAAAAGAAAAGAAAGAAAGAAACAGGCAGAAACTCAACTGTGAACAAGAAATCATCATAAAAATACCACTGGGGTCCAGTGTTACATGAGTAAACGATACAATGGAAAGTGCCTGGACTTGGGAATGAGACAGACCTGGGTCACACCCCAGCCACACTATGGCCTGGCTGTGTAACCACGGGCAGTATGTCAACAAGTATTTACTGTGCACATACTAGGTGCCAGTCACTGTGCTAGGACCAAGGATGTAACAGATAACAAAAGAACCCCAGGTGCTGTCCTCATGGAGCCCCTAACCTAGCACAAATACAAACAATCGTTACATACAATTAATTGTAAGGGCCTAGTGTTGTCCGAGATGTCACTGGAATACAGATCAGAGGACCCCAACCTGGTCAAGGGAGACAGAAAATAACAACCAACCTAATTCTACACCTCAGCTTCTTAATTTTCCTAGTTGACTTACAGTGATGATGCAAAGAGTTAACAAATATGAAGTGCCTAACAACAGCTGGCACATAATAGGTGCTCAACAAATCTAGGTGCCCTCAAGCTTGAAAGGCTATAACAAAAAACATTTTCGTCTCTTTTTGTCAACAAAGTACGAGTCTACTCATTTAAAGCGCACACTACAACCTTTGTAGAGGGCTGTCGAGGGAGGAGGCACACTGTCAGGATGACTCATAGCTAAGGGAATGGGTCAGATTAGAAGCCAATGGGAAAGAAATGGAGCAACCTATTAAAACGGTAACCCAGGCTGAGAGGTGCCATCGATTCCGTCTGGTGTGACGGGGAACAGTCTGCTAGCATGCACATGCGCATTTCTTCACGCCATCGATTCCGTCTGGTGTGACGGGGAATAATCTGCTAGCCTGGGCATGTGCGTTTCTTCAGACCAGCAGGGTGTTCTCCTTTAAACACAAGGGTGAATATTAGCGAATGACCAGCAAAGTTCAAACATCTCAGGAAAGCAAGAGAAACTGATGAGTCCTCTTGCAAACACAAAACCAATGGTCAGGGCAAAGAGAACATGATGCTTCCTCCACTCAAACTAAATAAGCAGTACTCAAAGCGTGGTGCCTGGGGCCCTGGCTGGATGGCTCAGTGGTAGAGTGTCGGCCTGGCGTGCGGGGGACCCGGGTTCGATTCCCGGCCAGGGCACATAGGAGAAGCGCCCATTTGCTTCTCCACCCCCCCTTCTTCCTCTCTGTCTCTCTCTTCCCCTCCCGCAGCCAAGGCTCCATTGGAGCAAAGATGGCCCGGGCGCTGGGGATGGCTCCTTGGCCTCTGCCCCAGGCGCTAGAGTGGCTCTGGTCGCGGCAGAGCGACGCCCCCTGGTGGGCAGAGCGTGGCCCCTGGTGGGCATGCCGGGTGGATCCCGGTCGGGCACATGCGGGAGTCTGTCTGACTGTCTCTCCCGGTTTCCAGCTTCAGAAAAATACATACATAAATAAATAAATAAATAAATAAATAAATAAATAAATAAATAAATAAATAAAGCGTGGTGCCTGGGACCCCAGGATGTGGGCAGGAGGTAGGCTGCAGATCATTTTAGGGGTCTACAAGTTCAAAGCTATTTTCATAATAATTCCAAAGTATTACAAACATGCCTTTGTTTTACTGAGCTTCATTTCATTGCATAAATGAAAGGTTTAAGGCCCTGGCCAGTTGGTTTAGTGATAGAACGCCGGCCTGGCGTGTGGATGTCCTGGGTTCAATTCCCAGTCAGGGCACACAGGAGAAGCGACCATGGGCTTTTCCACTGCTTCCCCTCTTGCTTCTCTCTCTCTCTCTCTCTCTCTTTCTCTCTCCCTCCCTCCCTCCTGCAGCCATGGTTCAACTGGAGTGAGTTGGCCCCAGGAAGAGGATGGCTCCATGGCCTCACCTCAGGTGCTAAAATAGCTCGGTTGCAGAGCAATAGAGCAATGACCCAGATGGTCAGAGCATCGTCCCCTAGTGGGCTTGCTGGGTGGATCCTGGTCTGGATACATGAGAGAGAGAGACAGTCTCTGCCTCCTCTCCTCTCACTAAATAAAGGAAAAAATAAAAAATAAAGGTTTATGGCAGGGGTAGTCAACCTTTTTATACCTACCGCCCACTTTTGTATCTCTATAAGTAGTAAAATTTTCTAACCGCCCACTGGTTCCACAGAAATGGCGATTTATAAACTAGGGAAGTAACTTTACTTTATAAAATTTATAAAGCAGAGTTACAGCAAGCTAAAGCATATAATAATAATTACTTACCAAGTACTTTATGTCGGATTTTCGCTAAGTTTGGCAGAATAAATCTTTATAAAACAACTTACTATAGTTAAATCTATCTTTTCATTTATACTTTGGTTGCTCTGCTACTGCCCACCATGAAAGCTGGAATGCCCACTAGTGGGCGGTAGGAACCAGGTTGACTCCCACTGGTTTATGGTAACCCTGCGTCGAGCAAGTCAATCAACACTATTTTTCCAATAGCATTTGCTCACTCTGTGTCTCTATGTCATATTTTGGAATTTCTCGCAATACTTCAAACTTTTAAAATTATTATTATATATGACATGGTAATCTCTGATGTTACGAGGGCATGACCTTCCACCAGCAAAATGACCATAACTCACTAAAGGCTCAGATGCTGGTCAGCATTTTTTAGCAATAAAGCACTTTTAAATTAAGGTATATACATTGTTTTGGGATTTTTTTAGACATAATGCCACTACACACTGAACAGACTATAGTACAGTGTGAATATAACTTCTGTAAGTGCTGGGACACCGAAATACTCGTGTGACTCACTTTCCTGCGACAGTCACGTTAGTGTAGTGGCCGGAACCAACCCTGTGACGGCTCTGAGGTCCGCCTGAATGACCGTGTTCACTCTCATTCTCTCAGCAGTGAACACTGGAGCGTCCCTCCGAGCTACACACATGTGATGACATCACTTCCCTGATGGCTAACACAATGTATGCTTATGCAGTCTAGAATTTCCTAAGATAAGCACTTTAATTTGTACTCATAATTTAAGAGTGCAAAGGGGTCCTGAGATTGGAAAGTTTGAGAACAGCTCTGGCAGGATAGCTCAGTTGGTTAGAACACTGTCCCGATGCACAGAGGTTGCTGGTTTGATCCCCAGGCACGTACAGGGACAGATCAATGTTCTGGTCTCTCAACTTCTCTCTCTTTCTCCCTTCCTCTCTTAAAATATCAATAAATTAAAAAAAAAAAATTTTAAGTTTGAGAATCTTGCCTGGCCAGGTGGCAGCACAGCGGATAAAGCATTGGCCTGGGACGCTAAGGAGTCAGGTTCGAAAACCCCAAGATCACCAGCTTCTGCATGGGTTCATCAGGCTTGAGCATGGGCTCACCAGCTTGAACACAGGGTCATCGGCCTGAGTGTGGGATCATAGACATGACCCCATGGTCACTGGCTTGAAGCCCAAGGTCGCTGGCTTGAGCAAGGGGTCACTGGCTTGGCTGGAGGCCCCTCCCCCTAGTCAAGGCACTTATGGAAAGTGATCAATGAATAGTTGAGGTGTCGATGCTTCTCGTCTCTCTCCCTTCCTGTCTGTCCCTGTCTATTTCTCTCTCTCACTAAAAACAAAACAAAGAAAAAAAAACCAAGTATGTTTGAGAACCTCTAAACTAAATTCTGCCCCCCCAAACACCCTCTACTCAATGTGTTGTCAAGGAGAAAGATTACACAGTGCAAAGTAAAGGTTGCATAAGGAGAACTGTCAATTGAATCTGAAACGCAGCCAAATGAGAGGCATTTTTTGGATATGCAATCAAAATGACAATTGCATATATGGGAAAATAAATTTGAATGTTTCTGATCTCAACCGGAAAGTTTCATTCAAATATGCTCTAGCAATTTTCATCTTAACTGCACCTTGCTGGTCTAGAGAATTACAAAAGACATCGCACCTGTAAGAATTCAAACACTCAAGGTTAAAACACAATGTGGTTGCCTAACCACCTCTGGACATGAAAAAAAAAAACATTCTTTATGCATAACCTTAATTTTAAAATGTTCAGATTTAAAAACTAAAATAGCATATACATTTTGTCTGAATAGAAAACACTGTTGATTTTTAAAAATAAAATAACATTTTCTTAAAACCAGTTTCTGAATTGCAACCCCAGAGCATCTGTGGTACCCAGGATGAGGTACACAACCCACAGAAACTCAACTGGCAGGCGCAGAAATACCCCGTGGGCAGAGGCAGTGCTGCCGCTCCAAGAAGTAAACTGGATTTCTTAAATTTCCAGGGATATCAACCCAGGGCACAGCTTCCTCATAATGTATCCTCAGATTCTGAGCAATCAGAAGGTAATAAAGATGGCGTCGCGTTTACTGAGCACCTATATATAGTATGGCAGGTACTGTGTTAGGTACTATACACAGAGAAAGACAAAACGCAGTCTGCCTCCTCCACAGGCAGAGTCTGATGCAGGAAGGCCACTGAGTAAAACAAATGGCAAAGACGGTCAAGATTGATCACATTCGCTGTGGCAAGAAGATGGGGAAAGAGACGGGCTGGCGGGAGAAGACCCTTCAACCAGGGAATTCGACGGAGGTATGCGAAGGCGCAATGCAGCATTGTTCGTAAAAGCCAGTATTTAAAATAACCAAATGTCTGCAACAGAAAAATAATAAATAAATCATGGCATCTACAAACCACAAGATACTGTAAGCAGTCACAAAAAACAGAGTAAATATGCATATACGAACATGAAAAGATCTCTTTTATGTGACCAAGAAACATCAAGGTGCAAAATATGCACAGCAGAATTTAGGCAGGAAAACAGTATCTGCATACTTACATATACATGCGAATAAGTGCACAGAAAGTCATCTACGAGGACACTTACCAGGGCTATCTCTAGGAAGGGGCAGGAAATGGAAAGGGGACCAGTGCTGTGAAGGAGAGCCTTCATTTCTTTACCTAGGCACGCTGCTATTTTTCACGATGACAATCTACCCGTGGGTCACTGGTGTACTCTCACACACACACACACACACACACACACACTGTGGAGTGACAAGCGCAGCGCTCGGGGTGGGCAAGGCCAGCGCAGGCTGACGGTGTGCTGCTGGGAAAGCCGAGCTGCGATCTGGCTACTCTCACTGTCAAAGGGGGCGGTGGTCCTCAATGCACAGCCAGGGTCTCCTCTCTCTGCCCTCCCCACGCAGAGTACAGAGAGGACACAGCAGACCACGTTAGCCTTACCGGGTTGTCATGAGGACTTGCTGACCTCTAACACGTCTGGGCCTTTGTCCACGCTAGTCCAGTGCCTGGCATGCCTTTCTATGGTCTTTTCTGCCTATTAAAATCTAAACCATTCTACGAGGCCCCGCTCAGACACCACCTGTTCGACGAAGCCCTTGACAGCCCCAGTTTGGTAGTCACTGCTCCTTCCTCTGTGCTTCCACAGGACTCTAATTCTTTTACAGTGTATCTCCTTCTACCTGCCTTAACAGCTAGGGTGCCTAATAACATATCAACCTGAGTACAGACACTATACCATTCAATCTTTAGTTGCCTAAAGGCCTTGGACATAGGAGATTCATTATAAGTGTATGTCCTGGGAGGGAGAGGAACAGGGAGAGAGAAATTTAGAACATTAAAATCTGCATAAATGTGAAAATGCCTTTAGTTAGGATCCGAGACCGAGGGAAAGCTGCCAGGCCCCTCAGCGCGGGACTTCCCAGAGCATGAGGAGCACGCAGGATGGCCTCAGTTCATCCACAGGCACGGAATGCCAGGGAGTGATCCAAACACTTGCAGTTCTTATCATTTAATCTTCTCAGCTCTGTAAAGGGGGTGCTATTTCTTTATACAGATGGGACACCTGAGGCTAAAAAAGGAGAAGTGACTTATTCAAGGTCATGGGGGAGCCACACCCCTATCTGTCTAACCCCCAAACCGCTGACATTTTTGCAACAATCAAGTTATCACTAACAGCAGCCAAAGCCAGTTTTCTTTGGGCCTCGAGAACAATAACGCAGAAGAGAATGAAGATGACAGGCCTGATCTTTAGAAGGGCCCGGCCTTAGGCTGGCACCTGGGCGCTTGGCTTTTGAACAGCCCCTATGTGATACGGTTGCTCTGCCCACCTTTCCTCTCGAGAGTCCGGAGCTCTGCTAGTTGTTGCTGGCAGAGAACGGCTCCACGACTTGCCCTCATTCAATACCCCAGACTCAGAATCTCACAGACTTGTCGGGACAGACACCGTACGTGTGTTGATGGATTTCACTGCTGGAGAAAGGAGTGTGTCAGCCTGACCCCACACAGTGCGAGGGAGGAAGCACAGCAAGTCTTACGTAAATTCCTCCCAGCTCTGCTGGAGGTATCGTTTCCCGGCCAGATCCACTTATACACCCTCAGTACCACCAACTCTGAGTCCTGCAAGCCCTTCCAGTGGTTTCCTAAACGT
The DNA here is from genome assembly GCF_036850765.1 of Saccopteryx bilineata. Lineage (NCBI taxonomy): Eukaryota > Metazoa > Chordata > Mammalia > Chiroptera > Emballonuridae > Saccopteryx > Saccopteryx bilineata. Next base: position 200,603,491 of record NC_089495.1, read on the forward strand.
GCGGGTCATCCTGGGACCCCCTAACCCAAATCACAAAAACCAAAGCAGACAAAACAAACAAGAAACAAACAAGCAAATGAACAAATAGCAAACAAAACACCCCAAAGGCGAAAGAGTAGCAGCAAAATAGAGCCTTACTTCTCTGGGTTGTCTGGAAACTTGATCCGCAACTCCTGGTTTTTGTACGATCTTTTTTCGAAGGTCAGGATCATCTTCTTGACTGAGCTTTCATCCAGCGGTTCCTCCTGGGACACAGGGGCAAATGCAACAGCTCTCACTCACCAGGCGCCACCTCTTCCCATGGTGCTCACAGGCTCCTCTGCCACTGCCCTGTCCGGGCTCAATGCAGGACGCACGGCACGTTTGTCTCCCCCACCAGAATGAGGGCTGCGGGTCTACTCACGGGCTCCTTTGTGTCACTCGGCGGCTCAGACCTAGCACAGGAGCTCAGTTTAAGGGACAACTATTTCTGGAGCATACTGAATGGCATTAAGTAAGCAACAATGTGTCCTTCTCCTTTGTTGTACAAGTAAGATAACTACCACTGGGTGGTTTAGAAGAACTTGTTCAGTAAGTGACAGGGGCCCTCAAGCTGTTCCCCATATATGGGGTCAGCAAACTATGGTCCAGTGGTCTAATGCAACTCTCCACCCATTTTTGTACAAATCATAAGAATGGCTGCCTGACCAGGCGGTGGCGCAGTGGGTAGAGCGTCGGACTGGGATGCGGAAGGACCCGGGTTCGAGACCTCGAGGTCTCCAGCTTGAGCGTGGGCTTGTCTGGTTTGAGCAAAGCTCACCAGCTTGGACCCAAGGTCGCTGGCTCAAGCAATGGGTTGCTCGGTCTGCTGAAGGCCCACGGTCAAGGCACATATGAGAAAGCAGTCAATGAACAACTAAGGTGTCGCAACGAAAAAACTAATAATTGATGTTTCTCATCTCTTCGTTTCTGTCTGTCTGTCCCTATCTATCCCTTTCTCTGACTCTCTCTCTGTCTCTGTAAAATAAAAAAAAATAAAAAAAAAAAAAAAGAATGGCTGTTAGCCTGACCTGTGGTGGTGCAGTGGATAAAGCATTGACCTGGAATGCTGAGGTCGCCGGTTCGAATCCCCAGGCTTGCCCGGTCAAGGCACATATGAGAAGCAACTACTACGAGTTGATGCTTCTTGATCCTCCCCCTTCTCTCTCTCTCTCTCCCTCTCCCCCTTCTCTCTCTTAAAAAAAAATAAAAAATAAAATAAAATCTTTAAAAAAAGAAAGAAAGAATGGCTCTTAATTAGCAACAGCCACTGTTTAGATTTCTTACGTATTAGGTGTGGGTCCTTCCTAACTGCTGAGAAGGGAAGCAGCAGGGTCTTGGGGTCTTGGATTCCACATAAAACATCCTCGAGGAACCTCAGAGGAAACATCTAAAATCCAGCAGACCACACAGATTTCTCTTACGTCATACACTAGAATAAGACCTACAAAGGTAAGTCAAGTAAGAGTTTTGAAAACAGCACCATTTTCCCCAAGAAAATCTACACTAAAATTTCCGAAACGTTTTCTCCTCGGTTTATTTTCCAGTTTAATGTAATGTGCTACAATCCACTCTGCTTAACACTCTCCCAACTGTTAGCTTCACAGCTCCGTGTCATCGACCATAACTCACACCTACCAGCAAGAAAGAAACTGCTATTAAGAGACCCTGAAATAGGGCCTTTTGAAAAGCACTGAATCATCCCATAACTTTGTAAGCACACTCAAAAATGTTATTATTTTGTTAAATTTTGATTCGTATATACTGTTTTAAGTAGAAGATATATATAAATTCGTTTTGGACATGACGCATTTCTTGGATTTTTTGTTTTTATTTTTGTATTTTTGTATTTTTCCGAAGCTGGAAATGGGGAGGCAGTCAGACAGACTCCCGCATGCGCCCAACCAGGATCCACCCGGCATGCCCACCAGGGGGTGATGCTCTGCCCATCTTGGGGTGTCGCTCTGTTGCATTCAGAGCCATTCTAGAGCCTGAGGCAGAGGCCATGAAGCCATTCTCAGTGCCCGGGCCATCTTTGCTCCAATGGAGCCTTGGCTGCGGGAGGGGAAGAGAGAGACAGAGAGGAAGGAGAGGGGGAGGGGTGGAGAAGCAGATGGGCGCTTCTCCTGTGTGCCTTGGCCGGGAATCGAACCCGGGACTCCTGCACGCCAGGCCGATGCTCTACCACTGAGCCAATTGGCCAGGGCTCATTTCTTGGATCTTTATCAATGAGCCCCCACCCCCTCCACCCCGCCCCCAGGGTCCACAGTTTAAAGAAAGTTCCTGACATGGCAAAACCGCAGTCAGGGCCTGGGCCCAGTCAGCACTCAGCCTTGGTTCACTGCTTACTGGCCACAATCCACAATGCAACACTACTTTGCTGCATATAATCCTCACTAAACCCAACTGTTTCTTCCTGGTAAGCCTTTCCTGAATTCATCCACTTGGCCTTTAGGATGAAATTCCAAATCCTTTACATGAGATACAGGGTAAGACAAAAATAGGTTTTCAGTGGTGAGTATGTGAAACAGTTTACTCTTGTGTTGTTACTTATTAATTATTGTATCATTTCCCATATGAACTGTAAGCCTACTTCTACCCCACCTATATGTAAGGAAGGCCTGGCATGATCTGGCCCAGATACTCTGTCCAACGCCAAAGCAAGGAAAACAGCCCTGGGGGTGGCCTATGTCTACTTGTTCTGGCAGACTCTGCGGGTATCCAGTGGAGATCTGAGGAAGGGGGCCAGGGCAGTGGGAGGGAGGGAGAGGGCGAGAGAGGGAGGGAGGGAGGGAGGGAGGGAGGAGAGAAGGGGGAGAGAAGGGGGAGAGAGAGGGAGGGGAGAAAGGGGAGAGGGGAGAGGGAGGAGGGATGGAGGAAATAATACCTGTATCTTCTAAAGTCATAGAGATGATCTAGAGATGAGGTACATAAAATTGGCTTATAAACTATATGACACTGTATTAATGTAAACTGGTATTCTTACTCTTAGTAATAGGCACGATGTGCCCAATGTATCACAGGATTTAACTAAAATAATCCAACCTTCTAGGAAAGAGTTAAATCGCTTTCAAGCAACCTCAATACCCACTGCTTTCTCTCCCTTGGCTAATATCTTGCCCACCCTGTAGATAAATATATATACTATTTATATTAATGTCAATGCAGCTCGCATAGGGTTCCCAAAGGCTCAGCCTCTGCAGGGCTGGCTGCCCTCCTTGAATTTCTCTCCAACACGGGGGAAACTGGTTATCAGTCTTAGTCATCGTCACAGCAGCGGCTCCGATAGCTCACCGTCAGGAACCAGAGGGAGATTTCAGAAAGACGAATGCTGGTGATGTAGCCCAAAAAGGACAATAATATTTTACAAGTTCACATGACTTTACCAGAGCAACCATCGCTTGCTTTTCATCAGACGGGACTTCAGTGGCAGTGAGAAAATAACTCCTGAACTGGTAGCTTTCCATGTGTCATTTTTACAAAGCGATCTCTTTGCCCTGTCCCTTAACAGAAGGGCTGGTCCCACATTACATTTCTGTCTCTCAGGCTAGAAACCACTTACCCATGACAGCTACTATCCTAATCCTCCAGTACTGGCACTGCCCTACACGGGAATTATACCTGCCGACTCACCCCTGCTGCAGGGCTGACTGACTGAGCAGAAGCTAGTGAGGAGGGAGGGAGGGAGGGACGGAGAGAGGGAGAGAGGGAGAGAGGGAGGGAGGGAGGGACGAAAGGAGAGACGGAGGGAGGGAAGAAATCAGGGAGCGGGCGCTACGCACACTGTCTGGGCAACAGCCTGTCAGGGCCGCTGCTCTCAGAGAGGAAATTTGGGAGTCTCCCACCACAGATTTCCAAAGTATCACCATCTTTTAGGGGCAGACCCTCAAATTAGCACTGATATAAATGCTAATGACAGAGTTATTGCTGTAACGCAGTCAAGACCTTTGCGAAATAAGAATCAATTTTCTTTTCCCTATTAAGAGTCACACTCCAGCTTCATTTTTTCTGAAATCCAAACTTAGCATCGTGTCTTTGAAAGAGCCAAAAAACAGCTGGCTCTTAAGAATCTATTTCCATAATTCATACTGAACAAAATGCCACAGTGAAATAACATACAAGTTAACACCCAGGATTTAAAAAGACACAGAGGTATGGTCATTTTCTTTTTAATCGCTGACATTTTACCGGTACTCTTCTCAGCCTCGTTCAGTTATTCATTCAATAAATATTTATCAAGGGTCTACCAGGAGCTGGGCATTAGCTCTGAGTGCCCCGAGCTGTGAACAAAACAGAGCCAGGCCCCACTTTCACAGGAGGCTGGGGAGGGGACCACTACAAGGAAAGTAAACAAACCAAAATTTCAGCTCGTGGTAAATGCTGTGAAGAGAACACACAGAAGGCACTGAGAAGAGGATGTGGGAATGACCTGCAGGACAGAGTCCTTGGACGAGGAAACGTGAGAACCAGTGGAGTCCTGAGTGACAACACACCGGCCAGGCCACAGGTGGCCCTTCATCGGGCCTGAAGAGCACGCCAGCAGAGGGACAGAAGCAGAGGCCCAGAGGCAGGGAGGAATGCAAAGGCCCTGAGGACCCTGGAGGAACAGCTACAGAAGGGCACCTCCCTGTCCCTAACCTGTATGTTTTCAGTGGCACCAAGACCTACCTAACTAACCCTTTAGCTCCCCTGTGAACTTCACTTTCGCTGCCTGGCTGACCCATTTCCACTTCCTGAAAAGCCCGTCTTCCACTTGTTCGATGAAATTCTACTGTCCTTTTAAAGACTATTAACTACATTGAAAAATGGCAGCACAGGCCTCATCAGGTGGTAGTGCAGTGGATAGAGCGTTGGACTGGGACGCAGAGGACCCAGGTTTGAAACCCTGAGGTCCTCAGCTTGAGTGCGGACTCATCTGGTTTGAGCAAAGCTCACCAGCTTGAGCCCAAGATTGCCGGCTTGAGTAAGAGGTCACTTGCTCTGCTGTAGCCCCCCAGTCAAGGCACATATGAGAAAGCAATCAATGAACAACTAAGGAACCGCAACAAAGAACTGATGCTTCTCATCTCTCTCCCTTCCTGTCTGTCTGTCCCTCTCTCTGTCTCTGTCACATACACACACACACAAAATGGCAGCACAGTCTATGTGTCCTCAGTATGCTTCAAAGCCTCCCTGCCCCTCCTTAGTTGATATCGACAGCCCCACTCTTCAGGGCTTGTGCCTTGATTAAAACACAAGATCCAGAATAATTTTTAAAACTATCTGTGATATTCTTTACACTCTGCAAAATGCTCTCCCAACTCCATTACTCTACATGACTTTCACGGCAACACTGTGAAATAGGTGTTCCTAACGCCATCTTACAGATTAAACAAGGGAGCCCAGAGAAGTATTTGACCCAAAATTACACTCTCCAGAGGTGGTGTCTAGGCCCACTCCCTAGCTCCCAACCCACTTGGGCACTGTACTACCTCCTTATCTACCCCTCTCCCTCCCCCCTTCTCCTCCTCCTCCCCTCTCCTCCCTACCTCCTCCCCCTTTTCTTCACCTCCTCCCCCTCCCCCTCCTCCCCCCCTCTTCCTCTCCTCTTATCCCTCCCCTCCCCTCCTCCCTCCTCTCCTCCCTCTCCCTCTCCTCCGCCCCCTCCCCCTCACCTCCTCCCTCTCCCTCCCCTCTGCCCCCTCCTCTTCACCTCCTCCCCCTCCCCTCCTCCTCTTCACCTCCTCCCTCCCCCCTCCTCCCCCTCCCCTCCTCCTCCCCCTCCCCTCCTCCTCTTCACCTCCCCCCTCCTCCCCCTCTCCCTCCCCCTCCTCTCCCTCCCTCTCCCCTCCTCCCTCTCCCCCTCCTCTTCACCTCCTCCCCTCCTCCTCCTCTCCCTCCCCCCTCCTCCCCCTCCCCTCCTCCTCCTCCTCCTCACCTCCTCCTCCTCCTCCTCGCCCTCCCTGTCGATGATCTGGAGCAGCCGTTTCTTGTCATCATCGGCTTCCTCCACCACCGTCAGCTCCTCCTCCCGATAGCGGCCTCGTTCTCGGGTCCCAGCTTGTTTCCGACGTGTTTTCTGCTCTTCCTCTTCATCATCGCGGGGACGTTTTGTGCCCCTGTTAGGCTAAGAACGAGAAAAAATAAACACAGGGCTTTAGAGTTGGAAAAGACGCAGAAGCCAATATTCTAAAAGCTTTCAGGAGTTCCTTGGCTGAAAAGTGCCATGGCATACAATTTCTCCCACAAAATGGATTAAAGGGCAAGTGGTTTCAAACACTCAATGATTCTAAAAATACACAACTAAAATTACCTATAAAGTAGCTGGCTTTTTTTTTTAACAGAATTTATTCAACATGCAAAGTTTTACCGCTTCACAAAAGTTCTTATGGGTACGGAAACCAGAGGGAACAGTCCCCACATTGAGATGGGGGCTCAGGGTTAGGCTCAATTTGTTACTCAAGGGGGAAAAAGGCAACTACCGTGTAGGTGACTTTAATACATATAATCCCCAACACCAGTCCCTTAGCACATAGCTTTAATGCATGCTTAAGAAGGATGTCACTCACAAGTAGTTCAAATAATAATAATATAAATGAAACTTGCAAGGGTCTACTGTGCTCCAAACTTTACAGGAGAGAACAGTAAGGCCCAGAGGTCAAGTATTACCCGAGGTCCCAAAACCAGCAGTAGCACCAAAACAGAACTGGCACTTCCTGACCCCTCAGCCCCGGGCTCTCTGTCTTTCAACGGCCCGAGGACTCCACTCAGCTCAGTTACTGCTGGTACAACTTCGGCACCTCACTTACCACTCTAAGCTTAGTTTCCTCATCGGCAAATTGAAAGAATAACCCTTTTCCCTGTGAACTGCAAAAGGGTACTTTTGTGTGTGTTTATTTTTCCAGCTTTACTGATATAATCAATATATAAGTTTAAGATGTACAACATGATGATTTGATTCCTGTACATACTGCAAGATGATTGCCACAATAATGTTGCGATTTACAAATTACTCTCTTAGCAACTTTCAAGAATACAGTACAGAAGAGTTAACTATAGTCATGCCCCAGACCTTATTCATCTCATCACCAGAAGTTTGTACTAAGAGGTGAAAACATTCTAAACTATAACAGTACTAAATAAATATAAAAATTTTTACCATGAGGTCATTCCCAGGACTCCGTCTTCCCCAACATAAAGCACCTGCATTAGGCTCCTCAAATTAACTTTTCTTTATCTGTTACAATAACCAATAGTATGCTAGGTGTGATGTGGTGAAGTATTTCCAAACAGGAAAAAGTGTCACTGCCATCTTGCTAAGTTGTTTGGTAATAACAGACAAGTTTCTATCACACTTGTTACACGTCTCGCTGGGACTCACAACCCACAGTGTCACTGAGCCCTACTACCCCACCGTCAGCTCCTCCTCCCGATAGCGGCCCCGTTCTCGGGTCCCAGCTTATAGCGCAAAGTATCCCCCCACTATATTCGTGTACCCTGCTGGTTCCACATACCAGGTGCTTCAATAAGTTGAAGCATATGACATTGCTTCCGAAACTGACATTAGACAATTTGGCTGGCGGGCTACCACCTGCTATTTTTCACTCTGTTCCTAGTCTGCCTGAGATAGATTATAAAATTCCATCTGATCACATCCTATTTCCATAAATACTGGTCTATCGTCATCATTACTGGTCTACACTTTTTTAAAAAGAAAGAAAACAACATGCCGGTAAACACGGACTATAAGAAAAATGAGGCGGTGCTTTTCACGTGAGAAGGGGAAGGAAGGGTAGTTTGATCTAAAAGAGAGGAGGCTCCAAACTAAATCTGTAGCTCCCAGCAGGTAAGGAACTTCAGCCCCTGGGAGCACTAATTCTTTCTGGCTCATAAAACGAGCCCTGCTGAGATTCTGATTAGCGTGAGCCTGCTGAGGCAGCCAAGGCAAAGCCTGAGCTCCGCGGTGTCTCCAGAAAGGAAATTTCTGCATTGTTGATCACTGAGGGCAGAGAGAAAAGGTAGTGGCCCACAATTAAAGGAAGAAAGCTAGAGACTGCCACGGTTAAGAAATGCAAGAGAAAGAACACTGGCCGAGTCTCTTGGGGACACATCATCCAATCCACTTCTTCCAAACAAACATTTCAGAGGTCGGGGAGAAGTTTCATTTTCACTTCTAATAATTTCCACTGAAACAGCACTTTGCCTCTGCAGAACTTAAAGCACCTATTTTTTTTAATTTTTTATTTATTCATTTTTAGAGAGGAGAGAGAGAGGGAGAGAGAGAAACAGAGAGAGAGAAGGGGGAAGGAGCAGGGAGCATCAACTCCCATATGTGCCTTGACCAGGCAAGCCCAGGGTTTCGAACCGGCGACCTCAGCATTTCCAGGTCGACGCTTTATCCACTGCACCACCGACCTCAGCATTTCCAGGTCGACGCTTTATCCACTGCACCACCACAGGTCAGGCCTAAAGCACCTATTTTAATCTTCACTACATCTCTGGGGAAGAGAAGTAGTTAACAGTTTTACTGTAAAAGCAGGGAGAAAGCATGCGCAATATCCTTCAAAACTCCTGCAAAGAGAACCTGGTACCTTCTGAAAGTTGAACCTGGTCTCTGGGAGTCTACTAATCTAACCGGCAGACTGCAGGGCCCTATCTGAGGCAGATCTGAGGGACTATAAGGTAAGAACACATACCTATAAATATAAGACATACATGACCTTGACCAAGTAAGGTAATATTTGTTAAACCATCCACTCAACAAATAATTCATTAAAGAATTCCAAGGTGTGCAGGGCCCTCCACAGTAACCGGCTGGCTCAGCAGCAGTCCCAGGCTTCTAATGGAAGGGCGGCGATTTCAGCTTTTGTCATCTGCGTAAACTAATGAATACAAGTCTGTGGCACATAAAAAAAAATGTGTTTTTTGCCGATCTGACAAAAACAATAGGTGTGATTTGGATTTATTCACACCAGATAGCTATTGTGTTGGCTGTTGTTTTGTTTATTTGTTTGTTTGACAATCGAACAGGAAAGAAGGCAGTGCCCCTGCCTAAGTAGTCAGGTATTGCATGTTTTAAACATTCTTGTGGCACACTGACTGAAAGTCACTGCATCAGGGTAATGTCTAGATGAGGACATGAAGAGGGCCAGGCCAGTATGGATTCTTGAGACAATTACAGCTTTGTTCATCTTTAGGAACAGTCTAAGCACAACACTCCCAAGAGGGCAACCTTGTTCTCCAACGATTTTTCCAACTCCTTTCCTCCGCAGACAGGGTGTTCAGCCTTAGCTCCTCTCATGACAGTTTGGGAGGAGAGCAGACGGTTAGGACGCTCAGATAGTACTCTTTACCTGAACATCCCCTCCCTCTCAAGCAGGTGGGAGGCTGTTCAAAGGCCCTGCCAATCAGCACCTGTCTCTCCCAAGACCAAATTTTAAGAATTTCTGTTCTCTTCTCAGTCCTCAGTGGTCCCTTTTTCAGATATGAACACTCCAAATAGAGAAGTTTCCAAAATTTGACCATTCTGAATAATAAAGATTAGGATTCATTACTTTAAGAAACGTCAACTATGTATAAGACACTGTGCGGGGGACTGCAGGCGTAAGTGTAAGGAAGATAAAAACACCGCTTTGCTTTCAAAGGGCTTAGCAGCCCAGGTCTGCACAATCAAAACAGAATGCCAACGACTGAGGCAATTTAAAATATTTTAGTGGCCACATTTTTAAAGTGAAAAATAAATAAAAGGTGAAGTTAATTTTAATAACAGGTCAGAGCACATAAAAGAATCAACCAATGACAGCATGCATGGGTAGAACAATGAATTGATGTTTCTCTCTCTCTCTCTCTTTATCTCTCTCCTTTCTTCTCTCTAAAAATCATTCAATAAATAACAAATTTCATATTTTACATTCTTTTTTCCCTATGAAGTCTTTGGGATTTGGTAGCTATATTTTACACTTCTGGTGTGTTTCCACACAGAGCCCATTTCGTGGACCCAACAACCACATGCTGCAAGTGGCTACCATGCTGGACAGCACTGGTCTGAGGGACCCCACGAGGGGCTCCTGACCTAATAAAGATGAAATGGAATTCTTCCCGCAACACTAAATGAAATAGGGAATCATGTAAAGCTGAAGTCTTGTTTGAGAAAAGTCCCCACTAAAAATTGAAGCCAACAATACCTTGACCCAGAAATAAAATTCTAGATTGTCCTTACCAATAATCACCGAGATTCACCAGTTACACAAAAGAAAGCAAGAATAAGTAAGTGGGAAGGGCTCAGAGCTGTCAAACTGATTTCACTACAAAAAAGCCAAAAGGCTTTGAATCCAGAAAGGGAATTAACACTCGCAGCCTGTCGGTGGTCAGGAGCTCAGGCCCAAGTTCTCCTTGCTTCTTACACAACCAATCCCCAAAGGATTAAGCCATTCTTAGCACTCACCTTTGGAGATTGATTTGTTTTGGTATCTAAAAGGTATATAGAATCCGTCAAGATGAAGGAATGACAAAAGAAACAGTTCTTAATAAAGTCATTGCTCTGCTTCTGCTGCCCACAGAACTAGAGAAAAAAATTATTAACTCTTAACTTCTGATGTACCAGACATCAGCCTTTAAGAATTGTTACGATCGCCTACATCCCCTGCCTTCCTCCCGATAGGTGGTGAGTGGTATAAATGCTCACTAAGCTTTGCGCCACCCAGCCCCACAGTCGGTAGCCTTTCTAGGATATACACCAAGGATCTCAAAGCTTACAGTAAGCTTCAAGATTATATATATAAGATGTCTTTACTTTCCAAAACTCTTGAAGCCCATTGTGTGTGATGGATGACTACACACACACACACACACACACACACACACACACACACAGGGGTAGGCAAAAGTAGGTTAACAGTTATTCGTAGGGAAAGTAATACAGGAATAAATAATACAAGAATAAACTCTGTGTTTTGCATATTCACAGTCGTAAATCTACTTTTGACCACCCTTGTATATGTGTATATCTCACCCATTCCCTGGAAATAAAAATCAAGACATCTTCATAAAATCTTTGAAAGAGTTAAAAAAAATTAAATAAGCAATCTGCCTACGATACTCCCTGCGTACCTAGACAATATCCAACCGAAGCTTTAGGTTTCATTTTTCCCTCTCTCCCTCTCTATTTTTTTTTTTTTAATTAAAAAGCAGTGAGAAGCAGTAGCTATAATGAGGGGCTCTGGGAACACGCAGTTATATTGGGCTCAAAGTAATGTACCATAGGAAGAGGCTACATCACCAGAACAAATCCTAAATTAAAACTCCACTATGAAACCTACTCTATTTCCTCTGAGCATGCAATCTATATTATCACATTTATGGTCTGTCTCGACCTCAATTAGACTTGGGGGGGGGAATAAAAGGGACTTCTATAATAAGCAATAATGGTATCATTATGATAAATTATGAAAACACACAGTGCAATTATTAGTGTAAAGAGCACATTTGTAGCAAGATATAACAGTGTAGATGTGTACTGTGGGGGAACAGCTAAATATAGCTCAATATCCAAGCTACCTGGCTAAGAAAGGGGGTAATTTTCATAAAACGTACCTTCACATTAATGGAAGAAAAATATGTTCAACTATTAAGGAAGTTGAAAAAGTCAAAGGAAATCTTGTATAACTTTGTAATAAACCAAATATTCTTTACTTAGAATCAAGAAACTAAGACAACTTTAGAATAGCCTTCCAACAGGGGGCATGAAGAGATATTTCCTAAATTTCAATCAGTGATAAAGACTCAGAAATTTGAGCTGGAAAATTATAATTTATCCCTCTTTTTACTGACATAGGAAAATCTGAGCCCAGTGCATTTAAGTCATTTGTCTGTGGTGGCCAATAATACAAGGCTTTTAATTCCCAATAGTGTTTCCCCTTCACCACACGAAGCCATTCCTAATCCATTCGCAATGGCGATATCTTGCATGAAGAATAAGTTTTGGAGTCAGATTTTCCCTAAATTCAAATCTGGTCCCTCGATTTAGCAGCCCTGGAAAGGACTTTACCCTCTCTTAATCTATAAACTAGAAACAATAACCACTTTCACACAGACATTTATGTATATTTGTATGTATTCACATTAAAGGGTAATGTTTCTAAAGTATGAGCACAGTGTGGTCCAAACAATACACTGTAGCTTCGCCATTCATAGGTTTTTAAAAGACTCTTTTTTACTGTCAAGATATTTGACAGCCCCCCACCCCCGCTGTATATTTTAGTTTTCAATGGTTGAGAAAACACAATGATTACAAACAAATACATTATTATCTATTTGGTAACGCTTTTCATTGAATTTGTGTGTTTAACGCCCACATTTGTAAGGGGAGGAAGGAAGCAAGGAGGGAGATCTTGATTTTGAGAGGGATGTTGAGAGATTAATAAGACTCAGTAATTCTGGGGCACTTGAAACATTTCAGACTTTAGGAACCCTTGATCCGACCCAATCACCTATCTGAGGTATGCAGTCTCTTTAAAGTATATCTGCTACACATAGGCTGGGGCTTTCCAACATTTCCAGAGACCAGAAACAACCTCCTCCCTAAATTGTGCCCCCTCCATCTTTGGATCGCTCCGTTCATTAAACTGAGGGGAAACCTTTCAACTTTATTTTCTTCCCTGGTCCCTAATCTTTCTCCTTAATGCATATAAAACAGGTCAGTCTCATTCTCATATTGAAAAAAAAATAAAGCTTCAGATTATTTCAAGACAGTAATCCTATTTCTTTCTTCCTCTCTCATTGCCTTTTCTTTTTTAGAATAGTCACTTTCATAAGGGGGTGGGGGGACATACAACAGAGGAGAAAGAGTAGAGTGTGCATAAATTCCTTCCTACCATTATGTGGGCATTTCATCATCTTAAAGCTTTCTGATATCTCTTAAGATAATCAGACTATAGAATGTCACAAACCCAAGCTTGTAGGATTGGTCTAACCAATTTGAAATGCTCAGAATCAGCTGCTGTTAACCCTGCCTGATTACATTTTGTCAGAATAAAAGGGGGTTTTCAAACATTAATTTCTACCAAACGGTAGTGAGTGGCCTGACCCAGAAGTTACAGATGAGCTGCAGTAATGAGTTTTCCCTTGCCTTTGCTGGCTGCACATTCACCGGTGACATTTTACAACTAGGACTTCTAGCTCAATCAATATTTGCAGGCATGAAACCTGCCAAAGTTAACATCAGGAATCCCTTGCAAATTTGCTTAAGGCACCAGAACTGAAAAAGCTCACAATCTCTAATTCTACAACTACCACCAGCCAAAGTTCACAAGTAGGGATCAAAGTCATCAGATACAGACTGTTCTACCCACCTCAAAGGGTTGTTGTGATGATTAAAACACCTCACAAAGGGGCCCTATGTAAACTACAAAGTGCTATCCCAATGTAAGGAATTCTCATCACATCTAGTGAAAATCCTGGATATCATATATAATTACATATTATGCCTTTACAAGACTTAAAGCTTAAACAGAAATCAGTGAATCATGACAATTCATTACCTTTGTTTCTAAAGGAAAACCACATGCCAAAAACTCCTCAAAATCTCAAAGCTGCATTTACTTAATTCCCAATAAAAAAAATTATGAGTAATTATGAGACCACCATAATTACTGAAAAATGTGGGTCTTATCAACGTCCACAATGTGGGGGGTGGGAGGGAGGTGGAATCGATGTATTACAAATTAAAATTACCAACAGTTTCACTTATGATCTGTAATCTAATTGGATGATAAATAACATGGATATGATTTATGATTTAAATTACTAATCATGAAGACTCTATTTAATCAATTTTTGCTACCAAAAATATTCTTACTCTTTTGTGAAAGCCTGAATATATATATTCATACCACCTCCAAACGGTGAGTAGATTTCTTTTTTAGAAGTACAAACTATAAATTAGCGTCCATGATTTACTTTGACACCTTCTCTGATTAATTCTGAGGCTGTACCAGAGAGCGGAATGTTGATTTGGTGTCTTTATTTATCAAGGCTCAGAGGCACTGGTAAAATTTTGGAAGTTAACTACTTCTATTTTAGGAGAGTTGGGAATGTTTTGTCAGCTACAGCAGAAACATCCCTCATTTATTCACTCAGGAAGTGTTTACTGAGCGAACAGAACCTGAACGTCATTCTATTAGGTGCTGGAGGGAAGATCAGACATCAGTCCAAAAACAATAACATTAGGATTACACTGATCTAAAAGAAGTAACATAATATAGTGCAAAGAACAGCAGACTAATAATCAGAAAGATCAGGGTTCTAGTGAATCACTTAAGAATCACATGACCTTAGATGTCTTTTATAAAAATGACTTATTTATAAAATGCATTTATAAAAATGCTCTGCCTTTTCTCTGCTACCTCACAGGATTGTCTTTAGTAAGATCAGGGAAGTAAGATTATATAAGATAAAGCACTTCAAAAAGAAAACAGAGCCTAGGATTCAATTTCTCTTAATGATCGCTACCTGCAAAGCCCTCTACATACAACCGACTTTTAGAATTATCTGACAAAGAATATAATCACAATTTTGATTTGAAAAGAAAAAATTCTTTGCCACCTCCGTGAGCATATAAAAAAGGACCCAATCTAATTAGAAATCAGGGAAATGCACATGAAAGACGCCACATAACCAAAGCAATCTTGAGAAGGAGGAAAAAAACTGAAGGCATCACACTCCAATTTCAAACTATATTACAAAGCTCTAATAATTAAAGCAGTATGGTACTGGCATAAAAACAGACACATAGATCAATAGAACAGAATAGAGAAACCCAGCAATAAATCCACACATATATGGTCAATTAATGTATAACTAAGGAGCCAAGAATATACAATAAAGGTCAGTCTTTTCAATAAATAGTGGTAGGAAAATTGGACAGCTACATGCAAAAGAATGAAACTAGACCACTATCTTACACCATATATAAATACTAAAATTTATTCAAAATGGATTCAAGAGAGTATAAGACTTGAAATCATAAAACTCCTAGAAGAAAACAGGCGGTAAGCTCCTCGACAAAGGTCTTAGTGATGATTTTTTAATCTGACACCAAAAGCAAAAATAAACAAGTAAAACTACATCAAAATAAAAAGCTTCTGAACAACAAAAGAAACCATCAACAAAATGAAAAGTCAACCTACTGAGTGGAAGAAAATATTTGCAAGTAATGTATCTGATAAGCGGCTAATATCGAAAATATTTAAATATTATTATTAAACAATACTAAATACATTATTTAATATTTAATTTAACATTTTAATTAGTTAATATTAAATTCAATGTTTGATGTTAAGTACTAATTTAATATTAAATAATATTAATATAAATAAATAACTCAACAGCAAACAAATAATCCAATTAAAAATAGGAAGATCTAAGCAGACATTTCTCCAAAGAAGACATTCACGTGGCTGACAGGTACATGAAAAGTTCTTCTAAATCATTAATCACCAGATCATGAGACACAAATCATTTTATTCATTTACAAAATTTAGATGTTTCACAGTTACTCATTAATTCCTTAATGGTAAGGACATGATTTTGGTCTCAAGAGCCTAGGAGGACATTAATTATTACCCTTATTTCTTTTAAAGCTTAAAACTTATTCACGTAAGTCTGTTACATAACAGTTGCCACATTTATTTCAACAAAGACAAAACTCGCATGAAACTTAATCTTGAATATCTTGTTAAAAAGAGTATTTTTCAACATTATGAAAAATACTCTAGAGTCTGAAAACACAGCATGACATTTTAAGATACTTTCCAGCCTTAGAGTACTGATCTACCTCCCTATCTCTCAGTTTGACTGAAGTATCTGGTGTCAGGCCTCAATACATGCTTGTTGATGAGTCCATCAAAAACAATGAAAAGAGATGGTTTCGTGTCTGCTTTTGTCTAAGACGCACTTTATTATCCTCAACTTACTATTTCTAGAAGCTTTATAAACCCTGAGGTTAGCAAAACACTCCACCCCCAATAAAGACAAAGACTGTACGTGAGTTATCCTTTGAGTCAGAACTATTCCCTCCACACAGCAGAAAGAACTTGGGCACACGGTCACATGGAGTGGGACCAAAAGGAATTCTCTGAGGCCTGAATAACGCCTCTTGCCCGGCTACGAACTCCCCCTACAAGCTCCATCTCCACCACCGCTACGCTCGGTCAGGGAGGTTGTGAAACTGACTGGAAAGTGATTTTCAACCAGTAACTGCTCACTTCAAGAAGAGTTTAGGATACTCAATTTCCTAGCAAGCACATGTGGTAGACCAGGTAAGGCAAACAGATCTGGCTGAGCAGGAAGACACTCTAACAGGGGTTAAGACCAGCGTGGCCAACAGTTTTTGCCCCCGGGCCAGATTAGAAAGAAAACTTTTCTCACGAGCCGGACAAAATATTAAAATTAAAAAATGTTAAATACAAAAACGATTCATTTAAGTAAACAAAATTTTATTATGTAATTTGTTTATGAATAAATGTGAGTGAAAAACTTTTTAATATACAATATTATTTTAATAAAAATATAATTACATACTGTATAAATATCCAAACTGTATCGCAATCAATCGGAACAATATTTAATTAATAAAATGAGCTTGAAGGGGTTAGATCGTAAATAAAACAATTATTTCGTTTTACAAACAGCCTGGACACGTTTTCAGTTATCAACTGCAGCTATTGTCTATGCTACAATGCCACTTGATTCAGCAC
This sequence comes from Saccopteryx bilineata, assembly GCF_036850765.1. Lineage (NCBI taxonomy): Eukaryota > Metazoa > Chordata > Mammalia > Chiroptera > Emballonuridae > Saccopteryx > Saccopteryx bilineata. The sequence continues at coordinate 200,620,242 of NC_089495.1, forward strand.
ACTTGACCACAAAAATAACGAATTGTTTGACCTTGGGTGTGCACTGGCAAACTCCACCTAAAAGAATGTGGGTTTCACATCGCCGCTAAATGTCAAACAGTTCATATCGAGTACAGACGAGTACAAAAGTTATAAGTCTTTATAATGGAATTTTTAAAAAAAAATAAAGTATCACGAATCCATTAGACCAATTATTGGAAGTTAACCCTAGATTAGTCACACACGGAATTCTTTTCCATGTATCACTATCTTCTTAAATATCTCGATTTCCAATAATCAAAGACGCTTCCACTTCTGAGTAGCTGAGATTTTAAAGCAGCGGAGAATATTAAAAATCCAATCGCGGGCCGCATAAACTCGTTATGTAGGCCGGATCCGGCCCACGGGCCATATGTTGGTCATGCCTGGGTTAAGATAATTAAATGTGACCCTGGCTGGTTTGCTCAGCGGTAGAGCGTCGGCTGGGCATGTAGAAGTCCTGGGTTCAATTCCTGGTCAGGACACACAGGAGAAGCACCCATCTGCCTCTCCACCCTTCCCTTTCTCCTTCCTTTCTATCTCTCTCTTCCCCTCCAACAGCCAAGGCTCCATTGGAGCAAAATTGGCTGGGGTGCTGAGGACGGCCCCATAGCCTCTACCTCAGCTGCTAGAATGGCTCTGGCCGGGCCACAATGGAGCAACACCCCAGGTGGGCAGGGCATCGCCCCCTAGTGGGCATGCCTGGTCGATGGGCGAATGTGGGAGTCTGACTGCCTCCCCACTTCTAACTTTGGAAAAATACAAAAAATAAATTTAAAAAAGATAATTAAATGTCTTATACAATTAAATGAATAGAAGAAAGAAGAAAATGATGAATGAATGAATGAATGAATGAAATAACTGTCCTGAACCACTTCCCCTTCCTCCTTTTGAAAAAGGCATCTTAAAACAGTGCAATGGCAACTGCTTTTTATGTGATGCAAAGACATTATCGTCATTATTATTACATGTTATGACAGCTCTGCTTTCTGATAAAGGAAAGCGAATTTTCATAAGCAGGCCTCCTTGGCGGGTGAATCTCTAGACACTTCCCAACTCAGACAGAGCCATCAAGGAACCAACCCATTAGCTGTCAAGTTAAAATGACTCCAGCAAGCTGGCCCCAGAGCTCCACTGATATCTTTTCAACAACCTCTTAATCTTGTTTATAACACCTGTGTTAAAGCGGCCCAACATCAATCCTACTCACTTGTCTCAGGCTAAAATTACTTAGAAACTTGAGATTCCTGGTAAACATCCCAAAAAACAGAGATGCGCTGGCGGAAAAGCCTTGTGCCCAGGGGAATTCTGCCAGGCACCTCTTTTCGACCACGCTGCATAAGTAAGCCAGGATGGGCCTCAACAGGCACAGTCAGATATAAATCTCACAAAGAGCTTCTTGGGAGGACTGAGGTGTTAAGAATCACAGGGTTTAAAGAAAGCATAAAGAATTCATCCTACAGCTTCCTCGCCCAGTAGTTATCCAAGCTATATAATAATATTTACCACTAACCATGTGCTTATTAGCTACTAGCAACTTAACACTTCATTATCTTTGTAAGCCTGCTAATTCCATTCCCTGTTTCTTCAAGTGAGGAAATCAAGGCTCAGGTGGCCTGCTTAGTGAACTGCCTAAGGTCAAAGAGCTAGAAAATAGTGGAGACAACGGCAGTCAGTCTTACTACAAATCTGTTTCCCAAAGCGACTTAAACGTAAGAAAACATTTAGCAACTCTAGTATTTCCCCTGTTGGAAACCCATTTGTGTTCTGGGCCTATACAAAAACATAAAAGCCCGTGAGACAACTCTGCTACGCCATTCCCATTAACGGGAGTGTGGCACAGTGAGAAGAAAATAGACTTCTGAGGTCGGACACCTAAGTCTCAAGGGTGTGACCTTGAGCAAGTCACCATTGTCTCATCCTTGGAAAAAACTGTCTTGGTGAAGTGCCTAATGTACTACTAAATGTTAAATAAGAAAAAAATACTTACTAAATGTTAAATAAGTACTTACTAAATGTTAAATAAGAAAAAAATATACATATCAAATAGAAATGGATATGCCAGATATAACCAGTATAAAATAAAGACTAATCTTCTTGTTTGTAGATATTAGCTCTTATTTTTTCTTCTATAAGGCTGGGTATAGAGAAAACAGCAATTATGTCCCACAGTAGACTTGCAGTAAATCTGGCAAACAAACGGATCAATCAATCTCTTGCTTTGGAGTCAGAGATAACTCACAGTCTTTACAAAAAACAAAAACAGCCAGTCATCTCAGGTTACTCTAGTATTGGAACTGAGCTTTTATGAAGATCATCGTCTGGTACGTCAGACACGTTTCACCCAACCCAGCGTATCTATGCGTAGAGCCACTATCATTCACAAACACAGCTTAATCTGCTCCCCACCGAGGAGGAGGCAGTAAGAAAGGGAAGGCAAGTGCAGAGGTGCTGAGTCCAGACATACGAAGATGCCTAGGAGAGATCTGTTCAGCACCTGATCATTGATTCAGTTTCATTCACTCAACCCTCACTCTTGACTTTCTTCAGTCAAGAGACGTTTACTGAGCATGTACTATACAGCAGGCACTGATCTGGTCATTGCCCCTGCGGAATGCAAAGTCCACTGGGTAGAAAGACATTGAATCAAGTAATTGCAATAAAGGATTGTTGTGAAAGGCAGTCTCATGCATGCAGTATTTCAAAAGCCCACTCAACCGCATAAGAATGGGCCTGGACTCCTTCCTTCCCAAGATATAAGGAGTTCACACAGGTTGTGCCAGGCTTAGTTGGGAATATCTTACCCTGTTTTCAGGGTCAAAGGGTGTTCCTGTTCCTTCGTTCTCGTTAAGCATGTGTGTCAACGGCCCTCAGGCATACCACCAAGTTTCAGGTCGGGGTCCACCTGCTACGGGGAAGGGAAGTTTCAGGTCGGGGTCCACCTGCTATGGGGAAGGGAGGTACACACAGGCCACATTGGCTGCGGGGCAGTAGGCGCAACATTAGCCGCAGGGACCACGGCACACTGCCAAAGCTGATTTTGCTCTATTTCTTCACTGAGTGAAGCATTATTCCATCCAATGCTTGACCGTGTTGTGTTTTCCTTAGCAACTCCAATACCAAGATGCAACAGGCAGAAGTGTTTAGAGTCCTCCCGGGACTTGGTAACTAACACCCTATATATTGCTCCCCTGGGTTTGAGAACCAGTGCAGGAGGCTCTGCTGGACAAGAATGAAGCACATGGTAGACTGAGGCAGTACAGGCAAGGTGATGGTAATATTCGGTTGCATTCTACTCTCTAGGTTATTTCTTTTTTACGCTACCTCCATCCACCAGAGCTCTCTATTAGGAAAAAGATTCTGCCATCCACTTCCGGGTCATTTTGGGGCAAGTTATTGTATTTAACCTCTGTGAACTTCCTCTCTTTATCTATAAAATGGGAATAAGAACACTGACTTCCCAGGGCTGCCTTCAGGATGAGACAGAATAACATACACAAATCAAACAGCACAATACCCAACTCTCGGTGGGTTTTAATACCTTGTCGTCCCCAGCCCTTTGTTTTGTTCTTTTAGAAGATTGTATTTAGTGATTTTACAGAAAGAGGAGAGGGAAGGAGCAGCAAGAAATATCAACTCGTAGTTGCTTCACTTTTTAGTTGTTCATTGATTGCTTGTCATATGTGCCTTGACCAGGCAAGCCCAGCGTGGGTTTCAAACCTGTGACCTCAGCATTCCAGGTCGATGCCTTAGCCACTGCACCACCACAGCCCAGGCTGTTCTGTTCTTTTGGCTGGGTAACATAAGGAGGAGAAAACAAATGTTATTTTATTTTATTTTAAAAATGACCCCTGGCTGGGTAGCTCAGTCAGTTAGAGTAGTGGTCCCCAACCTTTTTTGGGCCATGGACCGGTTTAATGTCAGAAAATATTTTCACGGACCGGCCTTTAGGGTGGGACGGATAAATGCACAAAATAAAATTATGCGACCAGCGTAAAAACTGTGGTATTTTTAAATATAATTGTTGAACTTACGAGACAAGCGTCAAGAGTGAGTCTTAGACGAATGTAACAGAGGGAATCTGGCATTTTTCAAAAATAAAACATCATTCAGACTTAAATATAAATAAAACGGAAATAATGTAAGTTATTTATTCTTTCTCTGCGGACCGGTACCAAATGGCCCACGGACCGGTACCAGTCCGCGGCCCGGGGGTTGAGACCACTGAGTTAGAGCATCATACTGATACACCAAGGTTAAGGGTTTGATCCCCAGACAGGGCTCATACAAGATTCACCCAGGTAATACATAAATAAGTGAAATAAGAAACTGATTTCTCTCTCCCTCTCTCTTTCTCTCCCTTCCTCTCTGAAATCAATGTTAAAAAATAACAATTTCGGCCCTGGCCGGTTGGCTCAGTGGTAGAGCGTCGGCCTGGTGTATAGAAGTCCCGGGTTCGATTCCCAGCCAGGGCACACAGGAGAAGCATCCATCTGCTTCTCCACTCCTCCCCCTCTCCTTCCTCTCTGTCTCTCTCTTCCCCTCCCGCAGCCAAGGCTCCATTGGAGCAAAGATGGCCCGGGCGCTGGGGATGGCTCCTTGGCCTCTGCCCCAGGCGCTGGAGTGGCTCTGGTCGCAACAGAGCGATGCCCCGGAGGGGCAGAGCATTGCCTCCTGGTGGACAGAGCGTCGCCCCCTGGTGGGCGTGCCGGGTGGATCCCGGTCGGGCGCATGCGAGAGTCTGTCTGACTGTCTCTCCTCATTTCTAGCTTCGGAAAAATACAAAAAATAAAATAAAATAAAAAAATAACAATTTCTATAAGCTCCTCTATGAACCTCTTTTCACTCATTTCAAAACAGGAATATACCATCCCTATAAGTAACCCCCTTCTCCCACAAAGACAATCTGTCAGTCACAGGCAAATCTGCCAGAATGCACAGGCAGTGTTTCAGGCCCAGCGGCACCCCCACCCCCCAGTGCTACCCCGTCAGGCTCAGTGCCACGGTCCTGAAAACCGCCACACTCGCCGCACTTAACAATCTAAGTTTGCATGGTCAGAGGGCCTCTGCTTCACACAACGTGAACCGTGGCTAAAAACTGCTTTCATAATTAAAGAGACTTCGCCTCTTACTGACAATCCAAACGAGAACATGAAGCCGAATATCAGACCAGCTAACCAGTCTCCATCTTGCTCTAATGGTAGTTTTAAGCATACGGAGAGGACAGGGGGAAATTATTAATTTAAACAAAATGTTTAATCTTCTAATTATAGGACAGGCTCCAAGAGGACGGAAAGCGATTTGCAGTCTTCATTACGAAATCCCCATGAGATCACTGGCACGAGTCGTGTCGGCCAGAAGGCAGGCACCATCTCTCCACTCATTCTCCCCACTGACCCTATCGTGTCCTTATAGGTTCCGTGGGGGCAGGAAAAGGAATCTTTAACAAAAAAAATAGGTGGGGGCGGGGAAAGAATCAGAATTTCAGTCTCCCAAGTTCATTACGCTGAGTGAGGTGTCAGGATCCCCAGGGAGAAGCCACAGAGACACGACTCAGTGACTTCCCGTTGGCAGGCTGAGTTGGCAGGCTGAGCAGCCAGAGGGCCTTTGAAACTCGAGTCTGGTCAAACCTGCCCGGCTCCCGTGGTGCTTACACAATTCCTTGTATTTGCTGGAAAGTCCTGCCATCAGTGGTAAGAGATGCATCCATCAGTGGTAAGAGATGCATCGCGAATTAGGGTGGTGCCCACCCCCGGCCCTCTGATCAGAAGGAATTCTGGTCCTCTGCAGATATGATGTACCACTGCTAATTTGTGTTATCTCTGCCAGTTCAGATCCCTGTGTGCTAACTCAGGAGAAGAACTCTCTGCCGACCAACTCTGACAAGTCTGAGGGCAGAACTCCCACTGGGGCATCAGCAGACAGTGAGGGCTGGCAGGCAATTATTCCCTTTCATTAGGGAAAGTTCTTTTTAAGTTTGTTTTTTCTAATTTTGAAAACAAAAAGTAGCCATGCACAGCCTCTGCTCACTGCAGTGACGTATGCAACTGGCAGAAACGGCAATGACTCCCTAAGCCAACTGAAAAAGATATCCTGGAAGTAACCAGAAATGGCTGTGCTCCTTTGATCACCCACCGTAATACAAAACCAGACACTGAGAGGATGGCCACAGCAGATCTGGACAAAGCAGCGGTGATATTTAATCATCAGTCCAGACCATCTGCGACTGTTTTGCAGAAGCACATAGAGCTGATGGATTCCAAAGCTTCCTAGAAGTTACCAGGTGCTGAGGGCAGCTGCATTGTCCTCAGGTCCGCCAGGGGCTGCCTTCTTCATTCTCTCCAGGCCAGGGTGCTCAACAAAAGGCACCCTGCCCACAGTTCCTGTGCCAAGCCTGGCACGCAGATAGTGTTGCTTCTTGATTAAGCCAGAGCACAGATTAAATGTTTAGAACTGGGAGAATCTGCAAACAACCTAGGTAGGAAAGCAATTATCCGAGGGAGAGCACAGGCGTCAGCTGCAGCCCTCGGCAGCACGAGGGTGACTTCTCTGCCTTGAACGAGTCAGCCAGCCAGGCTGCCCCGCACAATCCATTCTCCGTTCCACAGATGCAGTGGTCTTTCCAAACCTAAACCGAAAGGTGTCACTCCACAGCCTAAACCCCTAATGGCTTCCCGCTGTACTGACAATAACATCTAAAAATGTTACAGTTTCCCTTGCTCCCACAGCTGACCCTGTCCTTAACTCCACCGTCCCCTGCCCGCTCACCATGCTCTAGTCACACTGCCTCAAACGTCACCCGCTTATTCCCACCTTCGGGCCTTTGTATTGGATTTTCCCTTGGCCGAGCCTGCTGTTCCCGCGGCACCTCACATTGCTGGATCTTTCTCATTCAGTTCTCAGCTCAAATGCTACCACCTCAGAGAGGCCTTCTAGAACATTCTGATGTTCCCCAAACCTCTATTACATCAGCCTTTTCCCCCTTCATATCCCTATTTGACTACCTTGTTTTTGTTTATCTAGTACTTGTTTGCTCTTTGAGGTGTTCTTATGCGTTTCTGTTTTTTCCCGTTTATTGTCTGTCTTGAACCCTGGATATAAGGTCCATAAACAGAAAGAACCCTGATGGCCTGTGCACCACTCTATTCCCAGAGTCTAGTACAACAGCTTGATTTAGTAGGTATTCCATAAATATTTGTTAAATAACTAAAGAATGGAAGGTTCAATATGGGTCACTAATCCAAATAACACCAAACAAACTGTTCACCAACCAACCACACCTGCCTCTGGAACACAGTTGGCCACATGCAGAGAAAAGCATCGTAATACTCTGTGCTCGACTGCAAATCCTTCGGACGTTGCTGGGTAATTGAGCGGAAGGAGATACCTGCTCACAGGCAACTGACGATCTAAAATGAGTTAGGAGCTGAACATGTACTGCAGTCGCCTCGCCGGATCTCTCCCTGAACTTGGCATGAAGATGGTCCAGTGCTCTTTACCAAGCCACAATGGAGTCGAGGCCCTAAAGTTCAGGTCGCCACTTTCAGATCAGCCCCTCCTGGAATTTCAGGGCGAAGAAAATGATTTTGAACTCCTCAGCTGAAAGACTAGAATCGAACGGCCGACTTTGGAGAAGGACAGAGAATTCCTGCTACACTTTCTCCTAACTCCAGTCACCACAGCTATACAAAACTCAGACCAAACCAACCACTTCCCTCAGGAACCTTAGGGGAAAAAAGAAGAGTAATTTATAAATGAAGATTCCTGGCAGTAGAACAGAGGGAGAGTGAGGTATCTAGGTAATATGAAAGAGACCTGGAGAAGATTACTGTGTTGATGACATAATTCTCGATGTCAATGACTGCTAACTGTGGTGGACAGGGTGTGCTTTATCTACTGGGAACGGTCCATACTGTGGCGCGTGGGGGTGACAAACTGCTCTCATTTCCTTTTATAGCATTCTAAACCTTCATCTCCAGGAAACCAATGACCTTGGGAATACTAACGCTGCTTTGCAGAACTCAAGAAAAACATTCTTTTTATAGCATATGCAGTTTGTGATTATATCAATAATAAAAATTAACAGCTAACATTTACGGGGCACTTACTATGTGTCAGGCACTAAACTACTGAGCACTAATCACACTGTCTCATTTAATCCTATATTTTAAAGATGGTGAGGCAAGATAAGTACTATTATATAATCTCCATTTTAAAGATGAAGACCTGAGGCTTAATGAGGTTAATTAACTGAACCCAGGTCACATAAATAAAGATGCCAATGGGCACACTCAGAACCTCATGTGCTTTGAATTATTTTCTCCACAAGTGCTGGAGAAATTCTTTCCTTCAAGTTATTTTGAACCACCCACATTCTCCAATGTATAGTCCTTTTTATACATAAAAACTCTATGGGTAAGCCTTCTAAATTCAATCTCCCAATTGAAACAATGACCACCTAGTGAGAGACTGCAGAAAGGTAAGGCGGTCTTCCTCAAATTCACCTCCAAAATTAGGCATCTCAATAAGACCTATCTCTACGAAAGTTGCAATAGGTCGGGCTGAAGTCTATGATCAGAGAAGAGTGTTCTGTTGGCTTATGGAGAAGATAAACCCACATTCACCATGCCAAGATGAGATCCACAAAGGTAGTAGGTAGACAGCTAGAAAGCTACTTCCTTGGCCAAGTCTCACGAGTCTGAAGTAAGATGATGGCGTTCGAAGTAGAATGGGAAGGACAGAGAGAAGACTGCTGAAGAAACAGCTCTGCAAAGCCTTCCCACCTTGCCAACGGCAGAGCCGCTCCTGCCCCGGGCTCCTGCCTCTGTAAACAGCACCTACCCTGCGTCCTGGGTGACCAGTGTTCAAACAGGTGGGATGTCCCCACTAGTGTGTCAGCTCCACGAGAACAAGAACTGTGACTTAATCACTTCGGCTCCTAACAGCGTGACTCCTGAGAGAGGAACTAGTCCCCTGCTTATGAGCGTCTATGATCCCCGAGGGAAAAAGAGCCTTGTCTTTGAATCTGTGAGCCCTTTCATCTTTGAGAAAGAGCTCCGAGGCGTCTTTTGAGTCTACTGACCAGTGACACTCCTGACTCAAATGCAACCTCAGAGGTAAGGTGTGGGGCAGGCGGACAGATGCAGGGAATTGTGCGATACCAGAAGACGGGCCAGCATGTTCCGTACACAGGACACCCAAATCAGGGCTAGAGACCTTGAGCTATCCACAGGAAGGTGCTGAAAGACAGAAAAACAGGTGAAGCGAGAAAATCTTCAGTCTTAAAGAAGGCATTGGCAACCTTCAAGAACAGAGAGGTTAGACAGTCTACAAAATAACTGATAAAAAAAAATGTCAAGATCATAGAAGACAAAGAAAATGATTAAATGCAACAAGAGATGCTGCGTAGGATCCCGGAACAGAAAAAGGACGTTAGTGGATAAACTGGTGACATCTGAACTCAGTCTGCAGTTTAGTTACTGGTATATAAATGTTAATTTCCTGGTTTTGATCACTGGACTATGGTTATAAAATATGTTAACTTTAGGAGATGCTGAGTGAGGAGTATATGAAAAATCCTTAACTATTTTGAAAATTATCTGTAGGTTAAAAATTAGTTCAAAATAAGAAGTTAAAGAAAGAAGGTAGATTTTATAGCAAGAGTAGCAAGAAGGAAGTGGAGGAACACTCAGAAACTGAAGTAAAAGATTCGAATCAAACTTTCCTTATGTCTAAAATGAAAGAGAGTTACAAGTCAGCAAGCCAGTAAGATATTCGAACAGCAGCTTTCCAAAAGGGGGAGAAACCGGAGCACACTGAAGGTGTGTGCTGGTTCATTCACTGACATTGAACAAGCACTGATTAGGCATCAGTGACAGGCAGACGCTGCTTGGTGCTGGCCCTGCCTCTGAGATCCCCGTCTAGCGTCCAAGGAGACAACACACGGGTACTGTTTCGCCAGTATGGAAAGAACGCACTCGGGGAAGACAGAGGGTGAAAATGTTGCTCGGGGAGGAAAGAACTTCAGAAAAAAAATCACTCAGGAGATGAAACAGAAAACACCATGAAATGAGAACAGCACATCAGAGCAGATTTTATCTGTTACTGAGTCTCACTACTAACAACAAGTAACTTCAAAAAGCACTAGCCTAAACTATCAAGCAAAAAAGAGCCTATCTTGTGACTCTATAAAATGACAGCATGATTAGGATGACATACTCAGGGTTATAAGTAAAACGGGGCCACCACAGGATGAAAACATATCTGAGCACAATGTGTTCAGCCCCCAATGTTTCTGAGATGCCCGCCATCAACAAAAACTACAGAAGAGCCCGAGTCCAGACCACATGACTTTGAGAGAAAGAGGCAGATAATAAGAAATGGAAATGATTAACACACAAGAAAAAATGCTTATTCGAGCAAACTTGCACTAACACTTTATATACCTACTAGACTACTGGGAAAATTAAATTATGACAACCAGTAGTGTCAAGATTGCAGTAAAACTAAACCCCACGCTGCTCTCGGCGTTGCAAACTGAGAAACAATGAACTCCATATGGGTACTATGTATACTGCTAACAGAACTACAGCTAAGGTGACCCCGTCACCTCTTGCCTCTGCCCTCATTTACTCAAAGCTCTGAACCTTTCACTCCCCACACTGTCACTCTCACAAACCCAAGTCAAGAATGATTCTCGGCCCTGGCCGGTTGGCTCAGTGGTAGAGCGTCGGCCTGGCGTGCAGGAGTCCCGGGTTCGATTCCCGGCCAGGGCACACAGGAGAAGCGCCCATCTGCTTCTCCACCCCTCCCCCTCTCCTTCCTCTCTGTCTCTCTCTTCCCCTCCCGCAGCCGAGGCTCCATTGGAGCAAAGATGGCCCGGGCGCTGGGGATGGCTCCTTGGCCTCTGCCCCAGGCACTAGAGTGGCTCTGGTTGCAACCGAGCAACGCCCCAGATGGGCAGAGCATCTCCCCCTGGTGGGCATGCCAGGTGGATCCCGGTCGGGCGCATGCGGGAGTCTGACTGCCTCTCCGTTTCCAACTTCAGAAAAATTAAAATAAATAAATAAATAAAAGAATGATTCTCCCCAGCCTCCTTCATTACCCACGAATTCTGACTCATTCAAGATGGAGATTCCGCCTGACTAGGCGGTGGCGCAGTGGATAGAGCATCAGACTGGGATGCGGAGGACCCAGGTTCAAAACCCCGAGGTCGCCAGCTTAAGCGCCGATTCATCAGGTTTGAGCAAAGCTCACCAGCTTGAGCCCAAGGTCGCTGGCTTGACCAAGGGGTTACTCGGTCTGCTGAAGGCCCACGGTCAAGGCACATATGAGAAAGCAGTCAATGAACAACTAAGGAGCTGCAATGAAGAATTGATGCTTCTCATCTCTCTCCCTTCCCATCTGTCTGTCCCTGTCCCTTTCTCTGTCTCTGTCACAAAAAAAAAAAAAAAAAGACTGAGATTCCAACATTATCTCCCTTTTCTTCAATGGCCAAACCCATCCCATCGATACCGCCCCTCTCCGGGCATATCCAGCCATTCCTTCCACCATGCTTTATTCACAGATGTTAAAATGTCTGTCTCACTCCTTCAATTATGAATTCTTTAAGGTCCAGACAACATCTTAATAATTTTAGTACACACAATATTTAGCACAGGATATGGCTCATGGTAATTACTAAGGACAAACGGGAGGGGGAAAGGCCACATGAATAAAGAAATTCACTGCACCTGACCAGGTGGTGGCACAGTGGCTAAAGCGTGGGATTGGGACACGGAGGACCCAGGTTTGAAAGCCCGAGGTTGCCAGCTTGAACGGGCTCATCGGGTTTGAGCAAGGCTCACCAGCTTGAGCCCAAGGTCTGCTGTAGCTCCGGTCAAGGCACGTATGAGAAAGCAATCAATGAACAACTAAGGAACCACAACAGAGTTGATATTTCTCATCTCTCTCCCTTCCTGTCTGTCTGTTCCTATCTGTCCCTCTCTCTGTCTGTCACAGAAGAAAGAAAAAAGAAATTCATTGCAATATTATTTCCAAGAAAAAAAAATCTGAGACCACCTAAATACTCCATTATAAAGGAACAATTAGGGAAGAATGGTCAGTCTATCACTAGACCAAATATATATAAATATTAACGTTAATAATAACATGAAGACTATGTAGAAACACAAGAAAAATTTCTGACAATATTAAATTGAAAACAGTGAATGCACAATAGTTACAACCATGCAAAAATACCTAGGGACTATGGGAATATAAAAATCCTTATTAGATTAGGGGAGTAGTTTTCCTTTTCTCAAGTACATGCTTTAATACTGGTCCTGTCAGTTTACGGTCACTAAAAAAACTTTATTACAAAAAGAAGAAATAATAAGGGGATCCCTGGCCAGATAGTTCAATTGGTTAGAGCGCCATCCCAAAGCACTGAGGTTGCCGGTTCAATCCCTGGTCAGGGCACACACAGGAACAGATCGTTGTTTCCTGTCTCTCTCTTTCTCTCCCTTCCTTTCTCACTAAAATCAATAAATAAAATTTTTTCAAAAAATAATAAGGGGAAAACAACATGATTATGGATTCCTATAAGCACCTGCAATCTAAGGAAATGCTACAATATCACTGACAGGTGACGAGGCGTGGGTATCCTCAATACTGCCCAAACCAAGGGCCTCTGACCCCAATCTGCCTCAAACAGAACACTTCTCATGTCACAAAGCAAAGTCATTCGCACTGAGCCAAGCTGCACTAAATGTGAATTCTTTATTGCAAAACCTCAGGTGTAAGAACTTCTCCCAGACATCTGTGGAATTAGTATTAATGAGAATGCCCTGGAGTTCACAGACGCGCCTATGCGGCAGAAACTTCTCAGCCAAGGAAGTGCTGGGCACACTTCTTGATGAGATGTCTAAGCCTGAAGGCATCAGAAAGGTACATTTCCATATTGAGAACATAACTGGTTTCCTCTTTAAGACATTCCCAACACCTCCTGTCCACATTGTAATTCTCCTGTCTTCTTAAATGAATAGTTAACACCTGTCAAGCATACCAGGCCTACCCAGAGAAGCCCGGGCTGCCTAACTCTATTACTAGAAGAACCGATCTCAGCAGAAAACTGGAATCTTCCCACCGAGTTGCCTGAAAAATGAAATTTAGTGAGCACACACAAAAGGTTAAATATAATAAATATTTCTTGACATGACTTTTTTTTTTTTGCTTACGTTGACCTCTGAATTTTAGGAAAGAACCAGAAGTTATATAGCCCAACCCCCTCATTTTAGAGGCAATTTTATAAGTGATTAAAAAAAATAATAAAGATGTATAAAGAGGGAAAGTGACTTGTCCTGAATTACTCAGATAAATAATGATAAAGGTAGGATTAAAACTCAAATCTTCCAGATTTTCAGCCCTGGTTCATTCTAGTACATCAAGCTTTTCTGTCCCTTGACATCTCTGGAGCTCTTGGTCTAAATAATTAATAACATAGAATTTTAAAGCTACAAGGGACCTCAGAGAGCCTTACTTAATCCCCTCATTAGGCAAATGAGGAAACTGAGGCCCAGAAAGATTAAGTGATTTAATTTGCTCTCAATATCTTGGATGTCTGGGAAAAAGTATAACTTCAGCTCAAAAAACTGCAAACTAATGGCCATGAGAAAGGAGGAGAATGTCTCTGCTAGAGAAAATTTTAAAAGAAATGTAGATTATTCTAGACAGGGGGAAATCTCAAAATGTGGTCGCTGGACCAACAGCATCACATCACCTGGGATCTTGTTAGAAATGCAAAGTCTAAAATCCCAGGGGGGATTCACCGGCTCAAACCCTGGGGGTGGGGATGTTCACACCAGACAACTCTGTTCCCGCGTGTCCCCGAGAAACGAACTTTAGTAGTGATATTGATGGCCATAACCAATGGCACTTAAATTTACCGAGTCCTCTATACGTGTACCATATTTCAATTGTTAAAGTTTTTAAAAAGCTGAATACAGAATGGAAAACTAGATTTGGACATTCAGAAGGCTCCAGTTCCACCTCTGCTCCTTCCCGGCTCTTCGACCTTGGTCAGGTAATGGGACCTCTCAAGCTTGAGTTTCCTTTTCTATAAAAAGGCAAGCCAGGGGCACATTGAAAATTAAATGGAAGAACTTATCTGAAAGCACTTAAACTCGGCCTCTGGCAGAGCAGACAGACTTTCCAGAGGTGGTTAAGAGCTCCAGCAAGGAGATAGGTATTTTTTTTGTGTGCCTCATCTATGCAACAGGGATTAAAAATAGCACCTGCCTCATACAGTTATTATAAGAATTCAGAGAGATGCTGTAAGTAAGTATGCACCTTTTGCAGCTATAAAATGCTACTGGTGTTTTTTAAGCCCTGGCCAGTGGCTCAGTGGATAGAGCATTTGATTGGCATATGGAAGTCCCGGGTTCAATCCCAGTCAGGGCACACAAGAGAAGCAACCATCTGCTTCTCCTCCCCTTCCTCTTCCTTCCTCTGCCTTCCTCTCCCTCTTCCCCTCTTGCAGCCAGTGGCTCAATTGGTTTGAGCATGGCCCTGGGCACTGAGGACAGCTCAGAGGATAGCTCAATTGATTCGAGCATCGAGCATCGGTCCCAGATGGGGTTGCCGGGTGGATCCCAGTCGAGGCGCATGCAGGAGTCTGCCTCATTATCTCCCCTCCTCTCACCTAAAAAAAAAAGAACTACTGTTTTTAAAGAGCTTTTGTATCCATTAACTCATAGACGATCCTCATGACTTCCACAAAAGGATGGGGCATTTGAATGATTACAGACTATTTGCAGACTGTACTATCTTTTAGGAACAAGAGGGGTGGACAGTGATCTTTCAAAAAGGAAAATGCGCCTGACCTGTGGTGGCACAGTGGGATAAAGCATAGATTTGGAACACTGAGGTCACGGGTTCGAAACCTCAGGATTGCCTCGTCAAGGCACATATGGGAGTTGATGCTTCCTGCTCCTGCCCCTTCTCTCTCTCTCTCCCTCTTTCCCTCTCTGTCCTCTCTGAAAATTGAATAAAATCTTTAAAAAAAAAAAAAAAGGAAAATGCATGAACAGTGCATGTGTGGGATGAACAACGCTAGAAATAAGGAGATCAGGATTCTGCAATCAACTCTACCACTATAACTTCAGCAAAACCCCTCTACCAAAATGGAGTTCACTTTTCACCCGCAAACAAGTAGGTTGAACAAAGTTATCCGTAACATCTCTCCAAATAAAATTCAAACTCCTTATCATGGCCCACTTGAAGGCCGACATTGTCTATTACCTGCCTACATCTCCAACTTCATCACCGGCCATTCTCCTGCTCACTCGCCATGTTCCAACTGCATCCAAGCTCTTTCTGATCCCCTAACAGGCTGCACCAGCTTCTACCTCAAAGCCGACGTGCTTGCTTTTCCCTCTGCCATGACCACTCTGCCCTTTCCACGCGACTGGCTCCTTCTCAGCCTCCAGTCGTTTCCTGTCCGTTCCTCAGAGTCCTTCCCAGACCACGTCATCTAGTAACAGGTCTTGTCTCCCACTCCCAGGGGTGATTTTCTTGAGCAGCATTGTCCAATAAAAATATTTTTAAAGCCACAAATAAGCCAAATATATAACTTTAAATTTTCTAGTAGAAACATGAAATGTTTTCAAGGTGACATTAATTTTAGTAATAAATTTTCTCTAAGCCAGTATATCCTGAGTATTACCATTTCAACATATAATCAACAGAAAAATTACTCATCTATTTTACATTCAATTTGAACTAGCCACATTTCAAGTGCTGACTGTCACATGTGCCCCGTGGCTATCACAGTGAGCAGTGCGGTTCTATAGTATTACCTGCATACTCTTCAAACCACTTACCACAGTCTGAACTCTTGTTTATTCACTTATTATCTTGTTACTTCCCCCACCAGATTATAAGCTCCACTTAAAAGCAAGAACCTTCTCTGTTTAATTCAATTTTGTATACTCAGTGGACACAGAGCCTTGCATAGTAAGGGTTCAATAAATATTTGTTGAGCAAATGAATGAATCTCTTCTAGCTTTAACATTACATGAGTCAATGGCTAGCCATTCTATGACCCAAATAGATGTACAATCACTCATGCAATAACTCTATTTCCTTTCTTTCATGTTCAATTACAGTTTTTAAAAAGAGCAATATCGCCCTGGCCAATTGACTCAGTGGTAGAGCATCGGCCCAGCATGTGTAAGTCCCGGGTTCTATTCCCGGCCAGGGCACACAGGAGAAGCACCCATCTGCTTCTCCACCCTTCCTTCTCTCCTTTTTCTCTCTCTCTTCCCCTCCTGCAGCCAAGGATTCAATGGAGCAAAAGTTGGCCCAGGCGCTGAGGATGGCTCCATGGCCTCTGCCTCAGGGGCTAGAATGGCTCCAGTTGCAATGGAGAAACACCCCAGATGGGCAGAGCATTGCCCCCTAGGGGGCTTGTTGGGTGGATCCCGGTTGGGCGCATGTGAGAGTCCGTCTCTCTGCCTCCCCTCTTCACACTTCAGAAAAATACAAAAAAAAAAAAAAAAAAAAGAGAGAGAGAGAGAGAGAGAAATCTCTTGGCTATATCTCTCCTCATTGCTTATAAGTTGTGTTTAACCTCCAAGGTCAGTTTTTTGTAGAGTGGCTGAAGTACTGTCCCGAATATGATTGCTAACATTTATTAGATATTTACTATTTGACAAGCATTGGTCTAAGCTTCGTAAGAGACCTATGTAGTCGAGACCAACAATGCTCGCATTTATGATGAGAAAACCAAGGTACAGACAGGTCAAGTATCCTGTTCAAGGTTACAGCAGCCAGTTATTAGCAAAACAGAGATTCCAGGCAACATGGGGCTCCAGACTCATGACTCTTAATTACCTATTCTCTTTCTGCAGAGCCAGTCTGATACAAATATAAGTTCAGTAGCCAAGTTAACAGGTAAGTAGCTACATTAAAAAGTAAACAGAAATGGGTAAAATTTAAATATATTTTATTTCACCCATTATCTATAATGATCATTAAACCAACATGATCAATATCAATGTCATCGATATAATTAATATGATCATAGTCAATATAAAAATTTTACTTCACACTGAGTCTTCCAAATCCAGTGTGATTTTAAACTTAAAACAGTATTTCTCAATTCAGATTAGTCCCATTTCAAGTGTTCAACAGCCATATGTGGCTAGCAGCTACAATACTGGACAGAACAGCTAGCTATACTGCCTCTCACAAGGGGCCTCTTTAGGAAGTCAAGAGAGAAAGCTTTTGAGCTGGGAGACAGGAGACTTCCACTCTAACCCCAGCTCTTACTTGTTGAGCGCCTTTGGACAAGTCCTTTCGGCCACCATTTCCCCACAAGTACCCTGAACAAGGAAGGGGGACAAGAAGATTCCTAGGGATCCATTCCATTCTAGAATTCCAAGCAGTTCCCAACATCTGGAAAGTTAATATGGGTACAGCTTACTATTCTTCATAGAAATCAGCTTTCCCATCCGTGAGCTGATAAGAGTTCTCAAACAACCCTACTTCTTATTACTGTCTCCGTTTTAAATACACAAAACCTGAGGTTCAAAGAGGGCTAAGTGACTTATCCAAAAGCCACACATTGCAAAGTCAGCGGAGGAGCCGAGGCTCGGATGCAAGGAAGACCAGTGCCCACCACCACCACCATCAGCTCAATGGCTGGGGAAGAGCAGAGATGAAGGGGGTGGTCGTGAAGGCAGCCTGGGGCCTTCAGAAGCGTTGAAGGGAGCCAGGCCCAAGGGGAGGGTGAGGAGGAGCCCAGACTGGGGCTGAGAAGGGGCTCGAGCCTTGAGAAGGAATAAACTTTAAGACCCTAGGAGGGAGTGAAATGAAACGAGAGGCTCGTATCTCGGTGGCGTGGTTAGTGAGGGGGCCTGGGCCCGACACCGGAGAGGAGGTGAGGTCGGGGGCTCTGGTCCTGCGATCTGAGACCCCTGCAAGGGTGAGGGTCCGGTCCTCCGGCTCGCTCGCCCCCCCTACCTGGTAGCTCAGAAGTTCGCCCACATCCATGGTTCCAGGCCCAGCTAACACCGGTAACCCGGGTTCCTTTCCTCCACTCACAGCCTAATCACAGCCGCTTCAGCAGCAGCTCCAGCCACATTGCCGAAAAGCGCCGTGAGCGGGGACGCAGACCAATGAGGTAAAAGTGCGCGCGACGCGCGAGCCAGCCACACTGCCGTAAAGACAGCGCTGCCGTAAAGCGTGCTGCATCTGTGACAGCACTGCTTCCGCCCGGAGCCTGAAGGAAAGGGGCGGAGACTTGAAGGAGGGCGGGGCCCTGAGAGAAAAGACCTTAGGAACAGAAATTGGTTGAGCACTACCTAAGTGCAGGGTGGGGGTCCTGTGTTTCACAGGATCTCTCACGTTCCTTTTAGGGACCCAGGCAATTTTATCCTGACTTCACAGAAAAGAAAACTAAGGCGTCCGGTTCTATCCCCACCAACCACATGTGGCTAACGAGAACTTGAACTACGGCTAGTAGGATTGGAAATGTGCCATCACGTGTAACTAAAATCTATACTGGATTTTTAAGACTTCGGTTGATTACATGTTGAAATGATATTTGGGATATAGTGGGTCAAATAAAATGTAAACTGAATTTCACACGTTTATTTTTGCTTTCTAAGTGCAGCTGGTAGAAAATGTAAATTGCATTGGTGGCTCTGTTTTGACGGGATCCCGCTGTATTTTTGTGGGACAGTACTGGCTCAGGAAGCGTATTGTCCAAGCCAGACAACTATTACTGGCTGAAAAACTGTTGATCACAAGTCCTTCTTTGGGCTTCTGTTTATTTGTCTCTGCAAGCCCTGGTGTGAACTGGATGATCTTGTTTCTACCCAAGAGACATAAAAAGCTTTTCTGTAGGAAATAGTTGCCCAGCAATGGAAAAAAAAAAATCACTCAAAGAGAGCGTCTGAGCCCTTGGGATTTAAATAAGGCTCTATTGTCAAAGGGTGTTAAGCCTGTCCCTTAGTCCCCTTAGCGGTTAGCCATCTGCCCTCCGGGTTCATATTTGTTTTAGTCAGTTCAGGCTGCTGTGAAAAATCGTACACTGGGTGGTTTATTAACAACAGAAATATATTTGTAACAGTTCTGGAGGCTGGTAAGTCCACGAGCAAGGCAGATTGGTTTTCTGGTGAGGGTCTGCTTTGTGGTTCCTAAATGGTTCCTTCTCACTATGTCCTTACATGGCTGGAGGGGGTGAGGGAGCTTTCTCCTGCCTCTTATATATATTTTTTCTCCTCCTGCCTCTTATAAAAGCACTAATCCCATTCATGGGGGCTCCACCTTTATGACTCTTGGTCAAATAAGTTTGTAAAATAGGATTTTTATGTTTCCTCGCTTATAGTTTGCATTGGGGGCTCAGCAGCGCCAGGTATATGTGGTCTGTGAAATTGAAAATTACCTCCCTGCTTGGGAAGGGCCATTGTTTTGCTAATGTTTGCTCGAGGAGAGGCTTTCACGCCAGAAAGTTTTGAAAAGAGAGAAGGAGAAGAGGCAAAGAGAGAAGCCATGTTTGCAGAGTGAGAGAGCAGGGAGAATGCAGGGTGCTGAGGAAGAAGCCATGTTGCAGAGAGAGAAGGTGTGCAGATGGGGAACCAGAGGTGAGGGGCTTTGGGAGCCCTACTGAGACTGGTGGGGCCTTTGATTCTAGGAGGAACTGGAGAAGACTCTCCTGGTTGTGGAACCGGATAATGTGTCAGGGCTTTATGAGCTCTGAATGAAGAGGGAAGTATTTTCCCTGTGTGTTTGCTCGTCGGCCGGTGCGAGACTTTAATAAAGGAATGGCCCACCATTTTTTGGCTCCACTGTTTCTTTACCATCTGCTCGAATCCAATGGGAACCTGCATCTGCATGGCTGCGATGGTGGTGCCCCCTGGCCCTACAATGACCTAATCACCTCCCCAAAGCCCCACTTCCTAATACCATCACCTTGGGAGTTAGAATTTCAGCTTATGATTTAGGAGGACACAATTATTTGGACCATAGCAATATTTATTTATAACCATCCTCCCCAGCCCAGCTTTAGTGACTCCAGTGATACAGAAATTATTTTTATTCCTCAAAGTGCCAAATTCTCTCCTTTTCTGTCAGGCCACCAGCCCCCCACCTCATCCAATTCTTTCTCATTCTTCAAGTCCCAAATGTCACTTCCTTAGAGTAACTCAGCTCACCTGCAGTCCAAGTAAGCAACCCTTCCTCATTATCCTCTTTCCAAGCGCCGCCTCTACTGTACATGTGTCTGCCTTTGTAATTTGTACTGAATGGTCAATTGTTTGTTTATCGACAGTCTCATTTACTGGACTCAGGGTCCATGAGAGCAGGAATTGTACACGTCCTCTTCACCTCAAATCCTAGCATGAAAAGCCTAGTACAGTGCCTGACAAGGGGGAGGTTTTACAATGAGCCTTGTGGATCATGGTAAGGAGACTAGATTTCATGCTAGGAACATTGGGACAATATTAAAAGGTTTTAGGCAGAGGAGTTTTGTGATTGGGTTTATGGTTTGCTTCTTTTTCTTTTTAATCACTCATGCAGTCTTCTTTGAACTGAGTTATTTCAGTGTCTTTTCTCCTCTTGTTTGATGGTTAGAATCAGCCACAGTGGGAGTACTTACATCATGAATTTTTTTTAATTTTTATTTTTTTTATTTTTATTTTTTCAGGTGAGGATACCTTTCCTCTACCCTCTTTTTTTTTATTATTTATTCATTTTAGAAAGGAGAGAGAGATAGAGAGAGAAGGGGGGGAGGAGCAGGAAGCATCAACTCCCCTATGTGCCTTGACCAGGCAAGCCCAGGGTTTTGAACCAGCGACCTCAGCATTTCCAGGTCGATGCTTTATCCACTGCGCCACCACAGGTCAGGCTAATTTTTATTTTTTTATGGGAGACAGAAAGAGAAAGAGAGGGACAGATAGGGACAGACAGACAGGAAGGGAGGGAGATGAGAAACATCAGTTCTTCGTTGCAGCATTTTACTTGTTCATTGATTGTTTTCTCATATGTGCCTTGACCAGGGAGCTGTAGTAGAACAAGCGACCCCTTGCTCATGTCAGCAACCTTGAACTCAAGCCAGCAACCTTGGGCTTCAAGCCTTTGGACTCAAGACCCTTGGACTCAAGCCAGAGACCATGTGGTCATGTCTTTAATCCCACGCTCAAGCCAGTGACATCATGCTCAATCTGGTGAGCCCACACTCAAACCAATGAGCCCATGCTCAAGCCAGCGACCTCGGGGCTTCGAACCTGGGTCCTCTGCATATCAGGCCGACACTTTATCAATTGTACCACTGCCTGGTCAGGCACATCATGGAAATTAATAAATGCTACAAATCAGGGTTTTTTAGTGGTTCTAGTCAAAGTTCCAATATATCTACTTGTATGTCCTTGGGGAAGTTACTTCCTCTCTATATTGCAACCTCTTCATCTGTAAGGTATTCAACAAGTCTTTACCAAGTGGCTACTCAATGCCAGGCACCATTCAAGGCTCTGAGGATATAGAAGTTTATAAGAAAAAATGTTCCTGGCCCTGGCCGGTTGGCTCAGTGGTAGAGCATCGGCCTGGCGTGTGGAAGTCCCGGGTTTGATTCCTGGCCAGGGCACACAGGAGAGGCGCCCATCTGCTTCTCCACCCCTCCCCTTCTCCTTCCTCTCTCTCTCTTCCCCTCTCGCAGCTGAGGCTCCATTGGAGCAAAGATGGCCCGGGTGCTGGGGATGGCTCCTTGGCCTTTACCCCAGGCACTAGAGTGGCTCTGGTTGCGACAGAGCAACGCCCCAGATGGGCAGAGCATCGCCCCCTGGTGGGCGTGCCGGGTGGATCCTGGTTGGGTGCATGCGGGAGTCTGTCTGACTGCCTCCCGGTTTCCAGCTTCAGAAAAATATTTTTTAAAAAAATGTTCCTGCTCTCTTGTAACCTACAGTCTCGTTGGGGAGAAAACCTAATGAGGAAAATATCATTATGAGACTCATGTTACAGATGTGGAAACAAAAGCAAATGACTTCGCCTCTGTGTACCTGACTGCTTCCCCTGCAGAGTGGAGATTCAGTTTAATTTCCCTCATAAAATTATGGGGAATTTACATGAGATGCCGTGTGCAAAGCGCTTAGCACAGCCTGGAACAGAAGAGTGCTCGCTCAATGGGTTGTGCGGGGGGGGGTTTTAGGGTTTTTGTTTTTTTTCAATTTATTGATTTTAGAAAGACAGAGGGGAAGAGGAGAGAGAGAGAGGGAAGAGCATTCATTTGTTATTCCACTTAGTTGTGGCACCTGTTGATTGCTTCCTGACCTGGGATCAAACCCGCAACCTTGGCATTTTTGGACAGCACTCCAATCAACTTCAGCTCACTGGTCAGGGCAATGTTTGCTGTAGCAGCATGAGGAATTGAATGAGAATTGGTAGGGATGGGAAGGTGGGAAAAACGAGATCCTTCCTTATACTCTTTCTTTTGTAGGCATTCCGTCTTGTCTGCATGTTCTTAGAGACCAGGCCTTAAAAGTATCATGAAGCTGGCCCTGGCCGGTTGGCTCAGCGGTAGAGCGTCGGCCTGGCGTGCGGGGGACCCGGGTTCGATTCCCGCCCAGGGCACATAGGAGAAGCGTCCATTTGCTTCTCCACCCCGCCCCTTCCTTCCTCTCTGTCTCTCTCTTCCCCTCCCACAGCCAAGGCTCCATTGGAGCAAAGATGGCCCGGGCGCTGGGGATGGCTCCTTGGCCTCTGCCCCAGGCGCTAGAGTGGCTCTGGTCGCAGCAGAGCGACGCCCCGTAAGGGCAGAGCATCGCCCCCTGGTGGGCAGAGCGTCGCCCCTGGTGGGCGTGCCGGTGGATCCCGGTCGGGCGCATGCGGGAGTCTGTCTGACTGTCTCTCCCCGTTTCCAGCTTCAGAAAAATACAAAGAAAAAAAAAAGAAAAAAAAAGTATCATGAAGCAAAACCCTAGAAGAACCTGGAGTACCCTGGAATGGGGATAATGTGCTTCATCCACCAAGGAAGGTTTTCCAGAAGAGGTACCATTGGACTGGATTTAAAGGATGAGAAGAGTTTGCCAAGGGGACATGGTGGGAGACAGGTGACCCGTGCAGCGGAAACAGTACGTACAAAGACTTGGAAATCGGACCATCTCTTGTAGACAGGCCACAGGGTGCACAGGGGGAATGGTGGGAAGTTAGGCAGGAAAGGGTGGCTGGGGAAGATTAATGGGTAGGGTTGCCAGATTCAGTGCATAAAATTATAGAATACCCAGTTAAATCTAAATGTTAGTTAAAAAAATATTTGTATACCCCAAGAGCACCATAGCACTGTTTGAAAAGAAGAAATGCACCCCCATGTTTATGGCAGCATTGTTCACAATAGCGAAGATCTGGAAACAGCCCAAGTGTCCGTCAGTGGATGAGTGGATTATAAAGCTTTGGTACATATATACTATGGAATACTACTCAGCCATAAGAAATGGTGACATCGGATCATTTACAACAACATGGATGGACCTTGATAACATTATACTGAGCGAAATAAGTAAATCAGAAAAAACTAAGAACTATATGATTCCATACATAGGTAGGACATAAAAATGAGACTCAGAGACATGGACAAGAGTGTAGAGGTTGGGGGGGGAGAGGGAGGGGGTTGGGGGAGGGGAGGGGCACAAAGAAAACCAGTTAGAAGGTGACGGAAGACAATTGGACTTTGGGCGATGGGAATGCAGCATAATCAAATGTCAAAATAACCTAGAGATGTTTTCTCTGAACATATGTACCCTGATTTACCAATGTCACCCCATTAAAATTAATCAAAAACAAATTTTTAAAAATGTCCCATACAATATTGAATAACATACTAAAACCTTTTTTTATTTTTGCTTATCTGAAACTAAAATGTAACTGGCCATCCTGTATTTTATCTAGTGATCCTAATCATGGGGCATCTTGAATACCAAATGAAGATATTCAAATTTTATCTTGATGAGAAGGTCCGTTAAAAATTCCTTGGGAAGGTCCCTGTGTGGGAGGCTTGGATGCTCATTCTTCAGGTCTCACTTTGACGTCACCTCCCTGGCTGTGAGATCTAAGACAGTCCCTCCCCGGCCCTCAAGACTCTCTGTCAGCATTCCTGGCCATTATCTCTAGAACACTTGCGATTTTTCTTTCTATATTCGTTTGCTCTTCCCTCATTTGAGGTCTGTTTTTCCTTCCATGTTCTAAGCTCCAGAATGCCAGAGATTGCTGTGCTATTCCCAATACCTAGCACTTAACTGGCATCACTAATAGTTGTTAATTTAACAAATGAGCCAATCAATCTACTGATTGATTCATTCATTCTTGGCAACATACTATCAAATACCTTTAAATTCCTACCCTAAATCCTAACAGTGTGCTATTTCAATTTGAAAAAGATGAGAAAATGCAAGTTTAGAAGAGCTATGGATATGCTAAATGAAATAAGTCAGAGAGGAAAAGATGAATGCTACATGATCTCACTTATATGTGGAATCCAAAAATAAAATAGGCTCATGGATTTAGAGAACAGATTGGTGATTGTCTGAGACAGGAGTGGAAGGCGGGCGAAATGGATGAAGGAGGTTAAAGAGGTACAAATTTCAGTTATAAAACGAATTAATCACGGGGATATAATGTACAACATGGTGACTATAGTTAAGAACATGGTACTGAATATTTGAGAGTAGCTAAGAGAGTGCATCTTGAAAGTTCTCATCACAAGAAAAACAATTTTTTTTGAACTATGTATGGTAACGGATATTAACTCAAGTTATTGCGGTGATCATTTTGCAATATATAAAAATACAAAATCATTATATTGTCTACCGAAAACTAATATGTCACATCAATTATTCCTCAAAAGAAAATAACAAGGGGAAAGAAAAGAAGAGCTATGTGCTATGCACCAGACGGTTCACAGAATGTGACGATGATGCTAATTTCAGAGTGGCCTCTAGAAGAGAGATGGGAGAAGGGCACCGCCCAAGAGACCAAGGGCTGGGCTGTGACCTTTCTTAAAAATAGAATGTGGCAGGATTATCCCTTCCAGAAGGTTTTTAAATAGCTGTGGGCCGCCTAGGTCCCTTAAACTTCAAGGTTTTGGTGCTTCAAGATGTAATCAGAGTAGCTTCCTCTATTTTTCAATGCCCCAGCAAATTATTTATTGGACCAGCCTTTCAAAAAATACACACACACACACACACACACACACGCTCATAAAGGATATTTATCACCAATATTGAGCTCCTACCCTGAGTGGAAACATATGACAGTGCCAAAGAAATCCTGAACCCTCTATTTAGGCTCTGAATGAAGGGGAGATGGGTGACAGAATGGGCAGTGGGCAGAGGGACATGTGCCCTGGGGAGCAGAATGCAATTTCTGGGGTTCAGGAGAAGTCCCTGTTCCCTCTGCCTCTCATTTCCAGAATCCAGGTCCCTGCATTCTCTAATCCAATATTTTTAAATAGTTGTGTAAGCTGAAACGTAGGGAGCTTAGTTACTTGCCCACAGTCATGGAGCAGGAACTGGCAAGCCTCCAATCGCAGCCCGTGTGACTACACATCTCACAGTAGGGATTTGGGTTCAGTTAACCTTTCAAACAGAACTAACACTTATGATCCGGGCACGGATGATTATGGAATGCTAATGAGTAATTATCTCTCCCAGCAGGCATTGGTCTCGATGAGACACGAGGATAATTTATGTTCTTAAATACACCGCGAGCCAAGTAAGAACTCAGTAGTCGTGGCTATGCAATGAAAAGGAATTATTTCAGGGGTTTTTGAGATGTAATCATGGAATTGGATTAGGTTTTTGAAATCCTAATCTTTTAAAGATACAGACTGAAATCTATGTAAGGAAGAATATGATTGGAAGTCGCTTCAAAATAATCCAAGCTAGGGGCAGGCGTGGGTGTGGGTAGTAATGACTGAAGTTGGGTGATGGAAACATCGGAGTTCATGTTGTTATTCTCCTGCAACAGGACGGCAGCCGCAGTCCCCAGTGCAGCCACATCAAGCACAGTAAGAGAGACCATCTTACCCTGAGGCTTTCTCTTGGGACAAAGGAAGAAAGAAGAAAGAATACAGGTCCGGACAAATGGCGGCCATTGCCCAATGCAAGGATTCTGCGATCAAATATGTAGGGTCGGAAAAGCCACGAAAACCGGCTCACAGTGGCTCCTAAGAGTGTAATGATTCTCATGAACTCCTGATTCTGAGGGGCTCCCCTCATCAATGCCCCACACCAATGATCTCCATGAGTCAGACTGTCCAAAGTTGCTTTCATAATAAGAGCTGGAGAGAACTACTTATGCAACCGCTAATTAGGGGACAGTGAAAAGACGTTGGTCAAGACTACACTTAGCGTGGAAAGTAAACAGGCTTCTTGGCCGTGAGCTGAAGCATCTTAGCACTAAGGATGTGTATTAGTAAGGTGACCAGTCGTCCTCCTTTAGGGAGGACAGTCCTTCTTTTGTAAGTTCCATCCTCCCTCGGAAAGTGTCCTCCTACATGTCCTCCTTTTTGATATTGGAAGACTAATCTGTAAATGTCCGTATTCGATCGGTGCAGGGTCGATCTATTGCATGTATTTGTATCTAAATAAGTACTTTTTTCTTACAATTATTATTAAACATTAATAGGCAAGTAAGCATAATTACAATATAAAATATTACAAATGTTTTTATTATGCATTTATCATATTATAGTGTATTATTGTTGTAATGAATAAAATGTTTCTTTTATTTATGATATTGTTTTTCTTCAATTCATTTTTGCCCTCCTTTTTATTGTAAAAAAAGTTGAGCCTGACCTGTGGTGGCGCAGTGGGATAAAGCGTCGACCTGGAACACTGAGGTTGCCGGTTCGAAACCTTGGGCTTGCCCGGTCAAGGCACATATGGGAGTTGATGCTTCCTGCTCCTCCCTCCCCTTCTCTCTCTCTCTCTCCTCTCTCTCTAAAAATTAATAAATAAAATATAAAAAAAAAAATTAAAAAAAAAAAAAGTTGGCCACCTTAGTATTAGGTATCTATTGCTGAGTAACAAGTTACCCCAAGATGTCGTGGTTTAAATAACAATGAGTATTATTTCATACAGTTTCTGTGGATCGGGAATTTGGCAGCTGCTTAGCAGTATCGTTCTGGATCAAGGTCTCTTTTGACTGTAGTCAAGATGTGCGTCACTTCCAAGATGGCTCACTCTCATGCTACCTGTTGGCCAGAAACCGCAGTTCCTCACCGTGCAGCTCTCTCTCTCTCTCTCTCTGGCTGCCTGAGTGTTCTCATAACGTGGCTTCCTCTTGAGAAAATGATCCAAGAGAGGTCAGAGTAGAAGCCACAATGTTTTGTGACCTAGTCTCAGAAGTCACTGTCCGTCATTTCTGCAATATGCTCTAAGTTGGACAGGACAGACCTATTTACTGTGGGAAGGGACTGACTGCACAGGGCATGAATGTTGGGAAGCAAAATTCATTGGGTCCATCATGGAAATGGAGCATCCAATCCTAATCAAGTTTCTGGCTGCAGCCTGACCTGTAATGGCGCAGTGGATAAAGCGTCGACCTGGAATGCTGAGGTCGCCAGTTCGAAACCCTGCATTTGTCTGGTCAAGGCACATATGAGTTGATGCTTCCTGCTCCTCTCCCTTTCTTTCTCTCTCTCTCTCTCTCTCTGTCTCTCTCTCACGCTTACTCTCTCTCCTCTCTAAAATGAATAAATAAATAAAAAGACAATTGGTGATTTCTTAAAAAAAAAAAACGAAAAAAGTTTCTGACTGCAACCCCAGCTTATATCTTGACTGCAACCTCATGAGACATGGAGAACCAGAATCATCCATTTAAACTGGCCCTAACTTCCTAATCCACAGAGAGAGTGAGACCATAAATGCTTTTCCTATGTTTTTAGGTAATTTGTTACAAAGCAATAGATATACAAAGTCAAAGCAGGTTAGGCACCAAAGAGTGGCATGCCCATCATTGGCAGCTACTGTGACCTATTGATAAATTGAGCGTTTGATTAATACCCATTAGATTCCCTGAACCATCCCTGGCAGATATCAATGAAGACAGAGAATGGCCCCATACCCCAGATCAACTGCAGGAGCAGCTGCTAAACGTACACCTTCTGGTAGAGAATCCCAATGCACATTAGTATCTTAAAAGCTCTGTGTAGTCCTATAGGGGGAAGCCCGTTTAACTTTGTTTCACCCAGTGCTTTCCAAGCCCATTTGACTACAGAAGCCATTTTTCATGTAATGCCAATTAGTATCCTGTGGAGGCACTGTTATGAGAAACACACCTTAAGAAAGACTGATCTATGTCAACCTCTTTAGAAGTTTCAGAAAATGCTCTACTCCAAGTGAAATCTCAAATTTTTGCTTAGGAAAAAATATCTATACACGCCCGTGTGTGTGTGTGTGTGTGTGTGTGTATTTATTTATTTATTTATTTAAAAGAACTTAAATTTTCCAAGCCCAGCATCCTGCGCATATAAAGGATGTCACAATGACATTAAATCAACATTTTCTGACTCAGAGCTTCCACCTGCACCAGGTAGGCGCCAGCCCTCATAAATGATTCGGTTCTTTCTGGGTGTGAATATGACCATGTATACACACCTGGCTGGTCCTCTCAAAGGATCCTCTGCTCTCGTTTCTTCATTGGCGCCTACTGCCCTCAAGTCACGGGAAGGGGAGCACTGTCCCTGCCACTGCCACCCTGCCCAGGGCATTGCAATCGGGCTCTCCAGAAGCTGCAAGGGCCTGGAAATGCCATGACCTCCTACTTGGGTCCTCACAGCAACAGAGCCAGACTGCGTCCTGCAGAGTTGTGGGGCACAGGCGTCCCTCCTCAATGCCGACTGGCACTTGCCATCTGGACCCCACAGCAGTTCTGCTTATACCCTGCATTCACCTCTTATGTCCACAGCATCTCTCCGGATGAGAGTCAGACTTCATCCCGGAGTCAGATGAGGGATGATCAGGCAACCACTGATCGGAGGGAGTTGGGACTCCAAGACAGACCCTGGTACTCACGCCCTTTGTAGATCGGACAGTAGACATCGTCTTGTCTTCCCAATTACTCGTCTATCCTCAGGTGGCCATACACAAGGATTCTCCCACCCACCCCACCCCCATTGCTCACTTCCCCTCCTCCTCTCCTTCCTCCTCTTCTTTTCCTTCCTCCTTCTCCTCCTCCACATCACCCCATCACAGACTCTAAGTTCTACCCGACCTGCCGGGACCCCCTCTCTCAAGCTCACATAAAGAAGACACAAAGGTTCTGAAGCAGTCTGTTAGTGATGATGGGCTCTGAGCACTGGGCTTTGAGTGGCTTTAATTTCCTTCTCTGTTTATTTTGTATTTTCTCAATTTCTATCCTGAACCATATAGCTGTATAAATATCTATGAAGGTAATAAAGTAAAACTAATTTTTTTTATCTCCACATTAGGTGTTAAAGGTGTTTATAATGCCACACCCCAGCCTTTGTACGATTGCATAGCTCTGTCCCCTTCGGATGTGTGCACACTGTCCCCCCTCCCAGCTCACCGCTAATCATCCTATTTCTCTTCATGATAAACAACCACTGTTGGTATTTTAGGAACAGGTTTTACAGAGCTTGTTACAGTTTATATTTATATTTATGTTGTATGTTTTTATTTATACCACCACCTTATTCCAGAAAGGATTTAAGATGGCTTACATCAGATACATAAAACACAGCCAGGTAGCATAAATTATAAGAAGGCGTAAGCAAAAAGAAAAACGTGGAGAAGAGCGGAAAACAAGAGACAGGAATTAAGCTCACGTAAAGGCACTCACACAGAGTCCCAGCGGCCTGCTCGGAGGAGGCCGCTAGTTGGTGTTAAGCCCCTAACTTGCAAACATGAAACCAGAAACTTGTCCATTAACTAATTGGTCCCTCTTACTCCCAACTAGCTCATCTAGCAGTTTCAAAATTGTGCTCCCGTGGGATGCTTTCGTGAACTGGGCCCAGCTGTTCTCCAATGCAGTGGTGGGGGCCTGGTGGTCGCGGGCCGGGCCACAGAGGGAGGGACGGGTTCCCAGGCATGCTTGTCTTCGTTTGTCATTATTTCCCAGGCATTCCCCCACCCCCAACGTTAGCAGCTGCTTTCACTTTTTATGGCCGAGCCTAGTACAAGATGATGTTCGCTTTGGGCACAAAATTATGTATTTACTCATAATTTTGTTAATTGAAAATTAAGTTTCACGATTTGAAAATTAAGTTGTCATGGTATTCTGCAATAAAGACAACAATTTCACAATATTTTCCCACTCTCTGAAACAGTTGGGGGACGATCAGGTCGTGCTGTCTGTACGGATTCAACTGAGCAACCATGTTTCAATACCTACATCGTAAGGAGCAGAAACTTACAATATAATAGAAGAGACCCAGGCATTTCGATTTTTTTCTTTTTTTTTTGGTCACTTTGTGACTTATTTTTGAACTACTTTTTCCCTAAGTTCTTTGTTTTTTCTCCCCAGCAAGTCAAGGAGGAATTTATCAGCGGTGCAGACTTCCACTCAGAAGGGGTTGAGCTGGGCAAGATGGGGGCCTTGGGGACAGATTCGGCGGGTTGGCCCGGGACAAGCTGCCACTGCCCACTGCTCCCTTGGTCGCAAGTCTTGTGAGGTTCTTTAGAGCTTAGGAGAAAGAGAGAGGCGAGGAAAACGCACCTGGGGCAAGAAAGGGAAAAGGGGGAAGGGAGGCGCAGGTATGCTCCTGGAAGGGAGAGCGCCCCTAGATTCTTAACATGAAGGCTAGGGCATCAAGACTCTTCACTGCACTCGTTCACCAAATGTTAAGTCAGAATCTGGCTCTGCCACATCTGGCTGTGCAACCCTGGCAAGTCTCTTCACCTCTCTGAGCCTCTCTCTTCTGTCATCTATAAAACGTGGGTAAAGATAGTATATTCATCAGAGTAATCTAACTGCTGCAATAAACAACAAAAATGGATGTTCATTTCCTGCTTATAAAATAGTCCAGTGTGGATGTTTGGCTCGTGGCCTTTCTTCCACACACTGGCTTAGGCATCTGGGCTCTTTTCACTTTGTGGCTTTACCAGCCCCTAGCAGGGGTCCCCAAACTATGGCCTTGCAGGCCGCATGCGGCCCCCTGTGGCCATTTATCCGGCCCCCGCCGCACTTCCAGAAGGGCCACCTCTTTCATTGGTGGTCAGTGAGAGGAGCACAGGATGCAGATGCTGTAGTACTGTATGTGGCAGCCCTCCAACGGTCTGAGGGACAGTGAACTGGCCCCTGTGTAAAAAGTTTGGGGACCCCTGCTAGGGTCTTGAAGGCTCAGCCTAGGAGATGGTGTTGGTGGGCTGCCTGGAGATCTGAAGGATGTGTAGTAATTATGTAGGTGATGTGGAAGGACCAGGCAGCAGGATCAGCATGTACAAAGGTCCTGTGGTGAGAGAAAGCACATCAGAGGAACAGAGAGAAGGCCAGGATGTCTGGAGCCCAGGGAGTGAGGGGAAAAGTTGGGTAAGATGAGGCAGTGGAGGTGGGCAGGGCCAGCCCACTCGGACTAGCAGAATGGAGAAGAGGATTTGTGTCAAAGGGAAGCCATCAGCCAAGGAATGCATCTGTGTAGGTGTGCTATGGGGCCTCCCACCCCTGTGCCCTTGCCCTTACATGTCAGTGTACAGAGAGCAGCTCCAAATGCCAGCACTTGTGTTTCTTTCCCTGAGGACTCTCTCCGACCACAGGGACAGGCTTTGCCTGCCCGTGGACCAGGTCAGGGGTGCCGAAGAGTGAACAATACCCTCCACACACCCCCCACCTCTACTCCAGAACAGCCTTTGGGATGACAGGACTCAGTAGGTAAACACCCAGCTCTATCACTCCTCAGGTGAGATCATTCTGACCCACATGTTGTTCACTGGCTCCCAGAGGTCCCTCGTGGGACACACCCCCGTTTCTCACAGTACAAGCAGCTTGATCACCCCTCTGACTGGCTGCCTTCCCTTCTCTGACTTACTTTCCCACTCCCCTGCCAGCATTTCCCAGGATCGCTCCCCAAATAGACTCTGTCCATCTGAACCCTTACCTCGGGCTTTCAAGAGATCCCAGATAAGACAGTCTGTTATAAAGATAATGGATTAGCAGGCAGCAGGGGGAGGGTGGGGTAGACCAGTTGTCATGGCAGGAGATGCTGGGCTTGAACTGAATGACACTGGGCTTGGAGAAAGTAGAGGTAAAAATCAGCAGGACCAAGCTGCACAGTGGACGTGCAGGAAGAGAAGGGGAGCTGCCTCCCGGGCTTTGTCCTCCCTTGAAGGGAGGGCAAGAGGAAAGGTCAAGATTACATATGTTAGTATTTTTGTGTGTATCACCGAACAGCTTGCAACCACCAGATTTTCTGAAACCCTCTGCTGTCTTCTCGCCCTGCCTCAACTCATCAAGACTCTAGGACAACCTAGCTGCTTTATCCGGGGAAGCCTGCGTTTTCTCCTGCAGGGCAGGATCCAATAACAATGTTCTCATCCAATAAAGGAGGCTGGCGCACAGGGACAAAATATTGAATTAAAAACAATACCAGAACCGCTGAGCTCGCGCCACCCCTGAACTGCCTGTGCGTGCCTTTGCTCTGCAAACTGGTAACAGGAGCCCCAGGGAAATACCGTCCAGGAGAGCGGAGAGGAGGGTGGGGGAGGGAAGCAAATCCGGCCCACAGTTGGCTGAACCAGCGCGGGAGAGCAAGGATTCGGCTGCCGGAAACCCAGCCCCGAGCGGTCAGTCCTGGCCTGGGTCCTGTCTCCATGAAGCTAGCTTGGGGGAAGAACTCTTGAGATCCCTGACTGAGATAGGCTTTCTTGGGTTTGCTACCTGCCTCCATCATACTGGTCGACCCCAGGACTTTGAGTCCTTAGACACTCTGAACTTCAGTTTTTTTGTTCACCAGCTCCCAGAGGTCCCCAGTGGGTGGGACCAACCTGCTTGATGACCCTTTGATTGGCTGCCTTCCCTTCCCACCTCGCCATCATTTGCTTGTGCTGTCCTCATTCTCTCACATTACTTCCTCGACTCCATCCGCATGGTGGGAAGCATGACTGCCTGTAACCTCCAGATATCCATCCTACAACCTGTACCTTGTAAGGTGATTGGCTCTGTCCTTGGGTTTACAAATCCGCTAAGAGATTTCTGATTGGTTAGCTTTGGCTGGGTGTCCACCTCTGGCCCAATTAACTATGGCCAGAGGGGTGGAGCCAAGTAAAAAAAAAAAAACAAACGTGCCCACTCCTTTGGGAACCATAAGGCTAGAGGAAGGAGGTATGATTCCTTCCCAGAAGGTGGGTTCAGAGGAAGGCAGGGAGACAGGGGACGAGTATGAGAGGATGCAAGCAGGTCCTATACAAACCTGGACATCCTTGACACCAGGAAATACTGGCTTCAGCCTTAAATCCAAGGGATGCCTCTCAGAAATGAAAACCACCATGGCAGAGAGCCCGAGAGTCAGAGCGAAGACGGAGGGCAAAGCCTCAAGCCAAGCCAAAGAGCCCCAAACAGTGTGCGGCAACCGAGGGCTTAGTCCATTGCCTGCTGCTGGCTACACTGAGCACGAGGCCCAGGGGATGGACAGGCTGCTCCTTCTTCCGTATATTCTTTAGAGCACCTGCTTCTCACTGCCATCGAGGACCTTGAGGTGCAGAAGAACTAATTGCTCTCCTCACTGTGCTTCCTAGGAACTTGGGCACATGCTACTTCTGTGGTCTTGATCACACTGTTATGGAGAGAGATCAGGCTTTGAAAGAATTGGACTCAGGTTCAAAGCCCACATCTGTGACTTCCTGTCTTCAAGCCTCAGCTTCCTCATCTGTTAAAAGCACACATTTGTTTTTAGGCCGTTTTGAGGATTAAGGCAGGCCATGAGTCTTGAAAGGAAAGGAGGGAGGAAGACAAGAAACTATCCAGCTGGACTAGGGCAAAACCCTACTCTCAGCAAGAAAGCAAAAGGCATTCCAAGGTGCCAACCACACAGCCCCCTTCCCCTGAAGCTCCCCTCTCCCTGGTTCTCCCAAGAAAGTCATTTTTCATTCCCAAAGTCATTTGGCTTGGAGAGAAGGGGGGACACAGTGGCAGGGTCTGCACCGTGTCTGCCCCGCCGCCATCCATCACCCGGCAGACAGGAACTCACCTCCCACAAATAAAGTTATGACAAGCATCCCCAACCCATTCTTTCAGCCGTTGCCTCCCTGTTTCCATCATCTCTGACATTATAAGCCATCAGCCAAGCTGTTTGTCACGCCTCTGAC
Organism: Saccopteryx bilineata; assembly: GCF_036850765.1. Taxonomy (NCBI): domain Eukaryota; kingdom Metazoa; phylum Chordata; class Mammalia; order Chiroptera; family Emballonuridae; genus Saccopteryx; species Saccopteryx bilineata. Next base: position 200,654,555 of record NC_089495.1, read on the forward strand.
AGGGTCTTCGCATCTCAGGCAGGAGGGCTGTACTAAGGTACGGCTGGACCCAAGGGTGGATGTCCCCTCCCTACCTGTCATTACTGACCTCGGGCTATTTCACATTATGCTTTCAGAAGGAGTGTCTCCTGCGAAGGGCGGGGGTCCAGAGGTGGAGCAGAACTGGAGGGGAACTGAACACCCGTTCATTCATCCGTTCAGCAAACATTAGTGACTAACCTTGCTGCGCCTGATCCTGTTTTAGGCACGGCTGCAGCCGCAAAGAGGGACCATGCACTGTCCTGACCCTTGAAAAGTGCCCGGTCTAGAGGAGTGGGAAACAAGCCATGTCAACAGACAGTGACAGCACAACTGTAGCAGTGGCAGTCTAGGGAGCACAGAGAAAGGAACACCAGGAAGCCTTCCTGGAGGAGGTGTCATTTGAGCTGAGACCTGCAGGACAAGGAGGAATGACATAAGAGGGGGCAGTATGAGTGGTTCCTTACAAGGTCCCCCCTTTCTTCTCTGCAGGTTCCTTTACATAGAAGCCTCAAATGAGAGTGGAGTGGAGGTTTGGGGAGAGGAAGAGGATCATATGCGCAGGTTGTGCATTGGTTTCCCAGGGCTGTCACAACAAATTACCACATTATGCTGGCGACTCAACAGAAATTTATTCTCTCACAGTTCCAGAGGCTGGAAGCAGAAAACCAAGGGATCCGCAGAGCCGGTGCTTTCAGGAGGCTCCGAGAGAACCCGAGGCACGCCTCTTTGCTGGCGGGCGGTGGGTGGGGGCAAGCCCTGGGGTTCCGTGGTTTACAGACTCATCCCTCCAATCTCCACCCTGCTCTCTGTGTTAACCTGGCCTTCCCCTCTGTGTCCCTGTCTCAAGTCTCCTCCTTCCTCTTATGAGGACACTTGTCACTGGACTTAGAGCCGAAATTAAATCCAGGATGATCTCATTTCAAGATCTTCAATGACATTTACCAAGACCCTATTTTTAAATAAGGTCACATTTGCAGGTACCAGAGCTTGGGACTTGGAGATATATATATATATATATATATATATATATATATATATATATATATATATATGTATATGGTGTTTTTTTTTTTAATGGGGAACACTGTGCAGGGGACAGAGAGTGGCTAAATATAGCTGGGATGCTTGAGGTTGGGCCAAGTTCAGATCTCATCTCTGCTGCTAATGAGCCGCATGACCTAGACCAAGTCCCTTAACCTTTCTGAGCCTTGGTCTGCTCACCTGCAATGTGAATTGCCCACTGGACCTCTGCGGACGCTGATGAAGGTGAAATGTAATCATTCTGTTAAAGGGCCAGCTCCTCAATGGAAGTAGGTCTATCAGAAATCTGTTGGTTGCAAGAGACAGAAATCAATCCACACTGGCCTAAGTGAAAAGATTTATTAACCTCTACAGATAAAGAGCCCAGGAATAGAACTGCTTCTGGCGCTGCTGGATTCAGGGGCCCAGGCAATGTGTTCAGGACCCAGTTTCTTCCTCTCTGTCGTCTCTGCCTTGTTCTTTTTTTTATTATTATTATTCATTTTAGAGAGGAGAGGGGGAGAGAGAGAGAGAGAGACAGAGAGAGAGGAGAGACAGAGAGAGAGAAGGGAGAGGAGCAGGAAGCATCAACTCCCATATGTGCCTTGACCAGGCAAGCCCAGGGTTTCGAACCGGCGACCTCAGCATTTCCAGGTCGACGCTTTATCCACTGCGCCACCACAGGTCAGGCACTGCCTTGTGCTGTGTTCTTTCATTTTCAGGTTTCCCGAGGACAGCCCTTTGTGCTGGCCAAGGAGGATTCCTTGGCCTCTCAGCCCACCTGCTCTCAACCCTTGTCCACTCTGCCTGGTGGCGTGGAGGCTCACCTGCGTGACCTTCATCAGCAAGCTCCCCTTGCCCTCTGGCTTCTGGTGGGGTCCAGCCCAGGGGAAGCAATGGCAGGCACTCAGGGAGGGAGAAGAGGAAGGTAGACTATTTCTCTCTTCCGCGTTCCTCCCTGTCAGAGTCCTTTACCAGCGGCCCTGCTTCCTATCGGGTAGCTGCCTCTTCAAGCCACCGTTGCCCTTCTGGGAGTCTCGCAAGCACACCCTGCTCTTGCCCTTCAGGCCTGGGGATGCTGAAGTCCCACCACTACTAGGTCAGAGGAACAGCACCATCCCTGGTTGGATTCCCTAAACATTACTAACACCTTCGGAAATAGCCCTGTTATTGTACTCTCCTGAAATTACAATCTGAGTGCATCTGTTTCCTTTAAGTAGGCTGCCTGCTCCATGGCAGCAGCTCATGGCTCTACCTGCCTCTTCTCTCCAGATGATGAGTATGCCACACAGTGACAGACTGTTACATCGGTGCTCCCCAGTAAACCATGCCCCCCCAGGATCTGTGCCCTTGTGAGTCCCCTCCTACATTGACTAACTTTAGACAATACAATATTAACATCCGTGATACAAAAGAGGCTTCGGCCCTGACGGATAGCTCAGTTGGTTAGAGCGTCATCCCAACACACCAAGGTGGTGGGTTCAATCCCCAGTCAGGGCATGTACAAGAATCAACCAATGAATGCATAAATAAGTGGGACATCAAATAGATCTCTCTCTCTCTCTCTCTCTCTCTAAAATCAATCAATAATTATTTTTAAAAAGAGGCTTCATAAGCACTTGTCCGTTTGTACCTGACACCTTCAAATGTGCCCTCCTGGGGTCCTGCTGCCACTCTGGAAGAGGGTACAGTGAACTGTATAGGGAATTGTGCTGAAGAGAACCACCCACCTGGACAGCTCTGGGAAAATGACCAGCCACAAGGAAAAAAAGGCTCCACAGAGGAGAGCTGAGCTGTTCCAGCTAACAGTCACCACAAAGCGCCCAGGGCCTGAGAGAGGCCTTTTTAAAGAAGGTGATGGCAGTCTGCCCCACGGGGTGGGCTTTCAACACTAGCATTGTTTAGAATTGCCAGCATCCAGATGAAAACCAGATTGACTTTTACTCCCTGTTATTATCATCTTTACGCTTTCTGCAGAAAAGGCTTCCCCTTACTGCCTGCACCTGGGCTGGACCCATCCCACCTCCCGCACCCCTCCATAATTGCTTCTTGGTCCTCCGGTCCAGCCGCAGCTGAACGCAGCTGCATGGGCTACCCCAGCCAGTGCCATATGGAACAGAATCGCCACTGTTAACCCACGGAATCCTGAGCAATAATAAATCATTGTTGCTTTAAGCCATTAAGTTTGGGAGCCATTTGTTACACAGCAATGAACAACTGAAACATTTCAGCAACTCCAGTTCTATATTGTCACAGGTTCAAGCGCAGCTAGAAAAAGCCAGACTTGTCGGGCAGCTCCTGCAAAAGTCCTTCAATGCACTCTGATTGGTTCCCCTCCGGTTATGGCGCCAGCTATAAACCAATTGCCCCACCAGGGGAACGTGCTGCACTGATTGGACTAGCCTGGGTCACATGCTTTCTCCTGGAGCAGGAGACTGAGCCCCCCTGGAGTTGCATAGACTGAGAGTGGGGGAGGGGGAGGGTCCTAAAGGAAAATGAAGGAGAGGGGGCTGGATGCCAAGGGCACCAGGCGGAGCTGAAACTCAGGGAAAATCATCCTCGATGCTCCCCATCCAGCCACCATTCGCAAAGGGACAAAAGTGGACCCCCGATGCAAGGGACCCCTATGGCATGAAGAGGATACCATAAAACTCTGGCCATGGACAGACCTGGCTTCTAACTCTAACTTCCTTTTTGGAAGCCGCTTTGGGCTCTGCTCAACCTCTGTGAACTCATCTGTAAGACAGGTTAGTCCGTTCCTGCACAGATGGGCGGGGGCGGAGGGTTCAATCCGCTCACGGCTGCCGTGGCAGACAGACAGGGGCCGCCAGACACCCGTCAGGGAAGGGCTTGCTGCCCAGTACGGGAGTGCGGTCAGCAGTCTGCGGCTGTCATCGCTGCCTGATCGGCCTCAGCTGCAGAGTCGCTGAGCCTGAGGTCACACCCTTCCAGTACAGCCTGCATCTAGCCACGCCGGGAGCGATGGAGAGAGGCGTTTGAAGGCTCGGCCAGGCCACGTTCACTGCAGAGCTCCCCGCCCAGCTGGCGGAGGCTTTGCCAAGCTGGCATCCTTTGACTTCTCCGCCTGTCCAAGTCTGCTTTCTTCCTTTCCATTTCCTGGTGTCGGTCCCTAATCAAATATCTTGCACCCCAAACTCTGCTTACAGAGATGTCAACGTGTGAAAGATGTCAAACGCTTAACCCGGCGCTCAGTGGACAGTCGGTAAGGGTTTGCTGAGTGAAAACTGGCCCCCTGCTCAGGAGAAGGAGAAAAGGGAAGCAGGAGGGGTGGGCGAGGGAGGCCGGTGTGGGGACTGCCAGGCGTTAAGCAGCTGTTGTCATGGAAGGGGCTGCAGGCCGGCAGACGGGAGAGGGGGTCCCTGCAGCAGCACCCGCCCTAGCCCAGCTGGCTGGATCTGATAGGAATGAGGCCTCATTCTCACAGCAGGCCTAAGATGGGGACAAATTGGGGCTTTCCTCCAAGCCTGTCTTGCCCCTAAGTGGCCTTTCTGGAGTCCTGAGGTGTGGTGGCTCCTGGAAAGGTGGCAGGGGCCACCCAAATCCTACAGCAGACACTCCCTCCCCTGTTCAAGGAATCAGAGTTCTAGAATCTCGGAAGGGGAGAATCAGCATTCCAGGCCCGTCATCACAACCCTGCAGACAACTCTTGGACAAGAAGACTCTCCGATTGAAAGGATGCCAGGATTGTCAGGCAGGAAGGGGCCAGCCACGCTCTTCATCTGAGCTCCGAGTGCACACCCTGACTGCGTGGCGTGGGGGCACCGACCACCTTCCTCTGGCCAAGGCGGACACACCCGCAGGCTGCCGAGGGTGCACAGGAGGGAACCAGACCCCACAGGCGGGAGAGGGGGCAGGTGTCACAGCAGGGAAGGGCAGTGTACAGGGAGGGACAGCACAGGGAGCAGTAGTGTGGGAGGCACCGTCTTTCTGCCAGTGAGGGCTTCAAATGAAATAACTCAACCAAAGGCGCCTGGCAGGCCAATTGCAGATCCTCGGTAAAGGTTACTTCTCTTCTGCTCACAATTCTCTGTTCCCTACAGTTCCACGTTATCCACATTCACACCGAGGAGTTTTAGGAAAATGCAAGCTTATCCGGAAAGGATGCACTGGACTGACTCCCCCCTACCCAGAAAGAGCCACGCTTCACAATCTATGTGGGATGTGTGTTCCATCCAGGACACTCCACAATGGCAGCTGGAGGAAGGATGACTGATTTCAGAGAGAAGCCTGAGAGGGGGATATATGAACTGGGTTTTGAGAGTAGAAGAGGAGTTTGCCAGGCAGGAAAGGTGGAAGTAGGCGGAAGGGAATTCCACACACTTTCTGTGCCTGTTTAATGAATGGCTAAGGTCTTCTCTGACTTTCTGGTCCATGTGTTAGAGATGAACTGAAGCGGTCACCCACCCTGACTACAAATTGGAAAGCCGATGGACATAGACATAATCCGGGCAATCTTTACAGCTATTTCCTGTGACCAAACTCCCAAGCCAGGAGCACAAAGGGAGCAGTGTATTCTGAGCCCACGTTAGACTTGAGATGGAGAGAAGTTTTACATGACCGGGATCAAAATGAAGAAAATAAAGGGAGTTTTTTGATAAAGATAGTTTATTTCACTCAGTGAACTCTATTCTGAGATTATGTTCTTCCTAAATGAGGGTGGGGTATTTAAAATGTCCTCTCGTGATGGTAGTAAATGGTCATTGCTGGTTGGATTTTTTTAATGTTTTAACTTGGCTAAACAAAAAGCAACTAACTCTACACTGGTTCTTAAAAAAGTCTTTATACTGTACCTCCAATTCTCAGACCACTGAGTCAGAAGACATTGGTGGTAGAGGGTGTGTATGCTCATTTCTTCTCATCACTTGGGTTCTGCTCCCTGTCACCTCCCTCCCCAGAGTGACAGCGTCCATGACAGACCCGCCTAAAGTAGCTTCTCTCCCCTCTCCATGTTCTCCCCCCATGTTCTCTCCCCCATGTGCTCTCCTCCTCCCCATGTTCCCTCCCCCATGTGCTCTCCCCCATGTTCTCTCTCCCCATGTGCTCTCCCCCATGTTCTCTCCCCCATGTTCTCTCCCCCTCCCCATGTTCCCTCCCCCATGTGCTCTCCCCCCATGTTCTCTCCACCATGTTCTCTTCCTAGTCCATCTCCCAGTTTCTTCCTTTCAAACACCCACCACTCTCTGAAAGCTTCCCATTAATTTGTGTATACACCTATTGTCTGTCTTCTCTGTTTGAATGTGAGTAGCATGAGATCAGGGGTCATGTCTATCTTATCCACACTCTTTCCCCAGCACCTAGTACAGTTCTTGGTGCATAATAGGTGCTGGGAAGTATTGGTAGGAAGGGAGGGAGGGAGGGGAGGAGGAGGAGGAGAGTGACAGAGCTGGGCACTCAGGCTGGAGAACATCAGGGACAGCAGAGGTGAAAGCGGCAGTGGGTGCCCCGTGCCACCGCCCGTCCATGGCAGCTGTGGTGCACAGTGCCCATGCACAGTGGCAACGTCCTCCCTCAAGTGCCCACCCAGTCTCAGGTTTCCCACCTCAAAGCTCTCTCAGAAGCCCTGGTCCCTTGCTCAGCCCACCCACAGGCACAGCCCAGAGGTGCAGGAAGGTCAATGCCCCACTGAGCAAGGCTCAACCCCTGGGGGCTTGGGGGCTGGCGGGCAAGCGCCCTAGCCTTCTATGTTTCGGGTGCACAACTCTACACAGTACGCAGGGTCCCCCCAGTTGCCCACCACAGCGGCCAGTTCCTCCCTGTCTCCCCACTCCCTCATTCCTGCTTCCTGTGATCACCTCCCAAAGAAATTACTGGTACCCAAGTCCATGTCTCAGACTCTTCTCTCTGGGAACATAACCTAAGACAGGCACCTCAGACACTCCCTTTTCTCACTGTCCTCTCCGAATCCCTCGTTCTGGTTCCGTTCCATTCTGTCCTGTCTGCCCTGCTGCTCCCCAGTGATTCCGAGAAGGGCCCTGCCCACAGCTTCTCCCCTGGGACTTGGCTGGGCACCTGGGAGCAGGTGCTTTGAAGGCAGAAAGAGAGGGAAGGGACCTCTCTAAATGAGTCTGTGATGACTAAATCATTGACTCTTCCCTGGGCTGCTCCTGCCTTTTGTTCTCCAGCTGAGATGTGGCCTCCAGTCCCTTCCCTTCCCTTTCTTCTCCCTGCCTCCCAGCCCGCAGCCACCGCAGCAGGAGCGCTGAGCTGGCCAGAGAAGCAGGACAGCCCAGGGTGAACAGAAAATGTCCATTTGCAAAGAACTTTACAGGCTGAGAGCTGTTCATAACGCCTTCTCCCATTTACAAAGCACGTCGTTATTATTATTACTGATGCCATTGTATTTTTTGTTTATTTTTTACTGATGTCATTTTATTCATTTTTATTTTTCAAGATTTTATTTTATTGATTTTGGAGAGAGGAGGGAGAGGGGGAAAAAAGAGGATGGAGGTACAGGATGTATCAACCTGTAATAGTTGCTTCTCATGTGTGCCTTGACCCAGCAAGCCTGGGAACGCAGCCTGCGGGGGTCAGCTCCTCCTGCAAGCACAGCAGAGTGGCAGGAGAGTGAGGCCAGAGACAGACTGGCAAGCAGGAGACAGTACGTGAGAAATCTTGGGATGGCTAGGAACACTGTGCTGGAGAACACAAGGGAAGAGTTGTGGCTTCCTGGAGAAATCAGAAAATGGGAGGTCAGTTAGAGCTGGGCTTTGAAGGATGAGTAGGAATTTGCAGAGTATGAAGGAAGAGGGGTGCAATTGAAGTATCAGCACACAGACAGAAGTGCAGAGGATGTTTGGCGGCAAGTAACAGGAAATTCCCACCCCCGGCCCTTTACTCTGTCTGGACCCCCAGCTTAGGATGCTCTTCCTCTTCACTGGTTCAAATTCTTTTTGCCCCCAATGTCACCCCTTTAAGTCACCTTTCTCTAAACCCCAGAGCTGGAAGCTACCTTTCCAACACCCCGTCCTGGCCTTGGCACTTGCTGAGGTGCCAGGAAGTGGCCTTCCTGTTTCATCCTTCCTATCAGCGAGGAGGAGCTCCTGGTGGGAAGAGGAGGCGCTGCCTCGTCCTCTGCTGTCTCTCAGAGCACGGCTCTGTGCCGGGCACCTAGCAGGGACCAATGAATACATGTTGAATGAGTAAACAAATGAGTTAATAGATAAGTACATTCATGCCATTCCCCCTGCTTTGACGACCACTCACTGCATCTGCCATAACCATAGCCCTTCTTAGTTTCTGTATCCGCTCTCATGCTAGGTTGCATAAGGGACGTCACTGCGTCACCGTAGCAACTCAAGAGATGATTGCGATTATCATCTCCATTTGACAGAGCAAGAAACTGAGCTCATAAAAGTTAAGCAACTTGCCAAAGTCATTCAGCTCTTGGGAGGCCAAGCCAAGACGGAGGTTTGACCTCACTAGCTGTGTGAACTTGGGGAAGTCATGCCAAGACTCTGAGCCGAGCTCCCTCCCAGCCCAGGCTCCTTGGGTGTTCCCAGGCCCGTCAAATAACCATCACATCTTATGTTAACCGAGCATTTATCATGTGTCAGGTACTGGGGTCTACACTGCGCTCTTCACACTGAAATCCTCTGAATCTCTGTACATTGACGTCACTGAATCCTTCAAGGTGGATAGTCTTATCCGTGCTTTTCAGATAAGGCTCAGGCATCAGTCAGTCAGTCAACAAATCAACAAATATTTGTCACACATCTCCTCCAGGCTGGCCAATACTTGATGCTGGGGACACAGGGGTGGCCAGGACAGACATAGGACCTGCCCCCACAGAGCTGGCTATCTATTGGGAAAAACAGACCTGAAAAACTAATTAGAAATGATTGTGTGATTTTCAGTTTTTTTAGGAATCTCCATACTGTTTTCCATAGTGCCTTTTGACCCAGCTATCCCACTTTTAGGAATATACCCCAAGAACACCATAGAACGGCTCCAAAAGGAGAAATACACCCCCATGTTTGTGGCAGCATTGTTCACGATAGCAAAGATCTGGAAACAGCCCAAGTGTCCATCAGAGGACAAGTGGATTAAAAAGCTTTGGTACATATATACTATGGAATACTACTCAGCCATAAGAAATGATGACATCGGATCACTTACAATAACATGGATGGACCTTGATAACATTATACGGAGTGAAATAAGTAAATCAGAAAAAACTAAGAACTATATGAATCCATATATAGATGGTACATAAAAAAATGGACTCAGAGACATGAACAAGAATGTGATGGCAACGGGGGTAGGGGGATGGGGGGAGGGAGAGGGGGCGAGGAAGGAGAGAGGGGATGGGGAGGGGAGGGGCACAAAGAAAACCAGATAGAAGGTGACAGAAGACAACTTGACTTTGGGGGAGGGGTATACAGCACAATCAAATGTCAAAATAATCTGGAGATGTTTTCTTTCAACATATGTACCCTGATTTATCAATGTCACTGCATTAAATTTAATTTAAAAAAAAAAGCTCTGGGCTAGAAAGTGTTACAGATGAACAAGAAAAATCCAGTTGATTAATTAAAAGATTTGTCAAAAAAAAAAAAAAAAGAAAGAAAGAAATGATTGTGTGAACACTCACTCACATCCTGGTTGTAACAGGAAGTGTATACTGGAGAACCTAACCTAGTCTAGAGAGCCAGGGAAGGCTTCCTGAAGGGGGTGACGGTTAAGCTGAGGGTGAGTGATAAGCAGGCATTATTTAGATCTCACCTCCACAAGGGGCTGTGATCAAGTGTTTGGCCACATGTCATGTCCAGCTTGGGCCAGTCCCCACTCACAGGCACACTCTCAGCTGGGACAGCGGCCTGGCCCACCGCTGGGACTGGTGGTAACCTCCTAGGCCACTGTGGACGAGAGGTTCCTGCCAGGGCCAGAGCATCTGGAATGCGTTCAACCCCAGCACGAGCCAGGGCCTTCGGGGACAGCCCTCCTGGCACTGAGGCTGGTCTTCCCTCCCGGCCGGCTGGCTGCCTGGAGCTTGGCAGACAGTCTGGAGGAGGCAGCTTGGAGGGAAAGACAAAGAGAATTCGATTTCCATTTTGCTCCTGGTTCCCTGTTTCCAGTCCAGATGCCTCCAGATCTAATTCCGAATAAATAATTGTACTGAGTAACCCGGGTCCCTTGGTGATTAAGTAAACAGGCCAAAGCGATGGAAATTGAATTAGTGTGCTTAGCCATTATTACCCGCCCCTCTCATGAATATTAATGAGGGGTTATTAAGAAATGTAAATGTTTCCTCAGGGGGTGAGAAGATGGGGGTGGGGGTCAGGGTGAGAGGACAGACTGTTCAGAAGGCAGCGGTGATTGAAGGCATTTTAAAAATTATGTCAGATTTTCCGCACCGTGGCAATGTTTCCGGACCCTTCATTTTTATTAAAACGAGGGTAAGGGAACAAATTTTAATTCGAGGATAAAATTAGCATTTTCCAAGCAGCCTTGGCAGCAGCAAGGACATATTTTACCAGAAAATGGACATTTGGGGCTGGGAGGTGCAGGGTTGGGGGAGCCGCGGCTGATGGACGATTAGCTCTCCCAGTTCATCTCCAGGCAAGGGAGTAAACAAATTAATCTCTGAGCGGAAGCAGCCTGGAAGATGATGAAAGCCTGGAGAATCCAGCAGTGTCTCTGTTGGGAAGCCGGGAGGTGTCACCAAGGCCGAAGTTCTCCCTTCCTGCCGGTTCAGAGAGGTTGGGCACTTGCTTGAGATCACACGGCAAGGCTCTGGCTGGGCCCTGTGGGCAGAGTGGAAGCTGGGAATGTGGTTGCATGTCCCAGACAAGCTTTGGCCAGAGATGCAGCCTTCCCTTCCCCACCCTTATCACCTGACCTCCAGGGCCCTCCAGTTGTCTCTCTCACCTGTGTGGCTCCAGCGTCTGCACGGACCATGCATTCTCAGTCTGGGCTGCCGGGTTCATCTTCCACCTGCACTGCATCCTGATCCTGCTCTGTAACCTTCAGTGGCTCACTACTGCCCTGAGGCTGAAGATCAAACTCCTTCTGACATTTAAATCCCTCTCGGATCTAACCACAATCCATTTTACCCAGTTTAAGCGCCCACTGCTCCTCGCAGCTGCGATCAGATACACACAGGAAGGTGAGAAGAAAGAAAGTAGGTAGACAGGAAAAAAGGGAGGAAGGAAGGAAAAATTAATGTTGGGTATAAAATATTCCAGACTTGGCCCTGGCTGGCAGCTCAGTGGATAGAGCCTCCTCCTGGTGCTCTGAGATCGTGGGTTTGATTTCCGGTCAGGGCACAAATGAGAAGCAATCAATGAGTGTACCACTAAGTGGGATAACGAGTTGATGCTTCTCTCTCTCTCTCCCCTGTCCCCACTTCCTCTCTCTCAAATCAATGGAAAAGTTTTTTATAAATATTCCAGATTTGCTAAATATTTTATATAAAAATAGTGATGATGACAACATCGATCATCATAATCGCTGTTGTCTGCTCACTCTCCGCCCACCTCTGACTTAACACCGCCCGACACTACCTTTGTCCCTGTGCGGTGGGTATGGTTACCGCTACTTCCCAGAGGAGGAAACAGATGTCACACACACATCTTAAATGACAGAACCAGCCCATTGGACATAAGAATCTGGATTCTTGCCTATTGCACCTCCCACTTCACAGGGCTGTCGTGACTACTTCCATTTACAGGTGAAGACAAGGAGGCTCAGTGAGGGTAAGTGATACTTCCTATGCAAAAGAAACAAACAAGAAAAATCAGAATTCTCTAAGCCGGCCCTGTTTCATCTTCATAAGCACCACTCCTGGAGAATAAGATAAAATGCACTGAACAGCCGGGTCCCTACACCGTGCAGTCAGTCGGTGGTGTCAGGCACCCCAGAGGAAGCTGGCAGCCACAGCCTCCAGCCTCCCAGAGACCCAGCAGAGCCACGCCCCCCAAACAACGTTCTTCAGATGAAACCCACGGGGCGATCCCCCTGGTTCCGAGAGCCAGGCAGGCTGGTCCAGGGCCACGAACCCCGGGCCTGTGGAATGAAGCTCTAAGATCGAGCCCGAGCATCATTTCTCTGCACTCTGGACAGGAAAGAGTGAATATGATCAAATGCATGCATTTTCATGACTTCGGCACGCCTGGCTCCGTGCGCTCGCCGAAATCAAGGCTGACAGGTGCAGCTGAGTTAATCAGAGTGGATAATAGAGGGAAAGACAGGAATCACTGGCCAAATTGCAGCAGAAAAAAATGGGGCAAGAGCATGAGATGCAAGTCAAAAGTGTCCAATTAAAGTGTGATGATGTTTAAAGGGCAAGGACCACCTTCTCAGTCCCTTAAAAGTTCAAGCGTAACACTTACCATGAGGACGCATGCACCAGTGGTACATGGGATCATTTCTAGCAGTACCCAGGTAAACATTCTTTTATTTTGAACGGGTAGTTTTCATGTACATTAGAAAAATATAACTGGCACATAAAACCTGTATATTCTTGTATATATTCTTGCCTAGATTGAGTCTAAATTTCACCCAAAGAAGCCATTTAATTGCTAGTAGATTAAAAAAATATTTTTAAATAGTATAGATAAAAGAAGAATGTAGCAAAAATATGAAGTAGGCAATATGTGGCCAAAATTTGGGAGACAATATTCTAGCTCCTTATTACTCAAAGTGGGGTCCACAAATTATTACCCAAGAGCAATGCTGACCTACTAACACAGTATCTAGAGCTACTGAAACAGCATCTGCATCTTTTTTTTTTTCTTCTAGAGAGCGACAGGAAGGGAGAGAGATGAGAAGCATCAACTATCAACTCTTAGTTGCATCACTTTAGTTGTTCACTGATTGCTTCTCACATGTGCCCTAACTGGGGGCAGGGGGGACTCCAGCCAAGCCAGTGACCCCTTGCTGAAGCCAGCGACTTTGGGCTCAAGCCAGCGACCTTGGAATCATGTTGATAATGCTACGCTCAAGCCAGTGACCCCACGCCTCAAGCCAAATGAGCCCGCACTCAAGCTGGTGACCTCGGGGTTTCAAACCTGGGACCTCAGCGTCCCAGGTCAACGCTCTATCCACTGTGCCACTGCCTGGTCAGGCAGCATCTGCATTTAAACAAGATTCCCTGGTGATTCACTCACATGTTTATATAGACTATGTTTTAAAAGCACTGATCTATCTTATTTATCAGTGGGGACAATGAAGATCTTTTCAGACACAGAAGGAGCACAGGACTGGAGGCCAGGTCAGCCATGAGATCCTGTGACTCTGAAAAGTGTTACAATCTTGTAATGACAGAAGAGGAGACTGGGGTCCAGAGAGAGCAAAGCCAAGATTGCAATATGTGACTGTGTTAACCTTGGGACCAGTCCAGGTCTCCAAACATCTGGTAGGAGGGAACTGCTTACAATAAAATTGCTGCCAACCGTGTGATATGGCTTTTTAAAAAATGATTGCTAAAAACACCACAAAGCAACAAAACTATCGGCTAATATCTTTTGTGAATACAGATGGAAAAATCCTCAACAAAATACTAGCAAAGCAAATCTACCAACATATAAAAAGAATTATACACTATGATCAAGTGGGATTTATTTCAGGAGTGCAAAGTTGGGTTAATACATGAAAATAAATGAATATAAAACTCCATATCAATAGAATAAAGGATAAAACCCCCCACGATTATCTCTATAGATGCTTGGAAAACATTTGACAAAATCTAATTTTCTTTTGTGATAAAAAACACTCAATAAACTAAGAATAGAAAGAAATTTCCTCAATCTGATAAAGGCCATCTCCAAAAAAACAAAAACAAAAACCAAAAAACATACTTAATGTGTCCAACTGCACTTTCCCTCTAAGATCGGAAACAGACAAGAATGGTGTTCTCACCATTTCTATTCAAGATTATACTGCAGGTTCTTGCTATGGAAATGACACAAGAAACAGAAATATTTAGCCATTCAGACCGGAAAGGGAAAAGTCAAACTATCTATTTGCAGATGACATGATCTTGTTTATAGAAAATCCCTAGGAATCCATATTTTTTTAAAAGTTATTAAAACTAATAAATGAACTCATCAAGGTCACAGGGAACAAGATCAAAACAGAGAGCGTTCAGTTGGGATGAAGATAAATTTTTTCCTTCTTTGTTTAAAAGCTCTTTTTCATTCAAAATACATGTTTATTTAGAAAAATTAGAAAATACAGATAAGCAAGTAGAAGGGGAAAAAATAATCACTTAACAATCTGTTGCAAGTTATTAGCACTTCTAGCTGCCCTGCTGTGGGAAAGTAACACCATGTCTGTCTTTTATTGTGACATGCCCAGAGTGTGGCTCACGGTAGCCAATCATGGGTTGCTTGTTGAATGACTATATAATGCACACACACATTTTTTTTCCTTTTTATTAAGTGAGAGGTAGGGAGGCAGAAACAGACTCCCACATGAGCCACAACCAGGATCTACTGGGTAAGCCCCCTACCAGGCAATGTTCTGCCCATCTGGGGCCACTGTTCCGTTGCTCAGAAACTGAGCTATTTTAGCACCTGAGGCGAGGCAATGGAGCCATCCTCAGCACCCGGGACCAACTTCCTCAAACCATTTGAGCTATGGCTATGGGAGAGAAAGAGAGAAAGAGAGAAGGAAGAGAAGAAAGGGTAGAGAAGTAGATGGTTGCTTCTCCTGTGTGCCCTGACCGGGAATCAAAGAATCAAACCCAACACTTCCACATGCAGGGCCAACGCTCTACCGCTGAGCCAACCGCCCATGGCTCACACACACATTTCTAATGTACAAAAATGGGATCCTACTGTATATATTGCTTTATTAACCTTCTTTCCCCCATTACCAGTACAGGTATATTATGAGCTTCTTTCCAGTTCAACAAATAAACATTTAAATTAGGGATATAATAGATACTGCCAGACTGAAAATAGAATCCAGGGTGAGGGAGAGCCCATGAATTAGAACACGAAAAAAATTAAAACTTATTTTTCCTAACCTCTAGCTAAAATTTCTCATTGCCTTCACCTTGAATGCAGGCGACAGGTCATAGTAGCATTAGCAGTATCTGAGACTTCATTACCAGTAGTGCTCATAGATATTTTCATATCAAAATACCATTGTTTCAGATGCTTATCACTACTGTGAAATTACAATGGTCTCTTTACAAGTGCTGCTATATCTTGTTAGTAAATATGCTGATAAAACATGATATATTTCTATATCAGAAATTTCAAAATACTTTGATAACCGTATTTCAATATAACTGGTCTTCTTGGGAAGCTTAAACATCTTTTATGTGTTTAAAATCATTATTTTGAGAAAGGGTCTATGGTCTTCACCTAAAAAGTCCATGGAACAAACAAAGGTTTAGCAGCTCCATCTAAAACTATCGTGTTTTTTTTTTAACTTTTATTTTGAAATAATTTTAAATTTACGGAAACATTGCAAAAATAATACACGTTCGCCCCACCCAGCTTTCCCTACTGCCAACATGTTACATAATCTAAGAATGATGACTGAAGTAAGGAAATTAACATTGGCACAATGTTACTAAGTTGTCTTCACATCAATTCTGAATTTTGCCTGTTTTTCAACCTAATGTTCTTTTCCTGTTCCAGGATCTAATCCAGGATCCCACGGTGTGTCTAGTTTTCATGTCTCCTTGGTTTCCTACAATCTGTGATAATTTCTCAGCTTTTCCTTGTCTTTCACAACCTTGACATTTTTGAGAAGTACTGATCAGTTGATTTGTAGACTGCCCATCAATTTGGCTTTGTCTGATACCTTCTCAGGATTAGACTGAGGGTGTGCATTATTGGGAAGAATAACCCAGGATCACCATTGTGCCTACCTCCGGGCACATGGGGTGGACCTGAATTTCTTTTTCCCCCTCTAACAATCAGGAGGCTGAGGGCTAGAAAGTAGGGAAGACCAGACAGGTTGGAAGGAAGGCACGAAGTGAGAGGCTGGCAGAGGTAGGTTGGGAGGCCTGACCAGCCTGCATTATATTCAGGCTGCAGAGTATTCATTATATATTTAATTGGATGTAATATAATTTACTTAATCAGTCCCCTTCCAATAGACTTTCAGCTTATCTTCTGTTTAGAGCTGTTATAAAGAGCATTACAATAGATCAAGAAGTCCTCTGTGATGAGCAGAGCTGACTGAAGAAGCGAACAGCAGCCAGGAGTAGTGATGAGACTCCCGTCCCTGACGGCATGCAACAGCAGAGTGGCATCAGACGCTGTACCTGTTTCCCCACCAAAGAGTAGCTGGTGACCCAGAACACTCACAAGATGTGCAGGAACAATAATAAAAGGATGTTCCCCGCCCCTGGATCTCCACTCAGGCACCCCATCTGTGAGGCAGAGCCTCAGCCCCATCGGAGGGCAAAAAAAATGCTCCCCAAAATAGGCCAGGTCTGGTTAGTATTCCGAGCTGCCTGCTTCGCTGAAGGCTAATTGCCCCTAAGAGCTGAGATCATTGGAGGGGAAAATGCAAGGCAGCCTAACCTTTGCTGGGCTCAGCCAGCCAGCCAGCCAGCCTCCCGGCGGAAAGGTCCGCACCGGCACTCAGCTCGAACCCCTGCTGTGACTGCTAATGGAGCGGGGTGGCTCAGGGCCCCAGCGCCCTGCAGAGGAATAGCTCAGGGACTCACTCAATCTCGGGAAGGCTGGGGGCTGTAGGGGTGTCAGCACTGAACCTTCCAGCTGTTGGGTTCCTAAAATGTGCAAGGTACAATCATTTTGGGAAACTGTTAGGCAATATATAAGAACACGGGCCACATGACTAAGCTACCCAACCGTTCCAGCCCTAGGTATATACCCAACGAAAGTAAGTACTAACATCTACCCTCAAAAAATATTCCTGGCAGCTTTATTCACAGCCACCAAAACCCGGACATGACTCAAATGCTCCTCAATGGAATGGATAAACAAACTGATACGTTTATACAATGTAGTATTTTATGACGGTTTAAAAAATAAGCTACTGCTACACGCGAAAATATGGGTGAATCTCCAAATAGTGTATTGAATGAGAGAAATAGACACAAGAGCTCATTTGAATGAGTCTATTTATACGAAGTTCAAAACCAGGCAAACTATGGTGATGGAAATGAGAATAATGTTGACCCTTTAGAGGAGGGTGATCTTGACTGGAAAAGGGTCCATTAAGCAGAGGCTTCCAAAATGCTTTCCTACGGCTCAATCTGGGTGGCAGTTCTGTGGCAGAATGCAAACGTTTAGTAAAAATTCATTAAACCAGCCCTGACCGGTTGGCTCAGTGGTAAAGTATCGGCCCAGCGTATAGAAGTCCTAGGTTTGATTCCCGGTCAGGGCACACAGGAGAAGTGACCATCTGCCTCTCCCCACTCCCTATCCCCCTTCTTTCTGTCCCCCAGGTGATGAGGATGGCTCTGTGGAGCCTCCGCCTCAGATGCTAAAAATAGCTCTGTTGCGAGCATCAGCCTAGATGGGCAGAACATCAGTCCCAGACGGTAGTCGCCAAGTGGATCCTGGTTGGGGCACATGTGGGAGTCTATCTCCCCCTCTCACTTAAATTTTAAAAAATTTATTAAACTGGACACTTAAGTTTTTTATGGCACGTAAGTTATCCTTTAATTTAACAACAATAATAACAGGATGAGTGATAGCCAGGGGTAGATCCTGACGGCCCAGGGAGGTGGGAAAGGGCCAAAGAGGTAGTGACAGGTCCTTGCTCTGTCAGGACTTGCTATGTGACCTGGACAACTAGATCAACTTTTCCAAATTCTTCAACTGGGGAGGGAGCTGAGGATGCCCGCCACCCTTGCCAAGTTACTATTGTGAGGAGAACATAAGGGTGTGTGACAAACCGACTTCTAGATTGGGAACTGGTTTCCATGTATTGACTTGGCCAACGTGTATTCAGCACACACATGTGCCAAGTCAGGACTGGGCACCTGGGACACACAGATTAGACCTTGTCCCTGCCCTGGCGGGAAGTCTCAGAATAAGCAGGGACAGAGACAGCCAACCCCCAAACAAACAATTGCAAACCAGGGTGAGGTGTCTACAGAGGCCAGTCTCAGACAAGTCCCTGACTAAAAACTGGGACCATGACAAAGGAGACCGCGATGACCTGCATTACTTCTCCAGGTAAGAAGGAAAGAAGGAGAAGGAGGAGGAGGAGGAGGAAGAGGGAGAAGAGGGAAAGAAGGAAGAAGAGGAAGAAGGAGGAGGGGAGGATTAGGAAGAACCAGATGACAGGAAAGTGGAGAAAATTGCCGGCTAACAGCCAAGTATTAATTTATTTGAAGTCTGCCATTTCCCTCTGCTCCCGATGTCCCTTGATCCCCTGGCAAGTTTTCAAATTAAAGTGCTGAAGGTCCCGCTACCTTTTCTGACCCCCAAGTGGCAAGGGCTGGCAGCACTGGACGCTGTGGCCAGAATATCTTCTGGAACCAGCAAACCAGAACCCCCAACCCAGACGACCGGCACCCTGGCTTTCCAGGAGGTGGCTTTTTGGAGACAGTCTCGACTCCCACAGGGCCACCAGGGGAACAGAGGTTAATGAGAGTCTTATGAACCTGTAGTTTCCATTCTGTGAGGGAAAAGCTCACCGCCTCACTAATGAAAGAGGACTGACCTGTGAAATGAGTCTGGGGATAGATGGTGGGGCAGAAAAGCCGGCTGAGGGAGGAAGGGAGGAAAGGTGGGAGGACCCTAGCTGCCTTGTTGATGCCTTCTCGTCAGATGGGAAGAGAAGGCCCAGAGACTGAAAGGGATGTGCCCAAGGACACACAGCAAATCAGACTAGACCTGGATCTTGAAAGGAGTCAAGGGAATGAAGGGGAAAAATATCTAAGAAACAGAGATAGACAGACACATAGGCTGAAAGAGCGCAGAGAAAATTTAGTTGATTGCATACTCAATATCTAACAGTCCCTGAAGGCATAATCCATGTCAGACACCATGCTAAGTACCTGTCGTCCGTTATCCAGTTTAATTTTCATAACTCCAGGAGGTATGTATTATTGCCCTCACATGAGGAAGCTGAGACTCGGAGCAGTGACTAGCCCAAGGGCACTTAGCCAGCCAGGTCTACTGGACTCCATGCTCTTAACCACTTTCCCCTATGCTTGGGGCCTCCCTGGGTCCCTATTTATACATGCTGACCCAGTGTAAACATTAACAGTGCCCCTTTCGCTGTCTAAAGTGACTAAGTTTAGGTAAAATATTATATTATGAGCTTCCTTAGACTGCATCTTATAAATTGTTTTTTTACGAGACATGCCTAGCCCAGGACCCAATGCACAAATAGTCAAACCTAGACACAGACTCCATTCTGCCATGTCTTAGAAATGAGGCAGTAGAGCACAGTGGATAGGAACTTCAGTTCTAAAGTTAGCCAAACTTAGACTTCCACCCAGTTGTATGACTTTGGATTAGTCACTTGACTTCTCTGAGCCTCAGTGTGCCCATCTATAAAGAGGGGATAATCACGGCTACTTCCCAGGTTGTGGGAATGACTTGAAGGGAGGGGTATAAAGTGCCAGCGTATATTTGCCATGGTTATGTGGCAGACATAGGATTTCAGCCTGTGCCTTTTCTGCTAAACCCTGGGGATTTCCACTATGTGTTACTTGGTTTGGTTTGCTCAGGATAAAGCTTATTTACAAATCTTTCTCCTATGGCTCACTTTGCAGTTCCCTGCCACAGGGCCTTTGCACATGCTGCACCTTTTGTTTGCTTATTTAGTAAAAAATTGTATGCCAGGCATCATTCTAAGCATATTACATATGTTAAACTTACCTAATCCTCACAATTGCCAAATGTTTTAAAATGAGGAAACTGAGGCACAGAGAAGTTAATTAACTTGTCCAAGATCACAGAGCTGTTTAGTGGCAGAGCTGGGAGTTGCAACCAATCAGCCTGGTTTAAGGTTCGACCCTGGAACTACTTCCCTCTGTCCTAAAGGGGCTACCCTACTCACTCCCACCACTGACCCCTCCATTGCCTTTGTCTAGGTAACCCTACCCACTCTCCCCACCGTTGCTGAACTATTCCTACCTCCAGGAGACCCTCCCTGACTGCCCAGCCTAAATCATTGCTCACCCCTGCCCACGGAATAACCATTCACCCCACCCTTCACATTCCTTCAGAGCTAAATGCAGTCTGTTCTTCTCTGTTTATTTCGTCATTTGTCTTCCCCACTAGACAGTGCATTCCAGAAGGGGAAGGGCCATTTGTACATCCTAAGCATCTGGAACAGTGCTACACACATGGTAGGTGTTCAATAAATATTTGCTGAAGGAACGAATAAATGAACAGAGGAAAGGTGGGGGAGAAACTAGAAGCTTCCTAAGAATGACGCGGTCCCCGATGGTGTTGCATTGTCCCAGGACTGGTCCAGGTCTCCTTCCGCACAGTTGGGCTCTCCGTCCTTGTGGACTGACTGCCTCAGCAGCCGGCAGACCCACCCCATTGGCCCTGGGGCTGGGGGCGGCCAGATGGGGCAGGGCCGGTGCCAGGCTGGGGGCAGGTCGGGACTCAGCACGCTAGCTACCAGCTTTTTCTCTCTGTCTACACCCAGGCCCCCTCCTCAGCCCGACCCCTCCCTTCTCCCTTCCTCTTTTGCTTTCTGAGATGAAGCAATGAAATGATTTTTCTACTTGAGCAGTTTTCAATTTAGATTAAGAAAAATGTGGTCCGCAGTCACTCACCAAGAGGCCCAGCGGCCTCGTCCCTTCAGGGACTGGGGGTTTCTCAGCTGTTGACAGAGCAGAGCTGGTTCTGGGGTGGGAAGAATTTAGAGGGGACTTCCCACCCCCTCCACTGACCCCCCACCCCATCCCCCAGACTTGGCTTCCTTTTGCCTCCCTGTGTAAGGGAGCAGGAGCAGGAATCAGACAGAAGTGGGTGGGCCCAGGCTCTAACCCATGCAAACTTTGTGACCTTATGCAGGTTCCGTACCTCTCTGACCCTCCTTGTTTCATTTCTTCTTCTTCTTCTTCTTCTTTTTTTTTTTTTTTTTTTTTGTATTTTTCCGAAGCCAGAAACAGGGAGGCAGTCAGACAGACTCCCACATGCGCCCGACCAGGATCCACCTGGCATGCCCACCAGGGGGCGATGCTCTGCCCATCTGGGGTGTCGCTCTGTTGTAACCAGGGCCATTCTAGCGCCTGAGGCAGAGGCCACAGAGCCATCCTCAGCGCCCGGGCCAACTCTGCTCCAATGGAGCCTCGGCTGTGGGAAGGGAAGAGAGAGACAGAGAGGAAGGAGAGGGGGAGGGGTGGAGAAGTAGATGGGCGCTTCTCCTGTGTGCCCTGGCCGGGAATCGAACCCAGGATTTCTGCACGCCAGGCCGATGGTCTACCACTGAGCCAACCAGCCAGGGTCCCTTGTTTTATTTCTAAAGGGGTCCACGGTAAACCCTCTCATTTGCTCCCTGCCTCCCACCCAGATCAAAAGGCCCCCTCCCAGCCCTCCAGACCATGGAGGAATAAATAGCAACAGCAACCTGAGGACTTTCAGCGGAGATATGACAAGGTAGACAGAGAACCCCAAGGTAAGGACAGATAGCAGGAGAGAGGCTGAGGAAGACTTGACCATCCAGCCCGAGGATAGAGGAAAGGTTCCCAGGAATCCCTCAAGGGGCCAGAGGTCAATGGAGGCTAAGGCCAAGGGCATCTGGGTGTGTCCTGGGGCCGGGGAGGAGAGGAGAGAGGGAGAACCTGGCGGCTGCAACACTTCTCTAAGCCTGACACCTTTATTCCTGGGGTAGATTGTGAGCTGTGTGTTAATGTCGCCTTTCAGCTCAGATGCCCACTTTTGTTTACATGGGCAAATAAATGGCAGGAATGAGTTGTAGCTGACGGCACTGGATATGGAGTCAAGCATACCTGGGTCTCACTTCCAGCTCCCCCCACCTACCCCCCCCCAGGAGCTGTGTGATCTTGGACAAGTTACTCAACGTTCTCCGAGCCTCTCCCAAATAAGGACCTAATTTTCATATGGCTCGGCATTTTTTATTCTTTGGTTGTTTGGGTTTGTTTGTTTGCTTTTTAATAAATCAACTTTATTGAGGTACAACTTACAAATGATAAAATTTACCCATTTTAAATGCACATTTCAATGAGTATTGGCAAATTTATACAGCCATATAACCATCACCATGAGCAAGAAAATGAACATTTTTATTATCCTAAAAAGTTCTCTGATGTGCCTTCCCAGCCCTGCTGTTGTTTCTGATATAAAAATGATGGGTCCTCCAGCCCCCATGACAACAAATCTTGGCATCAAATGAGCATTACAGGAAGGTGGGCGGGGCTTTGCTGTGAGTCCGCCTGCGTCTCCCCGGCCGACTACTCACGCACATACTGTCACGTGGACCCCAGGACATGGGTGCCCTTGTCAGAAAACCCAGCACCGCAAGATCCCAGGGGTTTTCTCTGCCGCCCACTGCCCATGGTGCGTGAGCCACTAGACTGCCAGTCTCTCTCTACACAGACACCACCGCAGGCTGGCGGCTGGGCTTCCTGGGCCATTCGCCACGCGTCCTTCCACCTACACAAGTCTGTGAACTGCTCCAGGGAGGGCCTGAGGCTGCCACGTGTCAGCTACCGCGGTATACTGTGTGCCCTGCTGGGGGCTGGCACACAGTAGGTGCTCAATAACTAGGGATAGACTGAATGAATGAGAAGGGGCACTGCCGGCCAGAGGACCCCGATGACGTGTAAGGAACACCATACACCTCATCCAAGAATTTCCCAAACATCTTTCCTTCACAAATGTTGTACCCGGATACTATTGTCAAATTTACTTTATATTAGCTCAGTTGGTTTCTATTGTCTCTGTCTCACCTTAAGCAACCATGGCATCATGATTTGATCTGATATATATGTAAGTTCCGTATGTAAAAAAAAATATATGTCATATGTGTATATGATACATAGCAATATGTGGAACTTATCATATATATATGGAATTTACATATATATAGTATATATCAATATATATGATTGCAAACTCTCGAGAAAAGTTGCAAAGAACAACTACACACCCCTTGACCCAGATTCACCAGTTTTACACATTTTGCCCTATTTGCTTTATCATTCTCTCTCTCTCTCTCTCTCTCTCTCTCTCTCTCTCTCTCTCTATATATATATATATATATATATATATATATATATATATATGCATGCATTTTGGAATACACCTTATTTGTACTAGATTGTATTACTATTCAAAAACACTCATCACACCCCTTACCAGGTGCCTCCCTGCCAAGGAGTGTCGGATGTCCCTCCTAGACAATCTTCTCTCCTTGCAGAGCCCCTGCCTTCTCCCCTGGTGCCCCAAGACCACCAGGAACCACCCCGCACCCCCCCACCACCCCAGCACGACCCTGAAGCTCTCCTCTCAGCTGAACTGCAGTTGATTCCTGTTAGCTGCTAACGAAAGGCGCTCACTGTCCCAGAAGTGGCAGCACTCACTAAGGTATTAGCTAATAAGGATTAGCACCTCTCAGGGTGTTGGCATATTAATAAGACACCTCAGGAAGACCCAAACTATTTCAAGAGCCTGAGGAACAGAACTCAGTGGTGGCAGAATAATTGGGTTCTACAGTTCTTCCTGCCCCTGTTGTGAGCTGGGCCCTGAGCTAGGACATGCAGTTAACATGTTGCCTATACGTAGGGCTTTATAGTGTGCACAGCACTTGACAGTTTACAGAATACTCCCTCATCCATCATCAGCCCAGGGAGCTGAGCTTTGCTATCACCAAACTGCCAACTAGAGAGCTAAAGTTCAGAGAGAGGGAGTGAGTTACTCCAGGTGATGTGAGTAAGAGGACTGGCCTTGCTTCCAGGATTATCTGACTCCCAGCTCAGTGCTCCTTCTGTGGATCCCAACCTCCTAACCCAAATGGAGGGGTGACCATTGGGGGCCAGAGCATCCCAGTTCACATCTGCCTTCCTCCTGGGCCTAAGGTGGGCTCTTACCCCAAGGAGTCAGGACCAAGGCCAGGCTGGCTCTTAGAATAGCCATGTTTCTCCTGCTAACCTCTAGTCACCTTTTCAGATTCGACTCAGGCATCGCCTCTTCCTGGAAGCCTTCTCACATGGTCACAGGCAGCCTCTCTTTGGGGTCCCAATATATAGGCGACCCTCTGCCTGCTCCTGAACTTGATGGATGAGCTACATGGGCCCTCCCCCTGACCTGTGTGTGTACCTTTATCTGCTTCACACTGCATCAAAATGATCTCTTTACAAGCTGGAGAAATCTCTGTGCCCCCAGTGCTGGGCATGCAGCATAGTATTCTGCACAAGAGGAGGCTGCCATAAGGGCTTGCTGAATGAATGAATAAATGAATGAATGAACGAACGAATAAATGGACAAATGAATGAATGAATGAATGACTTCTATGGTTTGTAGAGAGAACTCATCAAAGTCAACTCCACTGCGTACCCTCCTGGGATGAGAATTATACAAAATGCAGTCATTTTAAAGTGAAACAAGAGATGAGCTATTCTCATTTCCTAAAAGCCCTATTAATATTTCACTATGCAGCAGGAGTGGTCGATATCTGTCTCTTTGGGCGCCTCTGCGTGTGAATGTGTGTACAGATCATGTCTACCAATCTAGCATTTCCCAGGTATCCTCCATGGGCTAGTGAGGGCCACAGCCCGTAAACAGATGCTCTGGAATGAAGAAGCCTCCGACAGGAGAGAGGAAGTGATGTTCTGAGAGCCCAGGAGCTGGGCTGCCTGGGGGGAGATAAAACCGCAGGGGGAGAAGCTGTCCTTTCAGGGCCAGGAACCATGGAGGAGAAGCAGCTACTGGAGATGCTGGGAAAAGCAGAGAGAGCAGAAAAACAGCCTGGCTTCTCCCTCCCTTCTGGATGGGTCAATGGCTGGATGCACAGATAAACAGATGTACAGAGACTACACAGCGCTATGCAGCAGATGCTCAAGAATGTCTATGTGGGTGTAACAAACTGGTTGGAAGGGGGGCTTGACACTGTATTTGCAGAACACTTCACATAAGATTCAGAAACTATCAATTGTCCATGTGAAAGAAAGGAGGAAGAGGTGATAGAAATTAGGGAGAGCTAAGGTCCCATGAAGCCACCCTTCAACACTCCCACTATAGGTGTGAGTGACTATAGTAATAATGTAAAGTAGCAAGATTCTGAAAATCCATGCACCTAAGATTCACAGGTTTTAAGGTTCTGTGTTTCTAAGACTTAGAATTTACGACTCGGCATCTTTAAGAACTCTTTGTCTCTACTACCTTGAACTATGCACTATGCACCAGGCAATGTTCTAAACACCTTACAGAAAACAGCTCCTGGTATAGACACTCTCATTATCCTCTTCACGAGGCACAGGGGTGTTAAGTAAATTGCTTTGGATCACACAGCTAATACGTGGCAGGACTGGGGTTTGAACCTAAGGCTAGTCGGGGTCCAGAGTCCATGCATTTAACCACTGCACAGTCCTGCCTAAAGGAATTGAGGTTCCTGTACATCTAAGTTTCAAAGATTCAGAGCTCAAGGGTTGAACAGTCTGTGGTTCTGTGGCTCTGAGCGTGTCCACACCCAGGAGGCGGGGCCTTTCTCCCCCGCAAGGCTGAGAGGAGCCTTCGGAGGCTGCAGAAGGAAGGGAGGGGAGCCTGGCTGACTCCTTCCAGCACCAGCCCAGCTGATGCCGGGCGCCTGGCTGTCAGTCTTCCTGTTAACCTTGGGGGAAAAACACATTTGTGGCAGATAACAGGCACAAGGGTGTGCCGGCCCTCCGCCTGCTCCCGAGCCTGATGGATGGGCTACATGGGCCCCCCTGACCTGTGTGTGTACCTTTATCTGCTCGGCCAAGGGAGGCTGTTCATCATGCCGACAGCTTGGCAAGGCATACCTGCTGGGCCTGTGTCAGCCAGAGCCGCCAGCGTCCCAGGAGGAGAGAGGGGAGGTAGTGGGAGGGGTGGGGCAGGAGAGACAGAGAGCTGGACCAAGAACCCCGAGACAGCAGCAACCCAGGCCCAGAATTGGCCCAGAGGGTGGCCCTGAATTCTGGGCATGATAGGTTGCCTCTGATTCTGGTGATGTCATAGATGTGCTGTGTGACCGTGGGCTGGTTACTGAACCTCTCTGGGCTGTACGATGAGATTAAAGCTTTGCCAGAAACCTGAAAGTCTTATTTCTCCTCCTCATGTTCCACACCCAGTCACTAGGTTGTCAGTTCTGTCTCCCAGTCTGTTAGCATCCTGTCCATCTCTCACCATCCTCCCCACCGCGAGCATCCTGGTTCGGGTCACCACCATCTCTTGCCTGGAATCCCTGCTTCCTCTCCTGACTCCTGTGCTTCTTCCTACACACGCCAGCCAAAGGGATCTTTATTACAAAATCAGATCACATCAATGCCCTACTCAAATCCCACCACTGGGTCCCTGTCACACCTAGAAATAAATCCAAACTCCTTTCCTGGGCCTGCAAACTCTGGCCTCCCCTTCCCTGTGCATTATTGGGTCCACCTGCCCGATGTCATCAGGCCAACTTACGAAGTCCCAACCACACCACCAAGTCCTTTCCCACTTCTTGATCTTCACACATGCTGTCCTCTCTGATGAGTAAGCTCTTTCCCCTAGTCTTTGCATAACTGGCTAGCTCCTGTCATCCACAAACCTCAGCTCAGTCTTCACCTCCTCTGAGAGGCCTTCTAAGGCCGATATAATACCTCAGACCCTGAACTCACTCTATCACAGCACCCAATAGATGCTCTTCCCAACACTTTTTACAACCCAAATTTATATTGCTAATTTATTTGTGCAGTTATTAATTGTCTGTCTTTCCCACTAGAATGTAAACTGAAAAACCCGTGGGTTTCTGTCTTATTCACCACTGTGCCTCTGAATGCTTCCTCAGTACTAAGTCAGAAATTCTCTTCTACCCCAGGGCCTTTGCACAAGCTGTCCCTCTGCTTAGAACCCTCTTCACCATTTAACTCCTACTCATCCTTTAGATCTACGGCAGATTGTATTTTCCAAAGTTCGTCACAACAACATCTTTCATCCTGCATGTTCTTCATATAATATGACCTTGATACTCTTCCCCTTGATTTGGGGTGGGCCTGTAACTTGCTTATATTGAATAGGATGCAATAGAAATGACACTGGGACATTTCTGAGTTAAGGTCAAGAATACTAGCTTGGAAGCCCTGAGCAACCATGTAAACAGCATGACTGTCCAGAGGACACCATGCTGTGAGGAAGCCCAAGCTAGCTATGCAGAGAGACCACATGGAAAAGACCCAAGATTATATGCAGGGAGAGAAAGAAAGAGATACCCGACAGCCTCCAGCTGCCAGCCCCAGCCACCATCTGATTGAAGCCTCATGAGGGACCCTGAAACACAACTGTTCAGCACGGCCCTCCCAGAATTCCTGATCCACAGAAATAGCAAACAACAACATAATCATTGCTGTTGTTTAAGCCACTAGGTTCATTTGTTTTGCAGAATGGATAACCAGCACAAGATCTCAATGCATGTGTCACCTCCTCCAGGAAGCCCTCCCTAACTGGGAGCAATAGAACAAGTTTCCCTAAGTTTTGTTGTTGTTGTTGTTGTTGTTGTTTTAAACACATATCACAATTGGCAGTTATACAGTTATTTCCACGGTGGTTGATTTTTGTCTCTGTCTCTCCCGCTACATGTGAGCTCTGCGAGGGGGAGGGATCATTGTCTTGTTCACCAGATCCTTGAATGGTGCCTGGCTCATAATAGGGGCTCAGTAAATACCACTGAATCAATGATTTCTCTGAAATACCACACCAGCCTTGTGAAGTGGGCTCTATTTTCTCCATTTTGTAGACAAAAACACTGAGACTCAGAGATGTTTAGTCCTTGCTTGAGGACACACAGCACAGCAGGATCCTAACTTGATTCTCTCTGACCTCAAAGCCATAGCTCATCTCCTGAGAGGTGGGGAGGAATGAGGTGTTAGGGTCTCAGAAGCAGGAGCTGAGAGGGACCACGGTGTCCTTTTGTTTTATACTCAGAGAAAGATAGGTCCAGAGAGGGGAAGGGACATTTCCAAGGTCATCTATCTCATCAACGTTCTGGCTGGGACAAGATACCCAGAGCTCACATTCATGACCTAGAGCTCCTCTGCCTACGTCCTCATCCTGCCCTGAAGAGCTGCTATGCAAAAGGCCAAGGCTAGACTACAGGAGGGACAGACACGGAAAAATACATTGTTACATTGTCCCTTTGGAGAGAGAACTCAAATTTCTATGTACAAAGCAAAGAAAACAAGAAAAGCAATTATTTATGAAAATCTAAAAGATCTCAACAAGCCTATATTATTACCGCCACCTTCCACAAGGGGAAACTGAGGCTCAGAGAGCTTAGAGGACTCACCCAAGGTCACCAGGATTGTAAGTGGCACAGTCAAGATTTGGAACCAGATTTACCTGCCACCAGGGCTTCTTCCAGCATGCCAAGGGGCCTCACCAGGAGCTAAGGGAGTCTTGAGGTCATATAGGAACAAGGAATCAAGGAGGGCTGCATGGAGAAGGGAGCACCTGAATTGAGCCTTGAAAGAAGTAGTATTCTATGAGCTGGGAGAGCATTCCAGGTGAAAAGGGGGAGTGTGGGCAAAGTCTGGTGGTGGGAGCATGCCGGCAAATCTGGTAATGCTGAGAGAGGTGTGCGGGCTGAGGCCAGGAGGGGGGACCATGCTGGGCCTCAGCATCCAGGGCGAGGGCTGGGCCCTGCTGTTCCTGCCCCCCACCGCCTCCGGAGCCCCCAGTCACCTTCTCTCGCAGCCGCCCCCAACACCCCACCTCAACTAGAGCAAAGACTGGAAAATAAATGAGTCTGTTTATGAAGCCCATAATGTTGCCAGCAAAACAAGGCACTGAGCAGAGCAGCTCGGTGCCTCTAATGGGATATTATTTATGTCATTTTCCTCCCGGCGCTGGAGCCATTACCGCCTGGGATGGCGCTCCGTCACCCTCCACTCCCCCAGCGATGTTCCAATGTCGTGCTGAAGGATGTGTGCTGCAGCTGCCACGGTGGACCGGGAGGGGCGGGGAGCTGGGATGGACGGACGGACTGGGAGGGGTAGGGAGCTAGGACAGATGGACCGGGAGGGGCGGGGAGCTGGGACAGACGGACAGACTGGGAGGGGTAGGGAGCTGGGACAGACGGACCGGGAGGGGCGGGGAGCTGGGACAGACCGGGAGGAGCAGGGCGCTGGGACGGACGGACGGACAGGGAGGGGTAGGGAGCTGGGACAGACGGACAGGGAGGGGCAGGGCGCTGGGACGGACGGATGGACAGGGAAGGGCAGGGCGCTGGGACGGACGGACGGACTGGGAGGGGCAGGGCGCTGGGACGGACGGACAGGGAGGGGCAGGGCGCTGGGATGGACGGACGGACAGGGAGGGGCAGGGCGCTGGGATGGACGGACGGACAGGGAGGGGCAGGGCGCTGGGACGGACGGACAGGGAGGGGCAGGGCGCTGGGATGGACGGACAGGGAGGGGCAGGGAGCTGGGACGGACGGACAGGGAGGGGCAGGGCGCTGGGACGGACGGACAGGGAGGGGCAGGGCGCTGGGATGGACAGACGGACAGGGAGGGGCAGGGAGCTGGGACGGACGGACAGGGAGGGGCAGGGAGCTGGGATGGACAGACGGACAGGGAGGGGCAGGGAGCTGGGACGGATGGACAGGGAGGCGCAGGGAGCTGGGATGGACGGACAGGGAGGGGCAGGGTGCTGGGACGGACGGACAGGGAGGGGCAGGGAGCTGGGATGGACGGACAGGGAGGGGCAGGGCGCTGGGACGGACGGACAGGGAGGGGCAGGGAGCTGGGAAGGACGGACAGGGAGGGGCAGGGCGCTGGGACGGACAGACAGGGAGGGGCAGGGAGCTGGGACGGACGGACAGGGAGGGGCAGGGCGCTGGGACGGACGAACAGGGAGGGGCAGGGCGCTGGGATGAACAGACGGACAGGGAGGGGCAGGGAGCTGGGACGGATGGACAGGGAGGGGCAGGGAGCTGGGATGGACAGACGGACAGGGAGGGGCAGGGAGCTGGGACGGATGGACAGGGAGGGGCAGGGAGCTGGGATGGACGGACAGGGAGGGGCAGGGCGCTGGGATGGACGGACAGGGAGGGGCAGGGAGCTGGGATGGACGGACAGGGAGGGGCAGGGCGCTGGGATGGACTGACAGGGAGGGGCAGGGAGCTGGGATGGACGGACGGACAGGGAGGGGCAGGGCGCTGGGACGGACGGACAGGGAGGGGCAGGGCGCTGGGACAGACGTACAGGGAGGGGCAGGGCGCTGGGTCGGACGGACAGGGAGGGGCAGGGCGCTGGGACAGACGGACAGGGAGGGGCAGGGCGCTGGGACGGAAGGTAGGCCAGTCCCCCACTCTCCGCCAGTCGGGGGTTGCTGGGCGCTCCTGCCAAGGGTATCTGGCTTGTCCTGAGCACTCCTGGTGCAGGAGGCAAGAGCCTAAGGGGCAGGCCTCAGGGCCCTCCCATGGCTCCCCATTACCCTCCAAATAAAGTCCCCTGTCTCCAGTCAGTCAATAAGGCCTCTAGGCTTTGGCTCCCGCCCACCTATCTAACCTCAGCTCTGGCCACTTCTGCGTAAATTTCAGACTCAGACGGACCTGTTGCACCAGTCCAATTTATGCACCTTCCCAGATTGACTCTGTCTTACCTGTTCCCTCCGGCCCAGTGGCAAGCCTGGCCCCTGCCTTTGCCTCAGCGTCTAACCCAGCTGCCTCCGTCTCCCCCAGGTGAGGACCAGCCGTCATCACGGCCTCCACCGAGCCAAGCTGTAACAGCTGACACTTGGGTCCAGTCCAATCTGAGGCTCCTTCTGCCACTTTTGATCCAGCTAAAGCCCCATGCACAGGATGAGATCCAGCCTCCTCAGTGGCTTCCCAGCGGTGCCAAGTAACAGCACCCCAGGGAGAAAACTGGGACTACTGACAGGAGAGAGGAGGGAGCCACAGGCTGACGGGCTGTTCCGAAGACTGGGCTCCCCGTGGTTTGCGGCTGTGTCACCCCAAGTGGCCCAGCCTTCTGCTGCATTGGCTCGAAAATCTGTGGCCCGCTCAGAAACACATCCCCTGGCACTTACCCTCCCCCCTCCCTACCTCACTGCCCTTCACCCAGTGTGAAAAATGACAACATTCTGCAAAACTATAGAATATCACGACTAGGGTACTGACGTGCAACCTACTGATCTTACTCAGAGTTCCCCATTTTACTTGTACTCGTGGGAGTGTGCGGATATTTACACTTTTTTTTTTTTTTTTTTTTTTTTTACAGAGGCAGAGATAGACAGGGACAGACAGACAGGAACAGAGAGAGATGAGAAGCATCAATCATCAGTTTCTCGTTGCGCATTGCGACTTCTTAGTTGTTCATTGATTGCTTTCTCACATGTGCCTCGACCGTGGGCCTTCAGCAGACCGAGTAACCCCTTGCTGGAGCCAGCGACCTTGGGTCCAAGCTGGCGAGCTCTTTGCTCAAGCCAGATGAGCCCGCGCGCGACCTCGGAGTCTCGAACCTGGGTACTTCCGCATCCCAGTCCGACGCTCTATCCACTGTGCCACCGCCTGGTCAGGCGGATATTTACACTTTTGTCATATGTATCAATTCTCTTTGCATCGTAAGATGGCACCTCCTGGTATCTCAGAACCCTGAGTATCATTGCTGCCAAGCTAATAAGGCTTTAAGCTAACCCACACCTTTATAGTCAATTAATATTTGATAAAGTAGGCAAAAAAAAAAATACAATGGGGTAGACATAGTCTACTCAATAAATGGTGTTGGGAAAATTGGACAGATACGTGCAGAAACAATGAAACTAGACCACCTTCTCACACCATACCCGAGACTCACCTCAAAATGGATTAAAGACTTAAGGTTAGACTTGAATTCATAATATCCTAGAAGAAAACATTGGCAGTAAAATCTTGGATGTTTCTAACAGCAATGTTTTTTTCTGATCTATCACCTCGGGCAAGGGAAACAAAAGAAAAAAAAATAAACAAATGGGAATACATCAAACTAAAAAGTTCTAACACAGCACAGGAAACCATCAATAAAGTGGAAAGACAACACACTGAGCGGGAGAACATATTTGCCAACACATCCGATAGGGTGCTAATAACAAAATCTATGAGGAATTTATAAAACTCAACCCCCCCAAAAAAAACAAACAATCCAATTAAGAAATGGGCAAAGAACCTTAATAAACACTTCTTTAGAAAGGACATACAGATGGCCAACAGACACATGAAAAGATGTTCAACATCACTAATCATCAGAGAAATGCAAATTAAAACTACAATGAGATATCACTTTACACCTGTCATAATGGCTATCACCAATAAATCAACAAACAGTAAGTGTTGGCGAGGATGTGGAGAAAAGGGAACCCTCATGAATTGTTGGTTGGTGGGAATGCAGATTGGAGCAGCCACTGTGGAAGGCAGTATGAAATCATCTCAAAAAATTAAAAATGGAACTGCCTTATGACCCAGCAATTCCACTTCTGGGAATATATCCAAAGAAATCCAAAACACTCATTTGAAAGAATATACGCACCCCTATGTTTATTGCAGCACTGTTTACAACAGCTAAGATCTGGAAGCAGCCCAAGTGCCCATCAGTAGATGGGTGGATTAAAAACCTGTGGTACATCTACACAATGGAATACTACTCGGTCATGAAAAAGATGAAAACTCACCTTTTGCAAGTGTGGATGGACTTGGTGGGCTCAGGGTGAGGTTCCACTTCCTCCTTCCCCACTCGCCTTGTCCTCACTCACTTCACCTCCCTGCCTGGCATCTAAAAGGCTCATCCAGCCCCCCCACCCCCCTGCAATCTCAGCTGTGACGTGGAGGCACTGAGGCAGCAGTGTGAGGGGAACTGGCAGCCGAACTGCTGCCTCCTCATTGGCCTGGTTTCTGGGCCTCACTGTCTTCACTCCTGCCCTCCGGCCCAGGGCTGAAGGGAGGGGAGGAGGGCTGTTCTTCCTGCCTAGACATGATGACCCTGGCACATGAGGTCCTTGAGGGTCCCCAGAGGAGGGGTGGGCTTTGGAACCTGGGTCACTGCTTTTCATCTGGCAACCCCAAGGTGAAGGTGACTCCCTCTAGGAAGCCTCAGACGTCTGTTTTCTTCAAGGTGGGGTCAGAGAGGGGACTGACCATGAGGGAGAGCCTCTAGGCCAGGCACTTCACGCACATAATGTCCCATCCCTCACAGTCATCCCGTTGTTCCATGTAAGAAATGAGAAAACTAAGGCCCAGAGAGATTAATGAACAAGCCCAAGATCACACAGCAAGTAAACGGCAGATCAGGATTTGAATTCAGGTTGTTCTGATTCAAGGGCCTTCACTTGGCCCCCTAGAACTCTGGGCTTCAAGGTCACTCTTTCCGTCTCTTGAAACTGCTAGCAAAGCCCAATGCCAGTCATTAGTGAGCTGCAGCCGGGGTAGAGCAGGGTCTCAGAGCAGCTTGGGCTGTGAGACCAGACATTAAGTTCTAGTCCTGACTGGGACACATCAAAACTCTGAGGCCACAGGCAAGTCTCTTTTCCTCTCTGGGCCTCAGTTTCCCCATCTGTAAAGTGGGCAGAATGATACCCTTCCTCCTGACCTGTTTTTAAGGGTGGATGAGATAGATGGGAAGAGAGTCTTTGAAGAAGGCGCTATCGGGAGACAGCGCAGTCGCGGCGTGGTCAGAGTCCAGGAGAGGGTTAAGAAGACGGAGCTTTTGGTGTTCTGGCAGCAGCAGCGGCAGCAGCAGCAGCATCCTTGCAGCAAACTTCACCTGTTTACAGTCCATTAGAAGCCATTATTGCTGTGTCTGGGGCAGAAGCACAGCCCTGACCTTGACGCGTGTCTGACAGCCGCAGGCAAGCAATCTGGGGAGCGGGAGATGGTCTGGCAGCATTTAAAGGGCCACAAGGGGCTGCAGGCCTCTTCCAGTGCCCTGCTCCCTCCCAGTTCCTGGCCCACAACCTCTGCCAGCCAGAGGAAGGGGCCCAGGCCGAGTTCCAGGGACTAGGGCATCCCTCAGCCCTCTTGAGGGGTGTCTCCAGGTCACCACCTGGAGTTTTCAACCTCAGTAGAGCAACGGTGAGTGAGGAGGAGACAAACAGACAGCTGTGGCTGCGGGGACCTCAGAGGAGGGCAGTCCAATCCCCTCCTCGTGTCCGAGAAAGGAAGAGACGCGCCCAAGGGCAGAAGAGGAGAGCCAGAAGGGGAACTGGGCTGCCTAGGCTTTGAGACACTAACGGTGAGGGTTTCAGGTGGTGACCAGTGGCATGCTGGCTGTAGTGATGGCAGAGAGGAGGATTTATATCATATTGCACAGGCAGTTGTCACCTCTGGATTCAAGAGAAGCAGCCCCTGGATGTGGGTGGCTGCAAGCAGAGCTCTCTCTCCCAGCTTCCTGGGTGGGCCTGGCAGAGCGAGGGAAGGAGGGAAGGAGGGAGGGAGGGAGGGAGGGAAGGAGAGAAAGAGGGAGGGAAGGAGAAAAGGAGGTGCCGCTGCCAACCCCAAATCAGCATGTTCATATCAAAGCCCTCCTTTTCCTTTCCTGCCCAGCTTCCCTTCTCTGCTTTTTCATGACTTTCCCCAAAGTATTCAGTGCCCCCAGATTTTCTCTTTATTCCCCCTTAACAAACTGTTTTATTCCAGAAAAATCATTATAAACCTTATTCATACTCAAGTATAAATAACTAACAAGTCTAAGGCAGTAGTATTCACTCCTATTTTAGCAGGACTTTGAGAGAGAAGAAGGAAGAGAGCCACTCACCTCCTCTTCCCCATGTAATTACAGCTCCTTCTATCGCTGATAAGTTCTTATCCTTAGGCCAGCACTCAGAAGTTTCTCCTGGAAGCCTTCCTCACACCCTCCCCCCCAGGCGGACCTGGGCCTCTCTGATACACCATCTTTTCTCTTTAGAGACCTTCATCTTTTGGTATGATCATTTACTGCATATCTGTCCCCTGCACTAGACTATGAGGTCCCTAAGGGCACCTTTTTGCTCTCCAGTGGATACCCAGTGCCCAGGAGAGCCCCTAGAACAGGGGTCCCCAAACTACGGCCCGTGGGCCACATGCGGCCCCCTAAGGCCATTTATCCAGCCCCCACTGCACTTCCGGAAGAGGCACCTCTTTCATTGGTGGTCAATGAAAGGAGCACATTGACCATCTCATTAGCCAAAAGCAGGCCCATAGTTCCCATTGAAATGCTGGTCAGTTTCTTGATTTAAATTTACTTGTTTTTTATTTTAAATATTGTATTTGTTCCCGTTTTGTTTTTTTACTTTAAAATAAGATATGTGCAGTGTGCATAGGGATTTGTTCATAGTTTTTTTTATAGTCTGGCCCTCCAACGGTCTGAGGGACAGTGAACTGGCCCCCTGTGTAAAACGTTTGGGGACCCCTGCCCTAGAATATAGGAGATGCTCAAGAAATATCTTTTGAATGAGTACATGAAGTTTTTTTGGTTTTGTTTTTTGGTTTTTTTGGTTTTTGGGGTTTTTTTTACAGGGACAGAGAGAGAGTCAGAGAGAGGGATAGATAGGGATAGACAGGAATGGAGAGAGATGAGAAGCATCAATATTCAGTTTTTCGTTGCATATTGTGACACCTTAGTTGTTCATTGATTGCTTTCTCATATGTGCCTTGACCGCGGGCCTTCAGCAGACCGAGTAACCCTTTGCTTGAGCCAGCGACCTTGGGTCCAAGCTGGTGAGCTTTTTGCTCAAACCAGATGAGCCCGCGCTCAAGCTGGTGACCTCGGGGTCTCGAACCTGGGTCCTTCCGCACCCAGTTCGACGCTCTATCCATTGCGCCACCGCCTGGTCAGGCTACATGAAGTTTTGAGTGAATGAAACCTGAGGCAGCTATCGAGTCTGGACTCTGCCTTCACCCCATGAAGAACAGCACCCCGAAGGGTGCGACGCTCTCCTATGACACTGTGGTGGATCTTGTTGGTCTTCTATTAAGACCCCACTCCCCAGGCAGGCACCTGCATCGCCCCCTGCTGCTGCAGGGTCAAATGCCCATTCAACAGTGGTTCCCTTCTCTGCAAAACTGCCCGTAGCTTACCAAGGCCACCTCTTCTCGGGGGTTACACCCTCCCTCTCTGTGGGACGCGGGGCAGCCCACAGCCAGCAATGGCTGGCAATGGGGTACAAAAGGATGGCCTTCTTGTCTTAAGTCACGGACATACCCGAGCTGAGACCATTTACTCTCCAGGGTCCTCTGTGGGTCAGGCCAAGGACAGACTTTACCTGTGAGAACACCCTTGTCTGCCCCCTTCCCTAACCTCTCCTGCTCCCCTCCTACTTAGTGGTTTTTCTGAAGAGCACTTCCTAATAAATCCTGTACATGGAACCCCTCTCTGCTCTGCTTCTAGGACCCCAACTGGAGACCAGCACTTCTCAAGTCTGTCATGGGCTCTAGGTCAACGAGCTTTCCCTACCAGAAAGTTACTCTTGATTAACCACTTACTCCGTGCCAGAGCCCACGCTGGATGCTTTCTGTCTATCATTTATGTCTGTCACAACCACCTGATGACACAGGTCCTATTAGTATCCGCATGAGGGCCAGAGAGAGTTCACGACTTGCTCAAGGTCATACAGATGATGAATGGTGAAAGAGGGATTTGAACCTAGCCCAACAAGTGATGTGATGATGGTGACCTTGCACTGTAAAACAGGGTGGCTATAGTTGTAATAGCACAGAAAAAAGAAAAATCAGGAATTGGGGAGAATGGTAAAGACGATTTCTCGGCTCAGTGGACAGAGTGTTGGCCTGGCATATGGACATCTCAGGTTCGATCCCTGGGTCATTGCACACATGAGAAGTGACCATCTGTTTCTCCCCCTTCCCCCTTTTCTCTCTCTTCCCCTCCCACAGCCAGTGGCTCAATTGGTTCAAGCATGGCACAGAGGATAGCTCCATTGGAGCACAACAGCTTCAGGCACTAAAAATAGCTTGATATTCAAGCATCGGCCCATGATGGGGTTGCCAGATGGATCCCAGGCAGGGTGCATGTGGAAGTCTGCCTCACCACCTCCTCTCCTCTCACCTAAAATTTAAAAAACAAGGACTTCTCAAAGGAAAAAATATTTCAACCTTGAAAAATGAATAAGAGCCTTTAGAAGTAAAGGAAGGGGAAGGAGGGTAGGCAAGACAGAGGGAACAGCATGTGTAAAGGCCAAGAGGCAGAAACAGCATGAATTTCATGTGATTCCAACAATGAGTGTGCCATACATTGAAAGAGATACTGCAGATATAAGTGGGGACCCTAAAAGGCTCTGGGTGCTCACTCAAGAAAACTGGACTTTGTGCGATAGGAAGTTAGATGCCACTGCTGGGCTTTAGCAGAGGATCAACAGGGTGCATGTCTGTTTAGGAAAACCACTTATGCCCAGGATGGAAGGTGGGTTGGAAAGACTAGAGTCCAGGAGGCTAGTTAGGGGGAAACGGTGAGGTTGTCTTTTAAGCTGTGAGGGTAAAGGACAGTAGGCATATTCAAGAGTGATTTGAGAGATAAAAATAGAAGTTTGGGAAGATGGTCATGGGCGATGAGGGAGGAGGAGTCTGGGACAATGCCCAGTGTCTGTCTTGGGCAGTACCACTTTCTGAAGTGAGAAGAGGGGGCAGGTTTGGATCAGAGGAGGAGGCACTCCATTTTAAACACGGCCAGTCTGAAGATTTCTCCAGGGCACACGGTTCCAGGGGTGGTAGATAAATGGCACACTCTCCCGTAGTTCAGGAGAGAGGTGGGGGTTCACGTTCTGTATCCAAGACTCTGATTGGCTCTTTGTGATGTCATAGAATTGGAGAGTGTAGTAAATGAAGCCCTGGGCCATAAAAATATTGACGGGTCTAACTCAGCCTTTTGTGTTGAACTTACTGCCCCAGGTGAGTCTGCCAGACCTGACATTTCAAACCAAGCTCTTGGGACTTTTCACCATCTTTAGGATCATGAACTTCCTGCTGCTAGGTGCCTCCTCCCCAACCTCCTGACCTGACCCAATCTTGTACCCACCTCTCCCCCACATTGCCTTTCCAAAAAAAAGAAAGGGGGGGGGAATGGAGAAATGAATGATTTGGGGAACTGAAAACCTGCAAATGGGGAGGTTATATCCTCGAGACAGCAGCATCAATCACCACATTTTCATTATTAAGTAACATCGCGGTATGCTGGGCTGATTCTGCACCTTATCTGAACCTAGCAGCTGTGCCCTAAATTCCAGCGGTGGGGCCTGTCTGCAGGAATTCAGTTGCCTGTGTTTAAAATGAGTGTTAGCATCTATCATTTCCCCACACCAAATGGTTTTGTGTCGGTGGTTGGCAGCACTAATCCGTCACTGGGGTACTCCACTGCCCAGCTCGATACCCTCTCCGTCATTGTTGGGGAGAGAAGTACGGGAGGCCCCCAGGATGGGGGAAATGTCACTGTGAGGACAACTGCAACATTTGGGACTCTTTCTCACACACAAAAAAAAGGTGGGGGGAAGAGAAATGCCATCTGTGTGTATTGCAAGCTCTTACTTCCTTTCCCACTGAGTCTGGGCAGGCAGGGGGTCTTTCGTCATTCATTCTTTGGGTCAGGGTGGAAGTTGGTGGGACTTGGCCACAGAAGACCTCTGGTTGTGGCTCTGTCCGTGGTGCTGAATGGTTTGGGTGCTGTCCGTGGTTTGCAGCTCTCCAGGGTGTGGAATCACACAGAGTACCCGCGAGCTAAAGAGGATCATACAACCATTTGGTATGGTATGTCTTAACCTTTTTTGAGAATCAAAAACCTTTTGGGAAGCTTTACTCAGAAAAACATAGAGACCTCAGCTTTTGCTCAGACATACTAAACTGAGCCTATTCTTTCATGGGGCCATGGATCTCAGAGATAGTTTAACTTCCTTATTTCACAGAGGGGGCGGCTGAGCCTCACGGCAAGGAGGCTATCTGTCAAAGTTTCTAGAGTGAGTAGAAGGAATTTGGGGCAGGGTGAATGGATCTAAGGGAGTAAATCACAGTTGAAAAAGAAGGGTTTAAGAGCCCCAACGCCCTGGGTTTGAGTTAGCCAGGAGTTACGAGTTTTGTGGCTTGAGGCAAGTTGATACACTCTCCAAAATTCAGTTTTCTCATCTGTGAAACTGAATGAGAACATCTAGTGTGTGGGGTTCCGATAAGAAGAGTCAGTGTTCCTGGGGGTGACGTGCTGTGGTGGAGCCTGAGAAGCCCCCCCAGATCCCCCTTCGGAAGGTACCTCTCACAAAGGTGCCATTGGCAGAAAGCCCCAGCTGAAGACAGTGGCCTCACTCAAGATGATGCCTCTTCCAGGGCAGCCTGCATCCAATCCCTCATCAATATGGTGGCGTAAAGGCCCATCCCAACTCTGGATGACTCTGAAATGTCGTTCCAGCTTCAGAGCCATCCACGGGGCTGGCGGAGCCCTCTGCTGAGTCAGCATCACAGCTCTACTTTCCCTCAGCCCAGGCCCACTTCCTTCCCTTCTCACCCAAGGGGGATGAGCCAAGAGCACTCCCTAATAAGCACCCTGCATGCTGGTCTTCCTCTTTGAGTCTCCCTCCCAGAGAACCCAACCTGTGATACAAGACTAGGTCAGATCCTGTTGGCTAAAAATGCTCTTGGGTGTTTTCCAGGTGTTCTTGTTGTCACTTGAGATCAGAAGCCAGGACTCCTGACTCCCATTCAAGTGCTTTACTGGGCAAAAAAAAAAAAGCTATTATTTCTGATCTTTTCATTGTTCTGGGGCCCACTTCACCATGCACCCTCAAGCCAACAGATACTACAACATCAATCTGATAACGCACATAACTAATTACTTGGTACCTCTTGGAAGAAGATACTTGGGCTACTATGATTCTTTCAGTCCGTCTGCCTACAGGCACCAGAATGCCTCAAACTGACCAGGCAGAGATGCCTACGCTATGTGACAAAGTGTCACTGAGCATCCCCTTCCTGCTCCAGCCTGGAGATGCTCACCTCCCCCCTCACATGCACGTGGTCCTCAAGCGGTGCCTGGCAGTAGCAGCAATATCTTCAGCCAGAAAGCTCACACATTCAATACTCAGGCAATGGTTGATGAGCATATGCGATGGGTAAGGCTCCGCGCTCTGGGGGGAAGGGTTTCTAGTCTTCTCTTAGGGAACTCCAGGACTAGAAATGCTCATTCATTCAGTTGGCCGTTCACCCGATACTTAAGGAGCCAGGTTCCTGTTGTGCCCTGGGGAGATACTGACCAAGAGATATGTGGTCACTGCCCTAAACGGGTCACAGTTTAGCAGCTCCCATTCCAATAGGGTTTTCCAAGAATTGTGTTCCTTCCTAGTTATTAAGGAGCTCTTCCTGAACTCCTGCTAATCAAAATGCCTTTGACTTTCAATCTGTCACGTGCTTACTTTTCCATTCCATGTGGCTCTGGTCTCACCTTTGAACAGCCTCCCCCTCCCCCCCCAGGCCTTACATATCTCCCCACTTCTCCTGGTTTTAAAGCCAGAATCACCATCTTCAGATAACTCTAGGCTGAATCAGACTTGACAGTAAACAGGCCAAGGTCAGAAGACCATTCACCCACATTGGTTCATTAGCATCACTCGGTGACCAGATGGTGCCTCCTCCTAATCTCTGCCCACCCTCCAGTCCTAAACTCAGAGGGTGGGGGGAGACTGCCCCTCACTGGGTGAAAGCATCACTTTCCTCGATGAAGGACTGTCTTGCTATTCTTAGTGTCCCTCTGCAAGGAGTAATTATATTTCCTGTTATGAAGATGGGAAAACCAAATCACAAAGCTGAGAAATTACTTGGGCAAGGTCATACTGCTCTCCTGAGGTTGAAATTCTGCCACCGAACCGAACGTGAGAGACTGACACATGCGAACACATAGACAGGAAGCACAAGCGACAGGTAAGAAGAGAGGGGAAGATGGAGGCGGGGCGGGGGGTGTCGGGAGATGTAGATGGGATCAGAAAGAGAGAGAGGCAGAGGAAATGAGAGCGCGGAAGAGAACTCAGCCCCGGCGATGACTTCTTTGCTTTCCAGAGGCATTTATCTTTCATTTGACCTTATAAGAATCTATTTGTATTGAGATTTTAAATTGAGAATTTTCTTCTTTTTAAAAAACATCCCGGTGCAGTTTAGTATGGTTCTATATTAATTTCTATTCATGCCGGTGGGTTCGGTATTTATTCCCTTCCAAAATCGCGGAGTTGGAAGGGACAGAGTGAAAGTCGTTTGGCTTTGCGTTTGTCTGGATTCAGAGCCTGGGGCCCGAGGGGTGGGGACGAGGTGGGGACAAGTGAATGTCAGTGCACCAGGCTGGAGACAGGAGGGACGCTGCCCAACAGTGTTGTCATCCACCTTGACTTCTGTCCAAAGCGCACTGCACCCTGTGTTGTCACCGCTGAAATCCCTGCATAAGGGGGCTGGTGGAAGAGGCAGGGCCACAAACGCCCTGGGATTCAGCTACTCTGCACCCAGGAGGTGGTGTCTGAACTGGATCTTGAAGCTGATCGGAAAGTGAACATCAGTGTGGCCATGAGGTCAAGTTTGGGCCTGGGCATCTGACTACCCGGGTGTGTGCCCCAACTTCCCCACTTGCTGTCTGCAAGACCTTCACTTCACCTCTCTGGGCCTCAGTTGCCCTCATTTGCAGAACGAGAGCAGTAAGAATGACGACCACCTAGGGCTAGTGTGAAGATTAACGTGACTGCTCACAACAACCTTGGCACCGTGCCTTGTACCCAGCAGGTGCTCAATAAATGTTTGTGAGTTGAATGAATGTCGTTCACACACTTGTACAAGAATTCTGCAAGCAGAGGAGGCATGGGGGTGACTCTAAGCACATGGGTTCTAGAAACAGATGGACCTGGGTTCTAATTGGTATATATTTCTCTGCTGGCTAGAATTCACCACTTTCTGGCTGTGGAACCTCAGGCCAGCCGATCATTTCTCTTTATCCATAATTAACATGGAGATGATGGCGCTACCTACCGCACAGTGTTGCTGGGAAGACTAGATTGGAACACGCATACAAAGGGCTTCGTGTGGTAACCGGCATACAGTAAGAGCTCAATGAATGTGAGTTAACAACAAAGCACACCCACACGTAGGAATTGGCAAAGCAGAGAAACGCAGCGGCAGGGTTTGAAACAGATGGCATAGCAAGCAGGTGCAAAGGCCCAGAGGCATGAACAGGCACAGTGTGATAAGAAAACTAGAAGCAATAAGGCATGACTGGCATCCTTATAAATGGACTCCGGGGCCCTGTAGGACCTGGCCCTGCCATTTAACGTCACGTCCTTCTCTTTCCCTCCTTTCTCATCCTGCTGCAGCCACGCCAGCCTCCTTACCAAACCTGGCACATGCCAACCTTCCCCCGGCCTCAGGCTGTGTGCCTGGTACGCCCCTCCTCCAAACAGTCACATGGGCTGCTCCTCCCTCCTTTCGGCTCTCCGCTCCAAGGCCCCTCAGCAAGGCCTTTGCTGACCACTAATCTTCTTTGCCCCCTAGGTCTTCTATCTGCCTTCCCGGTTTATTTTCCTCCATAGCCCGTGTCATCACCTAATACATCACGTACTGGATTTATCTTTCTTGTTTACTCACTCTCCTCTTGATTAGCGTGTCAGCTCCAAGGGGGCATGACCTTTTGTCTATCGTGCTGACGGCTGCAGACACAAAGCCTAGAACCGTGCCTGGCCCGCAGACGGGGTCCGACACGTACTTCCTGAATCAATGGCTTTCAGTTTCTTCATCTGTAAAATGGAAGTACCTCCCTAAATCGTTAACTTTATGAGAATCACAGGAGTTAACAAAAGTAAAGTGGAGCTCAGAAAGTGCCACCATGCCCCCCCCAGGCTAGGTTCCCTGCCCACGCGGAGATTCTCTCAAAGGTCTATAGAGAGTCCTGTCTACGGCAGGCTGGCTACCCTTGGAGTTGCTGCTGTCTTTCTAGTGGCCACCACTGGAGTCACAGGCACAGTGCCCAGGAAATGCCAGCCTGTTGTCAGGGACCAAGGCTCCCAGAAACGGAGCGGCCACCCAATGTCTCAGAGACGTCCCCAGGCCCGCATCTCCCCACTGCGGGCCCCCACCTTCCCCAGCACCTGCCTCTGCTCCCTTCCTGGGTCTGGTTTTTAATTCCGTTGTGCTGTCTGCCTTTGCCTTTATTATCCTCTGCCTGTCATGGAGGGGTTAAAGTGTTGGGAGCAATGTCATTTACAGCCTCCTGTTGCTAAGCAACAGACCCAGGTGAGCCCTTGAACTTCTATCTTAGCAGCTGAAATGTATCTGGTGGAGTGATGGGGGGCCCTGGCTGAACTATTTCAGCACCTGGGACAAGCTGCCAGCCTGGTTGTCCTGTCCTTCTTAGGGCCCGGACAGGACTCAGGTCCTGTCCCTTTGGGCCCACTATCCCCAGTCCCCCCTAATTAGCCAGCACTGCTCAGTGCCTCCTGGGGGTCCAGCTGTAGGGGGCACGTTCCCGGCAGAGATTAGTCAGACGCGGCCCTGCCTTCAAGAGCCTCCTGGTCTCAGTGCAGAGAGAGACGCCCAAATAGGCCAGGGATGCTCCGGAGAAGGCGACTGGGAGTCTCAAGGAACTTTTCAGGTGCGGGCACCAGCCATGCAACTGCCCGGAAGCAGGGAGAGCCCTGGCTCCCACGGGCACCAGCTCGTGCCCAGAGCGGCGGGGACATGGGCGGGTCTGGGCTCTGCTCTGCAGCCTTCCCTCAGCTGCCGATCCTTTCTGTGACTTCAGCTCTGTCCCTGCTCTTCTTTGGACCTCAGTTTACAAGTGATGCAACATATTCCTTTAACATACTTTCCATTAAGTTTTTTACAAGCAAGTTATTTCAAAGAAAGATATTAAGTAACTAATCATGCGGGTATACTTTCTACAAGGCCATCCAGGAATGCCCACGATTTCAGTAACAGGCTCTGAAGGCTCTCTGCTCTCAGTGTCAGAGTGGCCAGGGGGAGTCAGAGAGCAGGTGGGTGGCCCTGAGTCATTGCCAAGGCCCTGCTCTCTAGCCTACATTCTCTGTGCCCAAAATGACATTGTTATCTTTTCCACGAAGGTCAGAGACTCGGGCTACGGAGCCAGCCCCATCCCCAACTTGTTGGATATTAGTTTGGACAAACCACTTGCCTCTCTGGGTCCCGCTTCTGACTAGAAAATGGAAAAGTTATCTTGGATCCCCTCTAAGATATAAAGCTATAAAGGGGGCTTAGAGAACATCAGGCTGAATTGCCTATCCGTTTTCCGGATGAGGGACAGTGAGGCCCAAAGAGAGAAATAACCAAGTCTTGCAAATAACTGCACTTGCCTGTGTAGTGGAGAATGCGGTCCAAACTCAAAGAGGAGCAGAGTCAATATGAAGAGAGAGAGACTGAGAGGCGAGGGGCAGAGGGGCTGTGGAGAGAAAGAGAAAACGGGTGAGAATGAGCAGCTGACCTTACTTAGTTTCTGGATCTAGCCGTGCCTGAAGTCCACATTGGCATCCTACTGATCAAGCCAGTAAATTCCTTCTCATTACTTAAGCCAGCTTGAGATGCATTTCTCTCCACTTACAACCCAGAGAGTCCTAAATAATTTGTACCAGTTCCTATATCCTTCCACTGAGGGATCTGGGGACATGTGTGTTAAGTAAT
Organism: Saccopteryx bilineata; assembly: GCF_036850765.1. NCBI lineage: Eukaryota > Metazoa > Chordata > Mammalia > Chiroptera > Emballonuridae > Saccopteryx > Saccopteryx bilineata. The sequence continues at coordinate 200,699,297 of NC_089495.1, forward strand.
TAACTCATTCATCCATGCAACAAGCATTTATTAGCACCCACTATGTAATAGGTGCTGTGCAAAAGAGCACGGTGATGATATAGCGATAAACGAGATGCACGGGGGGTGGGGGGGCTCAGAGGACTCCCAGTCCCACTGGGGAGGCCGATAGGAAAATAAATCAGCGCGACGCAGTGCGATGGCAGTCTGCAGAAAGGCAGAGACCCTGTGCCGGAGAGGGAGAGGCAGGGCGAGGCCGGGGTGGGGTGCCCAAGCAGGCAGGCGGAGATGGAAATAATGGCCTGCCCCCTGGGAACAAAGCAAAGTGGTTGAGGGCGCAAAGGTGTGGGAGAAGCCGAGGAAGAAGAGGCGTCTGTGTTGAGCCACAGCCGGTGTAAACACACATCACCGCCTGCTCTGCTACTTCACCCTGGCGGACCCGGGGGTTTCCGAGATGAGTAAGACGTGATCCCTGCCGGGGTGGTGGGGCAGCCAGAAGCCTGCAGACAAGGGTGCCGGGGTGTTACACAGGCTGGGGGGGAGGTCCGTCTGTTGACACACTGAGGGCGGTGGCCAGTTCTAACTGGGGAACGGGGTGTCATCACACAAATGTTCTTACAAAACTCCACTAAGCTGGGTATTTTAAACGAAGGTGAGCAGGGATGAAGTGTGTCCATTCCGGGCTTGTAACATGGTATCTTGCTTCCCCTAGAACAGGAGAGCTGAGAGAGACAGCCCCCACAGCAGAAGGCGGTGGCATCTTATAACCGAACCTTGGAAGTGACATCACATCACAACAAATACACTCAAGGGGTGGAGACTACACCAGGGTTAGAGTACCAGGAGGTGAGCACCTCAGGGCCATCTTAGAAGCTGCCTACCACAGTGAGATTTTAGGCACAGACCCAGCCTCAGCCTTGTTCCACAGGGAACTCTGGAGAACAATTTACACCTGGGTTTGCCCAACCTCAAGGGCATGGAAACTGGGCTTTCACACCCCCAGGCCAGTCCGTCAGTGACTTGGTGGGACTTAACATCCAGATGTTTCACTGGCGTTATAGGCAAGGCAGCTCCGGAGGCCTAAGGATGAGCCTTGGAAGAAGGTCACAGGTGTGAACTATTAGAAGTAAAGCACACACAAGTTGGGGACACACACCAGACCAGTAAAAGAGACCCAAAGGAGATCATGGTGGAGCACCAATCATATCCCCCAAGAGGGGGTAATCTGGAAACATTTACCAACATAGAGAATGTCTATATCCTTTAACCATCAATCTTACCTCTAGAAATTTCTTCTGCAGACACACTCAAGAAATAGCCTAAATATTCAACAGTAAGATCAGTAAATTATGGTCTGTTCACACACTGGGTTATATCACAGCTACCAATAGGAAAACAGCTCCCAGACACATCATTGGGTGGGAAAATAGCAGGGTGTAAAATACCAACCGTGCCGGAGAGAAAGGAATGATTTGTGCATATCTGTACTTGCAGAGGGACGAAAATCCTCAGGTAAAATAAACAGTAAATTATTATTGGTGAGAAGGAGCCCAGGAGCCCGGGTGGGAGGGTGAATTTTTTACTCTGTCATTGGTAATAATTGAATACCTAACTGTGTGTATAACTTTTGTAATAATTTTTAAGCTTGTTTTCAAACAAAAGAGACTGAATCTGGAAACTCAAGTCCCTGGGAGCCGTACATGTGTTTGTGACACTTCCAGCCACCTGACCGTGCTGCTGCTCTGAGAACCCAACGGCAGTGGTTTCTCACCCAGCCTGGAGTTGTCAGCGGGAGAATTTTCGGTTTGGTTCAATGAGATTGTATCATCTGTCTAATTTGTTTCTGCTCTGTGTTTTATAATTTACTCTGAAGATTAGATTGTATTTTATATTTCACTCTAAAATTTTATCATAGCCGTTGGCCAAAAGCATGACGATCTGAATTTGACAGCCATGTAAAGTACCAGCCTCAGCAGCCTGTTCCTGTCTTGGCCCGTCTGGATCTTCCTCATAGTCACCCTCCCCCCACCCCCCGGTCCTCTGAGCAGCAAATCCAAGCCCATCTCTCCCGTGGCCGCTGAAAGCTCCCCCAAATGCCCCACTGCCCTCAGCATGAGTAATAGCAATAAAAGCATCCATTGATTGAATGCTGATGATGGCTCAGGCCCCAAACTTTTTTTTTAAGACTTTATTTATTCATTTTAGAGAGGAGAGAAGGGGGGGGGGAGAGGGAGAGAGAGAGAAGAGGGGAGGAGCAGGAAGCATCAACTCCCATATGTGCCCTGACCAGGTAATCCCAGGGTTTTGAACCGGCAACCTCAGTGCTCCAGGTTGACGCTTTATCCACTGCACCACCACAGGTCAGACATGGCCCCAAACTTTTTATGTGGACTGTCTGAGTCTTCACAAAAAACCCTGGGAGACAGATCAGACACCCTTTAAAAGGCATGAAGACTGAGTCACAGAGACAGGAAGTCATTTTCCAAGTCCACAGAGTCAGGATCTGACTAAGCCCAAATCCAAAATCCTATTTGGCTCACAGAGCCGGACCTGGGTTGAGAAAGCACCAACAGGGCCGGAGAGGTCAGTTGAACCAGACTCTGAAGCCCTGAGTGCAGAGGCCGAGGATAATGGGAACGAAGGAAGGCTTCATTCTGCGCCCTCTAATTCGAGATTTTCACGCTTTTTCATCTCACAGCACACAGAAACTACTAAAATTCTGCAGCACGCCAAAAAATATTTTTGCCGATCTCACAAAAATAAAAATATGTATAATTTTGACTTATTCGCACTGGATGGTTATTGTTGTGTTGGCTTTTGTCATTTTGTTACTTGACAATCTAAAGGAAAAGAAGTCAGAGCCCCTGACTAAATAGTCAGGCATTGCATGTTTTAAAAATTCTTGCGGCGTACTGGTTGAAAATTGCTGCTCTAGTCTTTGTTCAGAATGACCTTAGGATGCCTCCTTAAAACCTTCATGGTCACGTCCCACCAAAAAGTGTTTCGTGGTTTTCTTGCCCAGAGGTATTCATGCATTCAACAAATTCATGTGCCATAAACTGTTCAGTCCAGGGACAGACACATCAGCTACGGCACCGCCCTCCAGGACCTCTCTGTTGCCCCGCAGTGACAACTCAGATCCATGTTTGGGGGCCAGAGGACGCCCAGGGGCTGTAGGAACAGGAAAGAAGTATCTCAGCAGTCAGGTGGGGGGAGTCAGGGTCAAGGAAGACTTCCCCGAGGAGGTAGGCCACGCCTCGGCTGAGCTCTGAAGGCAGCAGATGAGGCGGAACAAGGGAGTGGTGGAAAACTGGGGAGAAGGAGCCTTCAAAGGGAAGGGCGCACACGTGCCAAGGCCTGCAGGAGGGACAAAGGAAGAGTTTTTGAACTGTCTACAATCAATCCCCGCCCATGCCTAGAACAGCACCAGGCACATAGTAGGTGCTTAATAAGTATCAGTTGAGTAAATGGAGCCCACGGCACATTCAGAGAACTGCAGGTGATTCAGGGCAGGTAGATCCTCACCTGCTAGGTAAGGAGAAGTCAGGCAGAGGCTGGAGAGGGCTGTCAGAGCCCGATTAGCAAAGGTCCTGAATGTCAAGTTAAAAATGGTGAGCATCGGAAAGCCATTGAGGTTTCAACTTGGGGAGAGAGGAGGTGGCTTGATTGAATTGGTTTCTGAAAGGCCTCCTTGGTGCATCACGTGAAAAAAAAATGAACTGGAGGGGACAAAACTGGACGTGGGCAGACCAGTGAGGAGGCTGGCGCTGTCATTCAGATAACAGAAGATGACTTAGAATCTTCCCTTCTAACCAGCTACTCCACTGTCCACTTGCCCACTCAGGATTACTGAGAGCCCCAGAACCTCATCCAGCTCAGTTCCACCCTCCAGGTTGACTGACCAGCCCACGGCAGATCCAGATCTCACCATCACCCTCCTAGATCCAGGCACTATATTCCTAGTTAGTGATGCAGCCAAAAACGGTACTCGTGTCCAGGTGACTACGAGGTCTTTTTCATACCTTTCTAATTAAACAGAACTTATAGGTCTATCAGTCATTGTCTAGTCAGAAAAACAGAAACTACTCTAGATATTTCAAGCAAAGAGGAATTGAATGCATGAAATTTCCAACAAAGATGTTGGGGTACGGGGAGCAAAGGAGCGAAATAGAAAAGGGGGTGATACTCAAGTTAACCAGAAGCAACTACCATGAGGGGCTTGGCCCACAGGCCAGCACTCACTGCTGAGGGGCCACAGGCGCCACCACTGCCATCAGGCAGGAGCCACTCCTGTGGACACTATTGGAACCACGGACACTGCTGGAGCCCACATGAGTCAGTGATCAACTGAAGTTGTCTGTCGTCACCACTGCTGTGTTTGATCTCCTGCTGGGACCTCTCAGTGCCAGAATCTACTGGCCCGAGCTGATGAGATCATCTGGGAAATGTAGTTCACAGGCTTCTAGCCCAGCAAGAACAAGCAAGGAGAGAAGGGTGAGATGGGACTGAGAGTCAGCAGCCAATAATAATTGGCCTTGGTCATCTGAACAAATAACAGAAGAACCTCTCTGACAACATCACACTAAGGTGGATGGATCTATGTCAGTTATAGCACCAAGGGAGGAGCCAGACGAATCTTAGAGGTGGACGAGCCCCATGTGGCAGCTGCATGCGTCCCAGAGAGCAGCTCTAGTCGAGGCTGGGGAGCTCTCTAGTCCACGCATCCAGCACCCTCTCTGCAGCTGCCCCCCTCGCCACAGTCCTCTCCTACTAGCCCCTAAAGCAGGGGTCCCCAAACTATGGCCCGTGGGCCACATGCGGCCCCCTGAGGCCATTTATCCAGCCCCCGCTGCACTTCCGGAAGGGGCACCTCTTTCATTGGTGGTCAATGAAAGGAGCACATTGACCATCTCATAGCCAAAAGCAGGCCCATAGTTCCCATTGAAATACTGGTCAGTTTCTTGATTTAAATTTACTTGTTTTTTATTTTAAATATTGTATTTGTTCCCGTTTTGTTTTTTTACTTTAAAATAAGATATGTGCAGTGTGCATAGGGATTTGTTCATAGTTTTTTTTATAGTCCGGCCCTCCAACGGTCTGAGGGACAGTGAACTGGCCCCCTGTGTAAAAAGTTTGGGGACCCCTGCCCTAAAGGGACTTTATACAACCATCTGATGCTGAGGAACTGACGTGTGCCCGGGCCTTCATTTACAAAGATGCTGAGTGATAACACAAAAACGTTAGTGCCATCAAATGCCATTGGAAGAAGAATTTATCACTTACATTTCCTTTGAGAGGGGAGCACGTCACGCCATAGGGGCCAGAGGAGGAAGCACCAGGTTCGGTCAGGAGGCACAGGCTGCAGCCTTTACTGGAGTTTCCCCAAGGACGGCAAGGCAGGGCAGTTTAGGGGTGGTTAGTTCTGTTACAGGGGAGCGACAAGGCCTCAATTCCTGTCTTCGTGAGAGAAAGAATTCAATCAAGAGACAAAGCGTGGCAAGTCCAGGGAGGATCTGCTGGCCGTTCAGGGAGACAGAGGAGAGGGGGCCTTGGAGACGGGTTCAGGGGGTGAGCACGGGACAAGCTGCCGCTGCCCACTGCGCCCCTGGTTGCAAGTCTCCTGAGGTCCCTTAGAGCTTAGGAGAAAGAGAGGGGCGAGGGAAGAAGGAGAGAAGAAGAGAAGGAAGGCACAAATGTGCTTCAAGAAGGGGAACATGCTGGGTCCTCCCACTAAAGGGCTTTTACAGACTTCTAAGGGAGGGATCTTAGGGGAGGTCTCAGGGGAGGATCTCAATAGAATATTCATCAGCTTTCCAGGTGTTCTTTTAGGGTCCTGATCTCCACTGATTGGTCAGAGCCAGGCCAGGTGGTCACTAGTCCAAGCAGCCGGCCCTGAGGTCAGCTGTGGCTGCGGTTTGCCTGAGGTCAGCAGCTGGCCCTGAGGTCAGCTGTGGCTGCGGTTTGCCTGAGGTCAGCGGCCGGCCCTGCGGTCAGCTGTGGCTGCGGTTTGCCTGGTTTGGGGCTGTTCTGGGCCTGGAGTGAAGCAGACTGAGGCCCAGGTCTCATCCCTCTCCCTGACTCCTTTCTGCTGGTGAGTGTTGGGGAGTGTTTGCCAGGTTAGATACATCCTTGCCCGAACCTTTTTTGCCCGATCCTCCCCATGCCAGCTGCCTACACTGAGCCTCCAGCCCTGCCAGTGTTCTTGGCCCTCCCCAACCGAGCCAGCAGCTGAGAACATCACCTTGCTAGTGGTGGGCTCAGCGGCAACATGCCCAGTGTGGGACCACCGTTCAGGCCTTTTCTGCCCACCTCTTAGAGAAGAGGTCTTCCTTGCCCCCTTCCCACACGTGCGCACGCAGACACACACGTACCCACGTACATACACTGCCCACTTCCAGCGTGTTCACATTCCTCTCTGCCTCAGTTGTAACGTCCCTCCCATGGAGAGGCCTTCCTTGACCACTGCGTATGAATTACTTCCCTGCAGATAATGTCTCTCCCAGCACCTCTGTTTATAATAGTATATATATATTGGTTGCTTTATCTCCCACTGGCTGTTGCTGAGGATGGGACCATGTCTGTTTGATTTCAACTTCATCTCCAGTGCCTAGAACATCTATCTAATACAGGCAATAAATGAATGTTGAATGAGTGAATGAATAAGAATGAGGCTCAAGGAGGAGAAATTATGTGGCAAGGTCCCCAAGTGCTATAAGCCACAAAAACAGATTCCAGGCTATCTCTCGGGCCCTCCCTTCCCAGAGCTCAAGCACCAGGGGGTGAATTCATCCTGGCTGGAGGGTCGCCCCGGCCCCCACCGCCTTCCTGCCTGGAGTCTTCCATCCCTGTGCAAAGGGAAGGCCCAGAAGTCCTCCCCAAGACCCTGCCCTTGGAGCGCACCCTCCCCACGGAAAAAGAAGGGGAGGGGCCCACGCCAGGCCCTGGATGGGGCGGGAGAGCGCGCAGCCCCGCACCCACCGCCTCCTGGAGGCCGCTGCAATCTGCAGCCCGACCTCAATTAGCCCGGTGCCTGCCTGCGCGCGCCAATTACCGCGTCAATCACTGCGCCAGCGGCAGCGGAGGGTAGAAAAAGAGGGGGCAGGGGAGGGGAAGGGCCAGGCTGGAGCAGCCGGGCTGGCCCTGGACTGGCTGAAACCGGTCCAAGCCCCCGAGAAAGAAGCTGCTCAGCCCCCCTTCCCCTCCTCCCCCGCCCCCAGAGCTCAGGCGACCTATCTTACCGCTATTTTGGACTCCTCCCCCCAACCCTGCCCACCGCCCTATGCCCCACTGTGCTCACCCTCTGTGCAGCCTGCTTTCCCACCCCCTAGATCCTAAATTCCCTGAAAGAGCCCGCACTTTGCCTATCTTGCACACCCTAGGCCTAGACACTCAATAGTGAATAAATGGTGACATAAATAAAGAGCGAATCTGTTACATGGGAATCAAAATAACCACAGCAGACAGTTGTGCCGATAAAGAGAATTATAGAGAATTGGCACACGGTGAGTGCTTGAGAAATGCCGTCACCACCTCCACCCACTCAGTCAAATAACATCTGGTGGCACCATCTCTGTGCCCGGCTCTGGCTGGATGCTGGGGACCCTGCCAGGAGGCTGGTCTGATATACACAAGAGGTCGCAGTCTGCTAGTTTTGACCAGATTGTTAAGGTTTGTATTCTCCACATGATGCCTCATTTTTCAAGCCCCAAGGCTTTTTTGACCTTGAAAACTATGAGGTGGTGGCACAAGTCGGAAGGGGGGGCAGAAGAATGAGACAGCTGGGTACAAGAGTACCTAGGAGATGAAGCAGCCCCAGCTCCTATCGTTGAAGGATCTCCAGCAGCACAGAGCAGACAGACAATGCACCGGGTCTCCTGCATTTCAGACTCCTTAGCACCCTTTTTCAGCCTCCCTTCTGGTGCCCTTGGGGAACCCCGTCCCTACCCAACTCTCTGCTGTGGAGGGGCTGTAGTCACCATACTGCTCCTGCAGTGACTTTGTTGGCCAATCAGAGGCCTCCATCAACCTAAACAGTGATTGGTTCCAGGGCGGGCACTGGTCCCAGCAAAGCCAATCAGAGTTTGCCCTGGGATTGTACATAGATCCTGAGGAGAGAGACTCTAAGATAGGGCTGCTAAAATGGCTTGCGTGTGGGGTTGCTAGGGGTCATTTTACTAGCCATAGTCAGAGCCTTTTTGCATAAAGAAAGCCACACTTGAGAAAGATGGGGAGAAGCATAACGAGACATCGTTTGAGTCCCCAGGTCTATCAGTTACAGGAGCCATCAAACTGAATCCTGCCCAAGCCAGTTGAAATTGGTTTCTATCAGTTGCAACCAAGCATCTCTCCTTTTTCAAAATTTCCACAAATGGGCGTGTCTAATTATCATAATTTTAAAAAGACAAATATATGATGAGAGAAAATGATTTGACTTTGGGTGATGGGTACACAACATAATCAACAGTTCAAATGCTATAAAAATGTTTATCTTAAACCTATGTATTCATATTGATCAATGTCACCCTGTTAAATTTAATTTTCTAAATAAAATAAAATAAGAAAGAGAGATGCCCAGGTAGAAAGGTGAGGGTCCACTGTTTTCCGTTCAATTGTGCTTTGTGTTATTTCTACAATGACAAGGATTACTTTTGCGATAAGAAAAAAACCAAGCAATTATTTAAGAACAGATCACTCACTTCTGATATTGACACATGATGAGTAAAAGAAGCCAGGCCCAGTTCATACTGTATGATTCCGTTCCTATGCTGTTCAAGAACAGACAAGCTGTGTCTGTGGTACTAGAGGTCAGAAGAGTAGTGACCCCTGATGGGACTGGACTGGGAGGGCACGAGGGAGCCTTCCAGAGTGATGAAAACATTCTCTAGCTTGGTCTCGGTCTTGGTTACACAAAAAATCATTGAGTTGTATGCTTCAAGATGTGTGTATTTTACTGGGTGCATGTTAGCCCTCAGTAAAAAATTTGAAATAGAAAGATAACATATTCGTATCTCTGGGCACTCTAATTTTACATGGAAAATGAGAAGTCTTTTCTTTATTGGGATTCTGAAACACAATAACTTAATAAAAACAATTTAAGTGAAACATTAATTAAAGACAAGTTCCCAGGGAGCCCCAACCTTCTGTCCCCGCCTCTATAAAGCCTGTCTCCCCTGCTGAGCTTCTAACCACCCCCACAGGATGATCTCAGAGTAAGAACTGGATCAAAAGATTCAACAGAACTGCACCGTCTTAGAACAAAGAACAACCTGGCATTTGGAACAGAAAAGCCATGCTTCCCCAGCAACTTTGCAAAAGGGATTTCTAGCGTTAATGGGCGAAACCTTCTCCTGGATTGATCCCCCTTTTCACAGGACTAATTATAGATTTATTAATATTTATGGGGCTCTCGTCACAGCCGATAGCTCTTGTTTGAGGACATTAAGCCTTATCTCACTACCTCCAGGAAGGGGCATTTGAAGCCAGCTCTAATTGGGTGACCCACAATCAAGATAGAAGGGGAAAAATGACAATAGCTTGCCTGTTGCCATATATTAAAATACGGTCCGCCCAGCTTAATGATTATCTTTAGAATTAATAATCTCGCTAGCCCAGGTTTGGGCCCTAATAGCGGAAAATCGTATTAAATACTTTGCTAAGAGCAATCAGCTTTTTGATAAGGCTAATGGCCCTGGCCCTTCCTCATCTCTGAGCTCTCTGTTTTCCTTCCCTGGCAGAAGGCCACTTTGTCCCTGTAGCTTGTCATCTAAAGTCAGCATCAGCTGGTGCTGTCTCCCGATGGGGCTCCTGCTGCCTCTCTCAACCCCACCCAATCCATCTCGGGTGCTGCAGTGAGATTCATCTTTGGATGATGTAGCTCTGGTCCTGCTTTGCCCTGCTCTACAATCTTTAGTGGCTCCCCATTGCCTACTGTATGAATGGCATGAACCGGCACCTAACCCTCCATATTCCAGCGCTATTGGCTTCATACTCTGTTCCCTTCAAGGACCCATATCTTTGGCCACATCGGATAATTATTTCTCTGTTCCTGGGACACACGTTTGGTGTTAGAGAAATAATGTGGGTTTGGAAACTGGACTACCTAGAGTCAGACCCCAATGCCACCACCTTCTAGTTTTTTGACCTTGTGCAAAATGTTCAACTTCTTTAAGCCTCAGTTGCCTTATCTGCAAAATGGAGATAAAATACTATCTCCTTCATATGGCTTGTCCTAAGGCTTGCATGTGATCAAGTAGGCACAGTGCCTTGCCTAGGGCCTGGCATACCTGCAGGACAGGTGTACAGTTAATGCTTGTACCCAACCTCTCCCTCATTCCACAACTTTACATCCCTCTTCCTGGATTGCCAAGGAATATGGGGCTTCAGAGCTCAAGTAATTGAGAAGTCAAATTCAGGCCTGGGTGATCGTGGCAGATGTCTTAATCTCTCTAAGCCTCAGCTTCTTCATCCATAAAATGGGTATAGTGGTCCCTACTGCCTACTGCTGTTATGGGCTTTAAATAAGACACTGCAGGCAACACACATACAGTGCCTGACACATAGTAAGTGCTCAATAAACATTGATTCCACCGTTGTTGCATTCCCATTCATCAAAGCACCAGTCAAAAGCCTTCTCTTCCAGGAAGCCCTCCCACACCTCACCTTTTCCTGGCCCTGCCTTATAATGTGTGTACTTTCCACAGATCATGCGTATGGTTCCATCCCTCCCCTCTGCCAGCCCCCCAGCTGCGCTCTGAGTGCGTAGGGACCAGTCATGCCCAGGTTTGCACTCTCTCCCAAGGCCCTCAGTGCCTGGCATGAAGTCTGGTACAGAGAGAAGGCACTCAGATGTCACTAATGACCACAATTATATAAAGCTAATGAATAGACTGCTCTCTATGTGCCTGGCACTGTGGTGAGTGCTCTAAAACAACTAACTCTTCCAGCAGTTACGTTTTAACATTCAGAGCAATTAACAAGAAATTCATTCCCATAGCACTTCATTCTGATGAACAACCCATAAGGAGGGTGCTGTTAGTACCTCCAGGTTATAAGGCAGGAGCGTGAGGTGTGGAGAGGTGGGATGACTTGCTCAGTTAGGAAGTAAAGGAGTCGGGAGCGAGGGCACGCAGCCTCGAGGCCGCCGGGAACCTCTGCCCACCAGCAACAGGGAGACGGAGTGGACAGTGTCCCCTAAGCTCATCTCAGGCAGCCCCAGTAGGCAGAGTCGTGACTTTCTTTCCCCAAAGTGGAGACCAGTACTTGCTATGTGCCAATCTCTGTGCTAGACCCTCCCCAATATTATCTCCTTAAATTGAACACTATTGCCCTGGCTGGTTGGCTCAGCGGTAGAGCATCGGCCTGGCGTGCGGGGGAACCGGGTTCGATTCCCGGCCAGGGCACATAGGAGAAGCGCCCATTTGCTTCTCCACCCCCACCCCCTCCTTCCTCTCTGTCTCTCTCTTCCCCTCCCGCAGCCAAGGCTGCATTGGAGCAAAGATGGCCCCGGGCGCTGGGGATGGCTCCTTGGCCTCTGCCCCAGGCGCTAGAGTGGCTCTGGTCGCGGCAGAGCGACGCCCAGGAGGGGCAGAGCATCGCCCCCTGGTGGGCAGAGTATCGCCCCCTGGTGGGCAGAGCATCACCCCTGGTGGGTGTGCCGGGTGGATCCCGGTCAGGCGCGTGCGGGAGTCTGTCTGACTGTCTCTCCTCATTTCCAGCTTCAGAAAAAAAAAAATACAAAAAATAAAATAAAATAAAATAAATTGAACACTATTATCCTCATGTTATAACGGTGGCCACTGAGACTCAGAATGGTCAAGGGACCCACCTCAGGTCACACAGTAGATAAGTGGAAGAGCTGGGATTTGAACCCAGGTCCAGCAGCTCCAGTCTCTTTCGGGACTGGTGGGCGCAAGCTGAAGTAGGAGGTTGTTACTCCCGTCTTTGCTGGACTGCAGCATGTCCTGACCTCTGTGCCTCATTCCTAGGACCTTGGCACTCTGCCCTGTGGTTAGCAGCCCCTACTCAGGAGGGCATGAGGGCTCTGGCCCTTCCCTGTGCCCCCTCCCCAGCTCGCTGGCCTCACACCAGCAGCTGGTCTTATTTTAACAAAAACAGTGTTGTCTCCCTGGGATTCAGGCGCTGCCCTGCCTCTCTCACCCTTGTCCCCTTGGGCCGAGGGCACCTGAGCTCACCTGGGCTTCCTCCTTGAGCCTCAGACACTGGGACTGGGAGGGAGACCAAAGGCAGACATCCGCCTGAGTGCTCCTTGCCGACAACCGGCCTGTGTGACAGCAGAGAAACATGCAAAGAGCCTGCGGGAGTCGGTGGAGGAAGGGCGTGCGTGGGCGAGGCAGGACCGGCTGTCTGAAAAAGGGGTGGTGAGCTGGCCCTGGAAAGCAGGCAGAAGACAGAGGGCAAAGTCTCAGGGGCCTAACGCTCTCCTCCAAAAAGAGCCTGATCAGAAGACTGTGAGTGGCAGAGGCCAGAGTCAAAGCCAGCAGCGATGTCAATCCACCGGGGTGGGGGTTGGAGGGTGGGGGTTGGGGGGGGGGGTGGAGTGGGGCGGGGCAGGGTCTGGGATCCCTGGGGGTGGGGATGGAGTGGGGCGGGGCGGGGCGGGGTCTGGGATTCCTGGGGGTGGGGGTGGGGTGGGGGTGGAGTGGGGTGGGGTGGGGGTGGAGTGGGGTGGGGCGGGGTCTGGGATCCCTGACGCTCAGGGACTGGGGCGCACCCTCCCACGGAGAGGCGTCCAGGAGCAGTGGAGCAGAGAGCTGCCCCGTGTCATCCTCCTGCTCCCTCTCAGCAGCTATCAGCAGGACGGCGATTAGGTGCTGCCGACAGGTGCCAGGCAGGTTCCCGCTGTCGCTGCTGACACCCCTGACAGCCGCTCCAGCTGTCTCCCACTAGAGAGAACACACATCTGAGCAGACCGACGGGGCTGTCTCCACACAGGTGGCTGCGGGGAGAAAGGGGCAAGAGACAGGCCCTATTACAGTGTGCACCCTGCCCGCCTCCCTAGTGCCGCCTGGCAAGAGGCTCTTAATCCCCATAGAGCCTCGGAGGGCCTTTCCTGGCTCCCTTGACCTCGCTGGCACACGCCCGTGAACAAACGTGATCCTAAACAGGTCTCAGAGTCCATCTCAGCACCCGATGACCACTATATACTCGTGCACGGACACTGTCGTGTGTGCACATGAACATGAACGCGTGTGCACCCATACTCACACATGTGCACACACAGCATCTAAAGCTGAGTTCTCTCCAATGGAGACTCTCTTTTTTTTTTTTTTTTTTTTTACAGAGAAAGAGTCAGGGAGAGGGATAGAGACAGACAGACAGGAATGAAGAGATGAGAAGCATCAATCATTAGTTTCTCGTTGCACTTGTGAAACCTTAGTTGTTCATTGATTGCTTTCTCATATGTGCCTTGACCACAGGCCTTCAGCAGATCGAGTAACCCGTTGCTCGAGCCAGCGACCTTGGGTCCAAGCTGGTGAGCTTTTGCTCAAACCAGATGAGCCCGCGCTTTAGCTGGCGACCTCGGGGTCTCGAACCTGGGTCCTCGGCATCCCAGTCCAACGCTCTATCCACTGTGCCACCGCCTGGTCAGGCTCCAATGGAGACTCTTGAGACAGAGATTTAATAGCTGCTTTGGGATCGCAGGAACCACAGTGAGGAAGACAGGAGACAAGGAAGGGTGTTCATGAATGCCTTGCCAATGTTGGGGGAACCCTGGGAGTCAGTCCCACTAGGCACACACACTGAGAGGTGATGTGGGACACCCTGAGATGGTGCCACTAAAGGGCAAGGCAGTTGGGGTGTTTCTCTGAAACCCGTCCCTCATTGGTTGAGTGTGGCTCCAGGACCTTACCTTCCCCCGCACTCCTAGGCGGCGCACATCCAGGAAACGCCCTGAGACGGAGACACAGAAAGACACAGGCGCGGCAGCCACCGTCAGCAGGGGACATACACGTTGGCCAGGAACAAGACTGCAGCAGTGAAGGCGTCCGCCCCAACCAGGGCATATCCCAGCACGTGTACGCTCAAAACCGTATAACGGGGGTGAGAAAAAAACACGCGCAATGATGAAATACCACCTCACTCCTGTTAGAATGGCCGCCATCAAGAAGACAAGAGGTAACCACTGTGGTGTGGACGTGGAGAAAAAGGAAGCCTGTGCACACACTGCAGAGTGGTGCAGCCACTACGGAAAACAGTATGGAGGATCCTCAAAATATCAAAACGAGGCCCAGGAGGAATTTCAGGGTGGATGGACCGCTCCAGCTCCCGAGCTCACTGTGGCTCAGCCTGAGGCCGCAGACCCGGCTGAAGGCGGCCAGGTGCCCTCTTGCCTACTCAGCGGGTTCCGACTGCAGCCGGGAGCGCTCAGCCTCCACTGAAGACGGGGCTGCAGCCCCCACGGCTCAGCCCACCGAGTGGGTGGGAACAACCACCGAGCGGTCTCATGCTGTTCTTCCACAGACTCCTGAATAGAATGGAAATAAGATTGATGGAAAAGAGTTTCTAAATGTTGAAAAAAATTAAAAATAGAGTTGCCGTAGGGGTCAGCAATTCCACTTCTCGGCCGGAAGGAAACAAAAACACCGACTTGAAAATACATCTGTAACCCCCGTTCGCTGCTGCATTGTTTACAGTAACCAAGACATGAGATGTGATCTAAGTGTCCATTAATGGGTGGATGGGTAAAGAAGCTGTGAGATGTATACACAATGGAATACTATTCAGCCAGGAAAAATGAGGAAGCCCTGACGCTTGTGACAATGTGGAAGCAACTTTAGGGCGTTATGCTGAGTGAAATACGTCAGATAAAGAAAGACAAATACTGCATGATCCAAAAAACAACAACAACCTCATAGAAGACATCAGATTTGTGGTTACCAGAGACAGGAGTAGAAAGGGGAGCTGGGAGAGAAAGAATTGGTGAAAAGTGGTCAAAAGGTATAAACTTTCGTGACAAAATAAGTACTAGGGATATAATAATGTTCAGCACGGTGACTACAGTAGTTAACATCGCTGGATAATGTATCTGAACGCTGTTATGAGAGACCATTTTAAGAGTTCTCGTCACAAGGAAAAATGTTTTCTTTTTTTTTCTTTCTCTTCTTTATTGTGTCTATATGAGGTAAGAGATGTGGTCATCATCTCACATTGTATGTAAGTCAAACCATTATGCTGTGATGTATTAAATTTATACAGTGATATATATCAACTATAGCTCAAAAAAGTTGAGAAAAATAAAAAGAGATAATTAAAGAAAGAAAAACACAGCCTGACCTGTGGTGGCGCAGTCAATAAAGCGTCGATCTGGAATACTGAGGTTGCTGGTTTGAAACCCCAGGCTTGCCCGGTCAAGGTACATATGGGAGTTGATGCTCCCTGTTCCTTCCTCCTTCTCTCTCTCTCTCTCTCTCTCTCAATGAATAAAATCTAAAAAAATAAAATTTTAATTTAAAGAGCCTGACCAGGCAGTGGCATAGTAAATATAGTGTTGGACTGGGACACGAAGGACCCAGGTTCAAGACCCCAAGGTTGCCAGCTTGAGCGCGGGCTCATTGGGTTTGAGCAAAGCTCACCAGCTTGGACCCAAGGTCGCTGGCTCGAGCAAGGGGTTACTCGGTCTGCTGTAGCCCCACAGTCAAGGCACATATGAGAAAGCAATCAATGAACAACCAAAGTGCTGCAATGAAAAACTGATGCTTCTCATCTCTCTCCGTTCCTATCTGCCTGTCCCTATCTGTCCCTCTCTTTGACTCTCTGTCTGTCACACACAAAAAAAATTAAATGTGAAGAAAAGAAAGAAAAACCCATGAAAACTATATACCAAATGTATTGATTGTAAGAGGCACATTTAAAACATGTTAACATCCCTGAAATAGGACTATTCTTCACAATAAAAAGAAGTGGTGATATTTAAATTTTCTTTCTAGTACCTAAAATGATGGTACATGTTGTCACTGACAGGGTCGGAGATTTAGTGGAATATGATATACACGTATGTCCTGCCATCTGCCTAGAGTATTTCCCAAAGGACACACAGGAACAGGGGAAACGGCATGAGGGAGCTACTAACTTTTACTTTGTAAGACCTTTGTTGAGACAGAATTCACTCACCATAAAGTTTACCTTTTAAAAGTATACATTCAGCCTGACCTGTGGTGGCGCAGTGGATAGAGCATCAATCTAGAATGCTGAGGTCGCCAGTTCCAAACCCTGGGCTTGCCCAGTCAAGGCACATACAAGAAACATCAATGAACAAGTAAAGTGAAGCATCTATGAGCTGATGTTTTTTTCTCTCTCTCTCTTTTTTTCTCTCCCTCTCTAAAAATCAATAAATCTTTAAAAAAAATAAAAGTATACATTCAGAGTTTTAACTGTATTCACAAAGTTGTGCAACCATCACTACTATTTAATTCCAGAATGTTTTCATTGTCCCCTAAAGAAACCTTATACAAATTAGCAGTCACTCCCCATCCCCCTGCCTCCAACCCCAGCAACCACTAATCTACCTGTTTCCATGGAGTTTCCTTTTCTGCATATTCCGTATAAATGGAATAATATAATCTGCGGCCTGTGGATAACCTCTTTCACGTAGCATAATGCTTTTAAGGTTCATCCATGTTGTAACAGGTATCAGTACTTTATTCCTTTTCATGTCTTCATAATATTCCGTTGTATGGATATACCCCCTTTTTTACCCATTTGTCTGTTGATGGATATTTTTGCTGTTTCCACCTTTTGCTATTGTGATTACTGTGCCTATGAATACACATGAACAAGTTTTTGGGTAGACATATGTTTTCCTTTGTCCTGGATATCTACCTAAGAGTGGAGTTGCTGCTCAGTTAGCTTAGTGGTCAAGAATGACTAGGAAGCCCGACCAGGGGGTGACACAGTGGATGGAGCTTCGGACTGGGATGCAGAGGACCCAGGTTCGAGACCCCGAGGTCGCCAGCTTGAGCACGGGCTCATCTGCTTTGAGCAAAAGCCCACCAGCTTGAACCCAAAGTCGCTGGCTCCAGCGAAGGTTGCTCGGTCTGCTGAGGGCCCACGGTCAGGGCACATATGAGAAAGCAATCAATGAACAACTAAGGCGTTGCAACGCGCAATGAAAAACTAATGATTGATGCTTCTCATCTCTCTCTGCTCCTGTCTGTCTGTCCCTGTCTATCTCTCTCTCTGACTCACTCTCTGTCTCTGTAAAAAAAAAAAAAAAAAAAAAGAATGACTAGGAAAAGGTTTTCTTAAATGCCCTGAATCAGTAAGTCTCACAGCCTTTGCCAAGGGGCTCTATGTGTTGGGGGAGATTTAAATTCTGCCTTGGTGTTCACTTCCTGCTTACACGGAGCCTCAGGTCAACCAGAGGTGAAGGTTCCGGCCTTCTCTGCCTTCCCTACGCCTGCACACACACCTGGCCTTCTAGCTTCCCAGAAATACGCTAGGAGCTTTTCAAATTCCCTTACCCACTGCCCAAAATTTTGGGAGGGGAGTTTATAAGTAATTTTGTTTTAGAATAGTGAGTGACATTTTTAAGTGATAACCTACCTTTCGTTGAAAGTGTATCTGAAAAACAGGGTGGGCAAAAGTAGGTTTACAGTTGTGTGTATGGAAAATAATACAATAATGAATAAAGAACAATACCAGAATAAATTCTATGTTTTGTGTGCTTCCAATTGTGAGAGAGAGAGTGTGGCCTGGTCTACGCCCAGGGGTAGCCACGCCGTCCACAGTGACGGTCCCCAAGGGCCCCGTGTGAACACAGGCCCACGCACAGGTACAGGTAGGAACCTGGCCCATGCGCTCCAGCACGTGTGCATCTGGGAACACGCTGTGGGAGTGGAAGACACATGTGGTGCAGCTGTCCCAGAAGGGCTGGAGGACGGGGTTGTGAACCAGAAGGAGACGAGGTGAGAAGGACAGGGTTCCGGAGGGGAAGGCACGAGGGAGGTGTGGTTTCCCAGGCCTGATGCCCACTTGGGTTCTCTCCCTGGTGTCACTGACTCGCTCTCAGCTCTTCCTGTGTGACCCTTGGTCACTTCCCTGCCCTGTGAGCAGCTTCTACAGATGAGGGTTATGTTTGTTTCCTGCCCTGATCCGCCCC
The DNA here is from genome assembly GCF_036850765.1 of Saccopteryx bilineata. NCBI lineage: Eukaryota > Metazoa > Chordata > Mammalia > Chiroptera > Emballonuridae > Saccopteryx > Saccopteryx bilineata. The sequence continues at coordinate 200,717,394 of NC_089495.1, forward strand.
CCGGCGTTCATGTCACCGTCAGCTCTGGGCTACTGCAGGGCACGGAGCACGCTGGCAGAGGCCGGAAGCCAGCTGGGTGACATCCCAGGGTCCCTAACTCACTACATCACCTCGAACTTTCCCCCGACAACAAGGATTCCAGGTGTCCTAAGTCCGAGATACCCCAGTGCAGAATTGTAAAAGATATAATGTCTTCCTATTACAAATTATTTCAAACACCTGAAGAATAAAAGAAGGAAGACCAATGTACTGCCTTACCCAGTTTTCACATATCAAAATTATGCCTTTTTACCTTTTTCTTTTTTTTCTTTTTTCAGATTTATTTTGTCAGCAAACAAATATATTCATCCAGTCTCGGGCTGCTGAGCATCTGGGCTGTTTCCAGGTTTTCGCTATTGTGGGCAGAGTGGATACGAGCCTTCTTGTCATGTCTCCCGTGGTGTGTGTGCAGAAGTCTCTCCTGGGCGTGTGTATACCTGGGAACGGAACTGCTGAATATTCAGCTTCATGAGATTCTGCCAAACTGTTTTCCAAAGTAGTTGTGTCAATTTGCACTCCCCTGGCACTGGGGAATCTGCGTCCTCCGCTAGCCTCCCATAATGAGATGCTATCCAGCAGCCAAAACGAATGAACAACAGCCACAAACAACAACAGATTTGAATCTTAGCAACATCACTGTAAGTGACAGAAGGATGCATAGAGCGGCCACTCCTGTAAAAACCCTATAAACAACTTACACATAAACACGCACACATGTCTGTGTGTGTGTGTGTATGCGTGCACATGCGTGCATAATTAGTAACTATCTTTTCAGATAAGTAAAATGTTACAGCTACAGTTGAAGACCCCTGCATGTACCAGTTCCCGATTTCCTTCCTTCCTCTCTCCCCAGATCCCAGGAAACGCTCCCAGGGAACCAGGCCGTGTTTGCTGCCTTCCCAGCCATCTGGGTTTTTATATTTTAACTGCTGAGAATGCAATCCACACTCTTGGTGAGTTTTAGGTCTTTACAGTAATGCTATCAAACCATACACAGCCTTCTGCAATTTGCTTTCCCTTCCCTACTCACCATTACAGCTTTGAGATTTACCCAACCCCGTGGAAGAGGAGACCCCGGTCTGCCCGTATGTCTCCCCCCGTGGAAGCACAGGGTCTCCCAGTGGAAACGACATTGCATTACAGAAAAGAACGTTACGTTCCTGGTACACCTGCGTGTGGGTAGAGAATTATATCCTCTGCACTCGGAGTTGAGGAACTTGGGTTTCTAGGATTAATGAGCTTTGCAGGTTCCCAAACCTCAAGTTCCATGGGCTGTTTGGACACAGAAAAAATCTAGTCTTGGGGCTGCTGAGAACTTGGCCTGGCTTGTGCCCGTCTTCCTCCAGGCCCATTAGGGACAGTTCAAGAATAAAGAGGGCCTGACCGGGCGGTGGCGCAGTGGATAGAGCGTTGGACTGGGATGCGGAGGACCCAGGTTCGAGACCCCGAGGTCGCCAGCTTGAGCGTGGGCTCATCTGGTTTGAGCAAAGCTCACCAGCTTGAACCCAAAGTTGTTGGCTTGAGCAAGGGGTTACTCGGTCTGCTGAAGGCCCGCGGTCAAGGCACATATGAGAAAGCAATCAATGAACAACTAAGGTGTCGCAACGAAAAACTGATGATTGATGCTTCTCACCGCTCTCCGTTCCTGTCTGTCTGTTCCTCCCTATCTATCCCTCTCTCTGACTCTCTCTCTCTGTCACTGTAAAAAAAAAAAAAGAAGAAAGAGGTTCGGGGGAGGAACCCCATCCTTCTTACCCCAAGGTCCCGCGGCCTTGACGAGGCAGGGCTCAGAGGGTCCAGTCAGTTGAAGCTATGGTGCTTCCCTTGCAGTGACTTTGCTCCACTCACTGTGTCAGAGGGGAAACTGAGGCCCCGAGGGGGGGAACTGAGGCCCAGAGGGGGCCTGATTTGCCTGGGTCATGCAGTCAGCAGCACAGACCCTGGCCAGCTCCCACGCTCCCTCGCTCACCTCCCCTCTCCTGAGTCCTTCCCCAGCCTGGGCTGCCCCCTACCCTCTGCTGAGGACTGGAGCCTGGGGTAGGAGTCCAAGGTCACCTGGGGACCTGACCTGTCCCCCACTGTCCAGGCAGTCATGGCTGGCTGCCCTGGCCCAGGCTTCTCACTGCCGAAGGTTGCCATCCATTTTCTGACCACCTCATTTGTCTGAAAACCATGAAGAAAAATCACTCCCCTCTCTGCCTCAGCTGCCATGGTGATAAATGGCCTCCATCAGTGCCCCTTTCCCCAGCTGCCACCCTCCTTCTCCCCAAAACCCCCTAAGGCCGGGGTCAGGGAGATGGAGTGGTACTGAGCCAGCCAGTGGGGTGCACTTTCAGAGACATTCAGGTCACGATGGCTCTGACTTGCCTTTGTGGAGGGAAGGCAGGGTAGACATGGTGACCTCTGGCAATTCATGTCACCTCTCTGTAGAAGAGCTCCCACCCTGCCCCCACCCCAGAAACCACACAAGGTCTGTTTGCAGCTCTTCCTTCCTCTGCTCTTTCCATCCTCTCTGCTGGGCACCTGATGAGAGTGATTCTGGTTTCTATTTGCCCTTCATGCCAAGCCCCATGCTGGGCACTGGGGACCCATAGCCACTGCCCTTGATGAGACTTGGCATCTTGTGACAGAGCCAGACATGCAAAAAACAAAAGCACCGCCCGAATGGAGAAATGCAAGAATCAAAAACTTCCTGCACGGAGAGGTGCCTGAGATGAGGAAGGGGGTGTCTCTGCTGGAAATGGGAGGGGGAGCAGCGGAGAGGGGGGTGTGTGTGCAGCTCTGAGGAGGTGGTCTCGGAGCTGGGTTCTGAGGCTCTGAGGTCAGGAGCATGGCTCTGGAATTGGATTGCTTATACTGGCATCCTGCTGTGTGGCCCTGAGCCACTTGCTTGGCTTCTCTGAGCCTCCCTAACTTTTGGAGAGCTGATAATAGGAATTCTGGGGTGGGGTCAGCTACGAATGCCAAGTGCTAAGTGTAAGACTTGACACAAAAAGTTAGCTGATATTTTCACAATTCATAAAGAGTGCTAGGAGTTTTCCCAGAGGACAAGGTGGAGCAAATGTTCTTAGCAGAAGGATCAGCCAATACACAGTGCTGGACACTGGGAAATCTGAGGAGCTGAGCGTAAATAGCAGGCAGTGCTGAGAGAGGAGGCTGATATGGACAGGGCTTGGAAGGCCAAAAACTTGTGCCCAACCCCAAGGGCACTAGGGAGCTATGGAAGGGTCCTGAGCAGGAGAATGGCCAGGTCAGACTGAGTGTCCAAAAGATTCCACTGATAGTGACTAGGGAAGAGAGGTTGCAGGGGTCAGCCTGGGATTCAAACCCTGGTCTCCTTTCTCAAATGTACTTGCACATTTCTAGTAGGATTTCAAATTCTTTGTAAACCACGCTGGATTTTCCCGAAATCCCCAGGTACTGGTGGGGTTCTCATGTCAGATATGTGTTGGGGTGTGGGGAGGGGGAGAATCCAGCTTCTGGGTGGGAGACCCATGGGGGCAGGTTCTGGCTGGGAGGGCGAGGAGGAGGCCCGGCCAGCCCCCAGCTCACGCCGCCCTTCCCCTGCGGACCGCCAGGCACCCCACCCCCACCCCAACCCCGCCCATGAGGAGCCAGGCAGGAGGAGACGCTGTCAGGCGTGTCCAAGCTGTGCTCCTGGCTGCCTCCATGTCACATCCCCCCCCACTCCGTGAATGAACCGGAAATTGAATGCAAAATCAAAATGTAGGAAATAAACAGATGCAAAAGTCATTTGGAGCCAGTAATAAGAATGGCCTACGGACTCTGCTGCCGGGAAAGTTCCGCAGAGGCTGAGCTGGCCTGGCCCAGAGGGGATGTTAAGACTGGGTGCCTCCTGCCACCACCCAGCCTGGCCCCAGCTCTCCTCCCCCGACCCACGTGACTGATGATGTCCAAAGTCACCCAGTTCAGATGACAGAAGTGACTTCCCGAGGGTCATGTGGTGTTGAGGGACGGGGGGACAGCTGGGATTCCAGTCCCTCTCTCTCTGTGTCACTCTTTCTCCTTCACCAAAAGGACAATGAGCACCTGCTGGCTGGGTCAGGCTGAGGCCTTCTGGGTCTCACACAGGCCCTGACCTCTGCTCCGGAAGCTGCGAGGGTCCCAGGTCAGCAGACTGAGAGCCAAGGCCCACCGGGGCCACCAGGAGCTGTGGGGACAGGGAATTGAGGAGCAGAAGGAGAGGCAGCAGGAGGAACCTCTGGTCGGAGCCACTGGGCAGCCAAGACGCAGCGAGAAAGGAGAAGAGGCAGAAAGAAAGGCAACTGTACCAGAAACGTCCAGGAAGCACCTGCTGTATACCGGGCACTGAGGCGACGGCAGTGGGCAAGGCATACCGGGCACTGAGGCGACGGCAGTGGGCAAGGCATACCGGGCACTGAGGCGACGGCAGTGGGCAAGGCATACCGGGCACTGAGGCGACGGCAGTGGGCAAGGCATACCGGGCACTGAGGCGATGGCAGTGGGCAAGGCAAAAGCAGACCCGGAATGGAGACTCTGCGGGGGGGGGGGGGGGGGAGACACCCAACCCCCACCCTGACTTGTAATCATTTATTACAAATCGGGCTTTGAAGGAAAGGAACAGGTCTAGAAGCGTGTGACCTAGGGACATAAGCCGGGCCTGGGGAATCAGGGAGGTCTTTCTGGAGGAGGTGGTGCTTGGATTGAGACCTGGAGGATGAGAAGAAAGGGAGAAAGGGAAGGAGGAAGGGAAGGCTAGGTGGAGGCAGAGATCAAAGGAGGGGGAGGAGGAGCATAGACGGAGTGGGAAAGGCAGTCAGAGAGTTTGAAGGAAGGTGATGGGCAGAGAGGTGCCAGAAATGAGAGGCAATTGGTGAACCACGTAGAAGGAAGCAAGCCAGCCAGCCAGCTGGACAGATCGACAGAGAGGGGGGCTGGGGAAAGATGGGGGCTAACAGAGAGACAAAGAACCCGGGGGACAGAAGGACCAGGAGGGTGAGGGGAAGCAGAGACCGCCCAGAGCCCCGAGCTCCCCACCCACTGCTGCCCGACTTTCATCTCTGAGACACAGGGAACCTGAGCTCCCCTGGGGCGAGTGTGGGGCGTCCAGGCCGGCTGAATAATGCATCTCACGTTCTAGGACTGTTTCATCTTTCCCTTTGTAAACTTGGATTCCAGGGCGAGGGAGGCTGCAGCTGGGGGGGGGGGGGGTGCGGATTGGGGGGGGTGTGCTGCTGTAGGGGGCAGGGCTGGGACGGCAGGCCAGACCGCCGGGGCAGAACAGGGTCTGAGCCTCCTCCCTCTCCCCACACCCCCAGTGAGGGCCTTGTCCTGATTTTCAGCTGAAATGGAGCTCCCAACAAAGAATCAGCTTCAACTAAGGCGCCTGTTGTCAGATGTTAACTCTTGATGAAAGTGCTGACTGGTAAGGAGGATGTGTTCACTGCTAACTCACTAAGGTGTTGGTGAAGTAGGGTGTTTGCAGGTAACGAGGGGGTTAACAGTGGATGAAGGTGCTGGTGTAGGCCTAGCGTGTTCAACATCAACCAAAGCGTTTGTTAAGGGGTACTGGCCCTGGCCCCAGCCTGGGTGCCTCAGTTTACACACTCCTCACACTGCCTTCTCACCACCTGACTCCCGGAGTACCTCCTTCCTCCTGGGCCGGGGCTCCCATACAGGCTTGGCCTCAGAACACCCTCGTGCCACGCCCTGACAGTCCCACCCAGCTGCCTGGTCCTACCCTCAGCAGGATGGTAAGGAGAACAGCTCCTGAAAAGACCTCCATTTTTGAAAAAGAACCTTTGAAATACACACACAAAGGACTAACCTGGTAACGGTGGGATGACAGGCAGGGGGGGGGAAACTGTCTCTTGGCCCAGAAATCCTGCAAAACGGACGGGCTGTGAGCTAAGTGGTGGGACTCCCACGTCATGTCCCGTTTTGAAGGCATACCTGTGACCTGCCAAGTCACCAGGGGGCATCGATCAGTCCTGTTCCTTCAGGATGAAGTATTCTTTTGGGTGACACCTGGGGAATGGGAGCCCCAGTGCTGATGACCTGGGATTCCTGAGAGGACCCTGACCTGGGCGGCCAGAAGGGGCCCGGGGCCTGACCTCTGAGCAGTGACTGCCTTCCTGGGTGACACTCCTCAAGTCACTGTCCTCCCTGGGCCTCAGGTGTAAAGTGGGGTCTGCACCAGCAGATGGTGGAGGGGTCTTCCAGGCTCATCTCTGGAGGCTGCTCGTCAGGGTCCATTTTAAAGATACGGAAACGGAGGCCCAGGGAAAAGCTTGTGTCCTGGGTGCCTATCCACCCCCCTGCAGGCCCACCCAGCTCCACTCACCACCTGTGTCTCCTCCATCCAGACCCTGAGAGCTGCTCTCACCCCCAGGGCGGTGGCGATGACAGGATGGACAGAGTGGGGACTGGCGTGGGTACCCAGGCCCCCATCAGGCCACTGCCCAGGATCTCCAGCCTCCCTGTCCCCAGCCTGCCAGGGTCGGGCCAGACACATACTCCCCAGAGGCTTGCAAACACACTACAGGACTATGGGGGCAAAGACCAAACCCAACAGGCTCTTCCCACCACTCACCTCAGCTCACCCTGCCCCCCGCTCTCCAGCCATGCCAGCCTCCTCATAGAGCCTGTCGATGCCCACACTTCTCCAGCCCCAGGGCCTTGGCACATGCTGCTCCCTTGCTTGAATACGTGCCCCTCTCCATCCTTCTCTTCCCTGTCGACTGATTCCTACTCAATTCAAATGCCAGTTCCCCGGACAGGGCTCCCTGAGCCCCGCCCAGCGCAGACCTCCTGCTGGACGCTTCCCTCGGGAGCACTGGGCAGAGCTGCAGGGACTGGTGTGTGAGTGTGCGATGCTTTCCTCTCTCGTCTCCTCTCCGTTCCCCTCACATGGCCGTCCCTCTGTGCACGTGTGACCTTGCAGTCTCTGTCCTAATCTCTTCTTGTAAGGACACCTGTCTGATCAGAGGGGAGCTCCCTGACAACATGTCAAGTTCCCTGAGATCACATCCCCAGGGCTGGCACAGGCCAAGGCACGGGAGGGCACTTCCGATGCATTTATGCAAGGGATGAGGGAGTGAGTGGATAAATGAATGAATGATGTCAAGGATTCATAGACACACACCCAGAGGGAGAAAGAGGAACATGCAAACACGTGCGGAGGGTTTGGAGCCAAGAGGCCCGGAAATCTAAGCCCACTGGCTCCCCTCTGACAAGGTGACGCAGAGAAGTGACTTGACTGCTCTGAGTCTCAGTTTCTCCATTCGTAAAATTTGGATAAATAGGCCCTGGTCGGTAGGTTCAGTGGTAGAGCGTCGGCCTGGCGTGCAGGAGTTCCGGGTTCGACTCCCGGCCAGGGCACACAGGAGAAGCGCCCATCTGCTTCTCCACCCCTCCTCCTCCCCTTCCTCTCTGTCTCTCTTTTCCCCTCCCGCAGCCAAGGCTCCACTGCAGCCAAGGCTCCACTGGAGCAAAGTTTGCCTGGGCGCTGAGGATGGCTCTGTGGTCTCTGCCTCAGGCGCTAGAATGGCTCCGATTGCGGCAGAGCGACGCCCCAAGATGGGCAGAGCATCGCCCCCTGGTGGGCGTGCCAGGTGGATCCCCCGGTCAGGCGCATGCAGGAGTCTGTCTGACTGCCTCCCCGTTTCCAGCTTCGGAAAAATGCAAAAAAAAAAAAAAAAAAAAAAAAAATTGGATAAATAACAACTCCTGGGCTAAAGTAGGGGATGAATTGCACTAGTGACAAGAAGTGCCCCAGAGCTGGGCCCCAAACGGGGACGCTGGGCATTCCACACTGGCGCAGGCACACGCTCAGCCCCAGCCCCGCCCCTCATCCCGGGCCGGAGGCAGCACTCACATCTGGCACCCCAGCTGCTGCCTCTTGGCCACGCAGGGGGAACAGCTGTAGCTGTCAGTCCTCACAGTGGGCCGCCCTGGCCCAAACGCTTGATGAGCCCTTTCTTATTGAATTCTCTCAATAGCACTGTGAGGAAACAGGTTCCCCTACTCACCCCATTTTACAGAGAAAAAGACTGAGGCTCAGAGAATTGGCCTAGGATGTTGGGGGGGGGGAGCGGGAGAGGGCCCTGTGTGAGCCCCTTCTCTTCAACCCCCCCAAAGAGATCTCTTGAAACTGCCTTCTATAGCCGCTGCCCCTGTTGCTAACAGTTTCCCCCACCTCTGGGCACTTCTTGTACCCCCCAAACTGCCTTCTTCCCTTCCTCCCAGAAGAGGACACGGGGCTGGGTACAGGCCTCAGCCCTGCCATTCACTAGCTCTGCGACACCGGGCGAGCTCTGCCTCATTTTTCCATCTGCAAAGTGGAGGTGATACTATTGTACCACCAGCTCGGGTTGTCATAAGGAAGACAGGCACTAATCCAAGTGGAGGGACACTGTCGAGGCCCACCCCAGGCCCCTTTAGCTTGTTCTGTGCATCCAAGCAAACCTCGTTCAGAGGCCTGACCTCGAACTCAAGCGTGCCTGCAGTGCCTGGGGTGTTCTGTGTCCCCGGAGTCACCCACAGCCGATGACCGACAGGTGCTGGAGTGTGGGAGCCAGCTCATCTGCTTCCAGGGAGGACAAACTGACTACTGTCCACACTCTGGAGTTCCCCATGGCATCAGGCCACTCGCTCAGCAGTGCCCTGACCTGGGATCGAACCCGTAACCTTTGCATATGAGGACGATGCTCCAACCAACCACGCTATCTGGCCAGGGCCCCTGCGGGAGAGGGGGCCAGATCTTTATCTCCAGGTCTGCTTCTGGGGACCCCGACCTACCCAACAAGCCAAGCGGTTTAGCATGAGCCTGGCTCAGCGACAAGGCTCGCTTCACGGGAGCTACTACCACTTTATTTCTTGGCAACTGAAAACAAATGCCTGTGCCTTTCTAGGTCTTAACGCTCTCATCTGTAAAATGGGCACAATGAGACTTGCTCTGCCTGTGTCTTCACTGAATAACGGAGTGAAGAAATAAACAAATGCCCCACCTTAGCTGAGGGGTGGCCGTGGGTGTCAGGACGGTTTCTGCTCCTCCTCACCTCCCCCACCACCCAGCTGCCCTCCCACTGCCAGCAGCTGAGAGTGCCCCTCTCTGGCCCAGACGAGAAATAGCAGCCTTCAGGCTCAGACAGGATATGGAGATCAGCCCAGCTCTCTCCCAACTTCAACAACTGCCCTCAGAGCTACAAGACTCAACCCCTTCCAGGTTCAATGACACACAGACAACACTGGAGTCAGCTTTTGCGAGATCATATGAGGCAACTGCTAAATGTTCAGGAATTTGAAGAACGGGTTGTTAAGCAGTTGCCAACTTGGAATCTGCCATGGTGGGAATAATTTACACCATGGGAATTGGCAACTGCTACAAATCGGCCTTTTCTCTGGAGAGAATCTACCGTCTCCCTTTACCATAGTCCTCCTGAGCCCCGGCATTGTCTGCACTTAGAAAATATATTCTCTGGCATTTTGAGCCAATCCATTGTGTACAACTATACAGATACAGGTTTCATTATCCCCTTCAGAGATGCCAGAGGATACATTATTTTAATATGCATAATTGAGAAAGTTAAATTACTTTGGTTCCTACATGTGATCTTTTCACAGATTTCTTTTCTGTGTGTTAGTATTTACCTTAGAAACAGCAACAACAAAAAAGATTTCACATCCACCCCTTAGCACTTCCTCCTAAACCGTCTCCCTGGAAAGGCCCAGCTTAACCTCCCTCTTAAAGATTTCTAGGGTCATAGGACCTTAGAAATGTTGAGTCCCTGAAATGTCAAGTTACAGACACTTTAGATTCTGGAATCCTGAAACCTTTGACTCCTGGATCTTAGACGTGGAGCACCCCAATTAGGGGAGTCACATCTTATTCAGGGATTTGAGTCTCGAGTTAGTGGTGAACAAATGTTCCAATTCAGTGTAAACTGCCCCTCTCCCCCGTCCCAGCAGAGCCTGAGCTCTACACTGATCAAGGTCCCTGATTGGACTTCCCCGCACAGTGGGACACGCTGCTTATCAGCAGGGCTGGCAGCCTCTTCGAGACTGCTCTTAAGGCGGCTATGAGGATGCTACTGATAAGTGCGACACCAACTGCCACCGGAGGAAAGACACGACCGACACACAAGTTAGTTGCAAGAATCACACAGGCAGTTTATTACTCACAAATCCTTTTGGCGTGCCTGGGTGCAGCTTCAGGGGGCCCCGTGGCACGCTCCTCTCGGCTGTCTTTGGTCAGAGCAGCGTGGAGACAGTCCATGTCAACGTTGGAGTCTGGGTGACGACCGCAGCAGGGGGTCCCCTCAGCTTTAGTACCTTTTCTGGTTTAGGCCTTCTAACAGGTGTTGATCTAAGATTATCATCTCAAACCACCTTTTGGGGAGTTCCTCGCAGGGAGCCCTTTTAATGTTAATCTACTGAAATGTTACATTGAGCCACTTTTAAGATGTTCCTAGGGAAGCCTCCTACCTACCTCAATCCGCAGGGTTATGACATCAAGCCACTTCTTATCTATGTGTAACTTCACACACACACTAACTGGGCCCTGTGAAAGGCAGAGTCTGTTTATCACATCTGTACACACTATATTAATTCCTATCCAGACAGCATAACTTTAATTTCCTTAATTGCTTTTAATATTATACCCTAATTATTTTTATATGTCTTCCATATTTTTCTATATTTCTATATATTTAATTACTATAACCTTCTATTACTGCAACACCCCCAACCTGTGAATCCTCAGGGAGACTGAGCTAGAGGTCGTCTCTCCCCCAGAACGGGCCTCTGCCTTCTCAGTTGAACAGAAGATTGGTTATATAAATTAATTATGTAGTAGTATGTAAAATATGACAGATTATTTAAATATGTAAATTAGTGATGATGTAATTAGTAAAATATGTATCTTTAAACCTTGGAATTTTACTCAAAGTGGCAAGATCATACCCACAGCCACCATGAGAGGTACGTGGGAGGCAGAGCTACATGACATTTTATATTCTCATGGTATATACAGAACCCACAAACTCCCCTCCCTCCCTCCTCTCCCCAGTCATAGCTGAAGCTGTATATATATAGCCTTCAATCACAGTAAATTAAACTCACAAATTTGGGGTTGGAAGGGACCTTGCAGCTAGGCCCTGTCAAATGCTGAAATCTCCCTTACAGCATCCACCCCCCCCCCATGTTCATTCAGCCTGTCTGAATTCCTTCCGTGGCAGGGAGCTCACCACCTAGCAAGACAGACCAGGTCACCTCTGCTCACCATTAGTTACACTGTTGGAACAAGATGTATCTTCCTGTATCTCTGACCATGACAAACACCTCCAAGCTCCTCCCCTGCAGGAGCTGGGCCCCAGAGGAACACGGGCCCTGTCTGGTCTGGTCGGGGTGACCTAGAGTGGCCATGCTGGGACAGAAACCATGCTCTAGACCAGGGGTCCCCAAACTTTTTACACAGGGGGCCAGTTCACTGTCCCTCAGACCGTTGGAGGGCCGGACTATAAAAAAAACTATGAACAAATCCCTATGCATACTGCACATATCTTATTTTAAAGTAAAAAAAAACAATATTTAAAATAAAAAACAAGTAAATTTAAATCAACAAACTGACCAGTATTTCAATGGGAACTATGGACCTGCTTTTGGCTAATGAGATGGTCAATGTGCTCCTCTCACTGACCATCAATGAAAGAGGTGCCCCTTCCGTGCGACGGGGGGCCGGATAAATGGCCTCAGGGGGCCGCATGTGGCCCGCAGGCCGTAGTTTGGGGATCCCTGCTCTAGACAATTGGAGAAAGAACAGTCACTCTGATGGGCCTGATGACCTCACTGACCCAAACCCAATTTCGCGTGTAATTTCTAAGTCCCGGGATCCAATCCAACCTCTCACAGGATAGATGAGAAAACTGCAGCCCAGAGACAGAAGGGACTGCCCAAGGTCAAGTTTACACAAGACCTAAGCAGCAGAGTCAGGATCCAAACCTACATTTTCTTTCTCAAATCCAGCAGACAGCCCCCACCCCTTCCCACTCCCACTCCCGCTCCGGGCCCTTTTCCCCAGCGGAGCCTAGACCAGTGGGTCTGAGATCTGAAGCACAGCCCCGCCTCCGTTGTCCCAGCACCTCCCCCGCCATCACTGGGGTTAGGAGGTGGTTAGACCTGCACAGCCACCCCCAACCGCAGTGCTTACCCAGGCCACCGGAGGGGCGGACAGCTGGGCTGGGTGATGGGTGGTTTTAATATTTAAACACAGTTTGCCGCTGCACAGCCAAAGGCAAAAGCGGCTGCCTCCTTTTTCTTCTCCTTCCTCTTTTTCCTTCCTTCCCTTTTTTTAAATCTTTAATGTCTCCCGCCAGCCGCCAGTGGGGGAGGCATTGTTTGAGTGTCATATTTCAAAGGGTTGCCACAGCTGGAGGGATATTCAGAGCATTTCCAGCCAATCCATTGTGTATAAATATATAGATATATATATATAGGTTTCATTATCCCCTTCAGGGCTGCCAGAGAATATATTCTTTTAATATGTATAATATATTTGAGCTGCTACATGACTCGCAGCAGGGGAGGGTGGGAGGGTGGCCCACAATTGACATTTCGGAGGCATTTCCGGAGGCAGAGAAACAGCTGACTTTGGGAAAGGGGAGGGCTCCACTCAGCTGAAGGTGGTCTCTGGGCTCTTGCTGCCAGGAGGGCATGGGGTCTAAGGCATAGTCCCTACCCCGTGCCTGGGCACAGCACTGATAGTTACTTGGTCCTTTGGGCATGGGTCCTCAGATCCTCTTGGCTATCCACAGCTCTCCACCGGTAAGTGGTCTTCAGCTCTAACAAAGGATTTGGGGGCAACACTTATGGGGTCGGTGGCCGCCAGGGAAGCACCAGGCTCTGTGCGGGCTGTGTGATCTTGGGCAAGTCGCTTGGACTCTCTGTACCTAAGTGCCTTCATCTGTCAAAGGGGACACTCGGCAAGGCTTGCAGAGTGAAAGCAGGTCGTGTAGATGGATATGGAGAGAGTGAGGGTGGAAAGGGAGTGAACTGGGCTGCCCTCAGCTGGCAGACTTAGCTTGGTGCAAACCCAGGGTCTTGCTGGCCCTCGGGGCCTGGGCCTTCCAGGCCTCCCCTCAGTGCCTGCGACTGCCTGTGTAGCTTGGCTTGCCAGTTCCCCTGGGTGCTTACCCCAACCACTTCCCAGGGAGCAACATAACGTCTTCCCTGGGAGCTGGGCTGCTTCGGAAATGAGGTCAAAGGGAAGGGGCGGCTGTTTCTCCCCGGCATTTCTTGGCGTCTGATTCTCCGCAGCCTCTGCTCATGTCTCTCTCTGGGCTCCCTCCTGACTCCCCCGACACTGGCTCTTCCCCCACTTGGGTCTGGCCACCTGGAAGAGGAGGACAGAGGTCACCAGAGACCTCGTGGGCACAGAAACCCTGGCGCTGGGGCTGCTATGTATGGCCTGGCCCAGCTGAATCAGCGCCACCTGGGAGCTTCTGAGCCCGTGGGTTGGGGGCTGGGGAATCGTCTGCCCCGACGCTCCAGGGTGAGGCTGAGGCAAGGGCAAGTTCGGGAGCCTTAATACCGGAGATCAGAACCACAACCCACCGGCAAAGCCACGGGAATACAGAGGGAGGAGGGCTGGACCCCATTCTGGGATCCCTAAATTTCTGCCAGTAGTTCAAGTCTAGGACCCTCTCAACCTGCTTTGCTCACACCCTCCCCCATGTCAGAAAAGGACAGTTCCCACCACCTAACTTGTTTAAAGGCATCACCCTGGACTCCTTCCTGTCTCCTACCTCTCACCACCCCTACTTCAAAATATATTCAGAATCCTTCAAGTCCATGGCCAACACCCTCGTCTGAGCTACCAGCATCTCTCCCTTGAATTACTGCAACAATTACTATTGTCTGGTCTTCTGGCTCCCATTGATGCCCTGCTCCAGCCCATTCTCCACCCAGCAGCCAGGAGGATCTTTTAAAAATATGAATCTGATCATTTTCCTTGACCTGTTTCACCCCTTCCGCTGGCCTCGCCTCTGCATGGCTGGCCCCATCTCCTCGTTCAGCTCCTGGTTTAAACGCTGCCGCGGCCTCGTTAGAGGGCCCTCCATGGACGTTAGAGGGCCCTCCCTGGAGGCGGCAGCTAAGAGCAGCCTCCCCGCCCCAGTTACTCCTTTAACCCCCCCCCCCTTTCTTGGCTTTCTTCACAGCATTGATCCCAATTTGCAATTATTTGTTTATTTGTTGTCCCCTTGTTTGACGACAGTCTGTCTCCCCCTCTCCCCCATGGCGAGGTTCCTAGGGGCAGGGACTCATTTTTCTGCTTAATGCTCTATTACGCCCCCCCCCCCCCCCCCACACACACACCCAGCATGCAGGGCTCAGTGCAAAGCCTGGCACACAGCGGTACTCAGTATAAAGTTTCCTGGAAGAACGGGTGGGCGATACTTGATTGACCCAACTCATCATTTCAATGCACACGCTTGGGTCAAACGACCATGTCATTATCCGAGCAAGCAGTGTCTGGGAATGAGCGGTGGTCTCTTCTAGAAGTGGTTGTGCCTTTATGGTGCGAGGATGGGGTGTCCAGGTCACTGGCCCAGCCACCTCTTAACCTCCAACCTGAGCAAAGATGAAGCAGACAGGAAGAGAAAGAGCTGGAGAGGCCGGCTGCCTGCGTGCCCACTTTACAGACCAGTAAACACTCCTTCAGAGCCCCTCCCTCACGCTGGGCAACCTCCAGACGGGTCCTCCAGACCTCATCCCTGGGCTCACAGACTTCCCAGCAGCTGATGAAAATCTCTGAGGGGGCTGAGAAGTCACTGAGTCCACCGTCCCTACCCAGAAGCAAATCTAAGCAGCCCAGTTAGAGAGCAGTATTCCCAACCAGTTTCCTATAGTGCCCCGCCCCCTCATTAAGTCTGGAGAGGATGTGGTGCGCTGGGATATGGGACTGGGATTTAGGAAATCTGAGTAACCTCCCTCCCTCTTTCTGTTTCCCTTTTCTGAACAACGGAGAGATCTAGAGGCTATGGGAGGTTCGGAACCCGCCGAGTGTGGTCTCTCGCGATCCTCGTCCGCCCTCTGCCCGCCGCTGCCGGGCTCGGACGCAGCGCCGCTTCTCCGCAGGGTGCTGGTGCCCCCTGCTGGAGAGAGGCGGGAGGGCAGTCCTGGCTCTCGCCGGGGCGGGCGCCGCCTGCAGGCGGAGGGCGGCTAGACCTCCCGAGAGGGGCCTGCTGTGCCACGCGCCTGTAAGTAACCACAGGAGGCCCAAGGTTCGCCGACACACAATACCTGCCGGCCTCAGACACTCCAGGCCCATCATAAAACACGGACACAAAACCCCGGGGCTTTCCCCATGATCCCAGGAGCCTAGAAGAGCATGGAAGGCTGGCGATGGAAGGTGTGGCTGGTGGTGGACGGTGTGGACAGAGCTTGGACCCGTGTGCTGGGGGCCTCTCATGGTGTGGGCGGGGGGGAGGGGCGGGTCTGCATCAACACCCCAGGAGGGGAAGGCACCAAACACCCAGCGGTGGGAAAAGTGCCACATGCCGGGGGCAGGCCGATCCCAAGTGAGAGGAGAGGAGGCCCACTCCCCTGTCACGTGTCAGCCTTGCAGGAAGCCCTCTGGTGTGACTGTCATTATTGCCCCTCTCCTGTGGGTCACTGCCCTTCCAGGTTCAGAGTCCCCCAGGAACCACCGCGGGGACTTGAGGCTGGGGCAGAGGCGGACCCTGAGGTCGGCAGACCCTTGGCTCGGGGCTCTTCCATATGGAAACCGGCCTTGCCGGCTTCTCACTTACTCCGTAGACACTTGCTGGGTACTCACTCCACGCTGTGTGCTTGCTGGGACCCCAGCGGCCAGTGGGCAGCAAGGTCCCGGCCCTCAGGAAGCTTAGTGGTCAAGACGGACCTTTTTTTTTTTTTACCTTTTTCCTTTTTAAAGCAAGCAAATAGGAAATATGACGTCAGTTGATAAGCTAGCAAGCCCACTGCTAGGTATACCGGAGAGAAATGAAAACATATGTCCACATGTCCTGTGCGTGAATGTTCATAGCAGCTTTAGTTCTGCTAGTTGAAACCTGGAAACAGCCCAGGTGTCTGTCAACAGCAGAGGGAATCAGCAACTCAAGGTACACCCCTAGGATAGTGTTGGGCAGATAAAATGTATTATGCTCACTTTGTTAAAGATAATGCTGCCCACGTGGAGGCCTTTGCCCAGGTGATATTAATGTGTGTTGGGGGCAGGCAGGATCGTTGTAGCCTGGGGCTTGGTTTTGGGATTAAGCCTTTCCCACCCTTTTTGATGGGGGGTGGTACAATCCAATCATGCCTCAGAGAAGTGACTCTACTAGAGACTTCCCGATTTTGTATATTGGATTAGAGGTTGTGAAGCTACAATATAAAAATAGGGGCAGAACAGAGTTTGCTCTCTTGGTTCCTGGGATGATTAGCATGAGAGAGTAGAGCCAGCAGCGGAAGGAGGCCACATGGAGGAGGCCAGGAGAAGCAGCTAAGATGGCGGAGTGCTGAGTGAGATGCCAGTTTGTGTAGAGTTTGTATCTGGGATAAGGAAGGAGATGGGGAACGGAGGAGAATAAGTCTGGTGAGCTAGAAACTTTTGATTCTAGGAAACTCGGATAAGTCAGTAGCTTTGTGAGCACTGAATGTGAGTGGGTTTTGGAGCCCAGTGTGTGTTTTTACTTGCCCGCCGGGTGCAAGCTAGAATTAAAGACTATGGCCCACCAGTTTGTGGCTCCGTTGTTTCTTTACCGACTGTCCGAATCCAATGCGAACCTGCATGTGAATGGCCATGATGGCGGCTTCTGGCTTTACAGATAGGACACAGCTCAGCAATAAGATTGAAGGAATAACCCGTCCCCGCAACAACATGTATGAATCTCAGAAACACCACTGAGCAAAAGAAATCAAACACCAAAGAGTACCTGCCAAATAATTATTCCATGGCGTGAAATTCTAGAAAAAGACAGGCTAAGTAAGCTACAGTGACAGAAAGCAGGCCAGTGACTGCCTGGGCGGGAGGGAGCTGTCTAACCGAACCTTTTGGATGACACAGGGTACAGAGCAGACACCGACGGTGTCAGCCCCAACACAAGTACCCACACACCCTGATGGCTTCCCCAGTCTCTCTGTCTGAGGAGTCACCTGCCCACAGCACTGAGCTTGGCTGGGTACAGAGGACAAGCCAAGAATGTTAAACCTCAGGGGCGACCCTCAATTAATAAGGACCAGAATTTAGAAGATAAATACCCCATCTTCTACCAGGGCCAGGATGAAAGTATAGAAGGGAGGTGCTCAGAGCTCCAAACCTGAGACCCTCACTCTCAGGGTTGTGCAAATTACAGGGTCAGCACCTGAGAGGGAGGGCCTTCTTAAATGTTTTTATAACAGCTTTACTGAGGTCAATTCATATACCATAAAGTTCACTGTTGGGCAGATAAAATATATTATGCTCACTTTGTTAAAGATGGCGCTGCCCACGTGGAGGCCGTCACCCAGGTGATATTAATGTGTGTTGGGGGCGGGCTGTGGGCAGGCAGAATCCTTGTAGCCTGGGGCTTGGTTTTAGGACTAAGCCTTTCCTACCCTTTTTGATGTGGGGTGGTACAATCCCATCATGCCCCAGATAAGTGACTTTGTATTAGAAACTTCCCTATTTTGTATATTGGATTAAAGGTTTGGATTTCTACACTATAAAATAGGGGCAGAATGGGAGCTTGCTCTCTTGGTTCCTGAGATTAGCATTAGAGAGGAGAGAGGAGAGAGTAGAGAGCAGAGAAAGGCCACGTGGAGGAGGCCAGGAGAAGCAGCCAAGATGGCGGAGTGTTGAGTGAGAAGCCAGTTTGTGCAGGGAGAAGGAAGGAGATGGGGAACAGAGGTGAATAAGTCTGGTGAGCTAGAAACCTTTAATTCTAGAAAACTCGGGTAAGTCAGTAGCTTTGTGAGCACTGAATGTGAGTGGGTTTTGGAGCCCAGTGTGTGTTTTTACTTGCCCGCCGGCTGCAAGCTAGAATTGAAGCTGATAGCCCACCAATTTTTGGCTCCGTTGTTTCTTTACCGACTGTCCGAATCCAGTGCGAACCTGCATGGGCCGGGTGGCTGTGATGGTGGCCCTGGATACTGGCTGTACATTCACCCTCTTAAAGAGTACGTACCTCTTGGTGGGTTTTACGTAGTATATTCACAAAACTGGGCAACAATCACCATTATCTAATTCCAGAACATTTTCATCACCCCCAAGGAGACCCTGTACATACATATATATATATATATGTTGGGCAGATAAAATGTATTATGCTCACTTTGTTAAAAATGGCGCTGCCCACGTGAGGCCGTCGCCCAGGTGATATTAATGTGTGTTGAGAATCCTTGTAGCCTGGGGCTTGGTTTTGGGATTAAGCCTTTCCCACCCTTTTTGATGTGGGGTGGTACAATCCAATCATGCCTCAGAGAAGTGACTTTGTATTAGAGACTTCCCTATTTTGTATATTGGATTAGAGATTGTGAAGCTACAATATAAAATGGGGGCAGAACGAGAGTTTGCCCTCTTGGTTCCTGGGATGATTAGCATGAGGGAGCAGAGCAGAGAGCAGAAAGAGACCATGTGGCCAGGAGAAGCAGCCAAGATGGCGGAGTGCTGAGTGAGATGCCAGTTTGTGTAGAGTTTGTATCTGGGATAAGGAAGGAGATGGGGAACTGAGGAGAATAAGGCTGGTGAGCTAGAAACCTTTGATTCTAGGAAACTTGGATAAGTCAGTAGCTTTGTGAGCACTGAATGTGAGTGGGTTTTGGAGCCCAGTGTGTGTTTTTACTTGCCCGCCGGGTGCAAGCTAGGATTAAAGAAGATGGCCCATCAGTTTTTGGCTCCATTGTTTCTTTACCGACTGTCCGAATCCAATGCGAACCTGCATGGGCCGGGCTGCTGTGATAGTGGCCCTGGCCGTGGCTTCTGGCTTTACTATATATATATGGTAGCCAAAAATAAAAAAAAAAAAAAAAAAAAAAAATATATATATATATATATATATATATATATATATATATATATATTGGATTTTTCTGAAGCTAGAAACGGGGAGAGACAGTCAGACAGACTCCCGCATGTGCCTGACAGGGATCCACCCAGCACACCCACCAGGGGGCGACGCTCTGCCCACCAGGGGGCGATGCTCTGCCCCTCTGGGGGGTTGCTCTGCCTCGACCAGAGCCACTCTAGCACCTGGGGCAGAGGCCAAGGAGCCATCCCCAGCGCCCGGGCCATCTTTGCTCCAGTGGAGCCTCAGCTGCAGGAGGGGAAGAGAGAGAGAGAGAGAGGAAGGAGAGGGGGAGGGGTGGAGAAGCAGATGGGCGCTTCTCCTGTGTGCCCTGGCCGGGAATCGAACCCGGGACTTCTGCATGCCAGGCCGACGCTCTACCACTGAGCCAACTGGCCAGGGCCTATATATATTTTTTTACTAAAAGTTTTATAGTTTTACATTTAAGTCTGCAACCCATTTTGAGTTAAGTTTTGTGTAGTGTGTGGGCATGTTGGGCAGATAAAATGTATTATGCTCACTTTGTTAAAGAGGCCGTTGCCCAGGTGACATTAATGTGTGTTGAGAATTGTTGTAGCCTGAGGCTTGGTTTTGGGATTAAGCCTGTCCCACCCTTTTTGGTGTGAGGTGGTATAATCCTATCATGCCTCAGAGGAGTGACTTTGTATTAGGGACTTCCCTACTTTGTATATTTGGATTAGAGGTTGTGAAGCTACACTATAAAATGGAGGCAGAACGGGACTTGGCTCTTGGTTCCTGAGATTATCAGCAGAGGAGAGAGCAGAGAGGCAAGCAGAAGGAGACCACATGGAGGAGGCCAGGAGAAGCAGCCAAGATGGTGGAGTGCTGAGTGAGATGCCAGTTTGTGCAGAGTTTGTATCTGGGATAAGGAAGGAGATGGGGAACTGAGGAGAATAAGGCTGGTGAGCTAGAAACCTTTGATTCTAGGAAACTCGGATAAGTCAGTGGCTTTGTGAGCACTGAATGTGACTGGGTTTTGGAGCCCAGTGTGTATTTTTACTTGCCCGCCGGGTGCAAGCTAGAATTAAAGACTATGGCCCACCAGTTTTTGGCTCCGCTGTTTCTTTGCCGACTGTCCGAATCCAATGCGAACCTGCATGGGCCAGGTGGCAGCTGTGATAGTGGCCCTGGCCGTGGCTTCTGGCTCTACAGAGCACTAGGTTGAAGTAGGTGTTTGCGTGTATGTTTTCCTGTGGATGTCCAACTGCTCCAGCGATCGAAAAAGTCACCTTTCCTCCACCGAACTGCTTTTGCATCTTTGTCGAGAATCAGTCGGCCACTTCTCTATAGGCCTAGTTTGGGCTTCTCTATTCTCTTCCATTGAGCTATGTATCTACCCTTCCACCACTGTGACTTCACGCGTATGTGGAATCGAATGGACAAAATAAACTAGCAAAACAAAATAGAAGCAGACTCAAATATAGAGAACAGACTGACCTCTGTCGGACGGGTGGGGGTTGCAGGGCTGGGTGATAAAGGTGACGGGACTAGGAAAGCAAAAACCCTCATAGACCCAGATAACAGTAGAGTGACTGCCAGAGGGAAAGAGGACAAGGGAGGTAGAAGAGGGTCCAGAGGGATAAATGGTGGTGGAAGGAGACTTGACTTGGGGTGGTGGGCACACAATACACAGATGATGACTATGGAATTGTGCCCTGGAAACCTATACAATTATATTAACCAATGTCACCCCAATAAGTTAAATAAAAAAAGAAAGAAATTGAGTGGTTGGACAGGACAGTTACAAAGAGAAGGTACAAATCATTTTGCAAAAATTTTCTGTCAATCAAGTAGTCTATTGTTTTGCATAAGAATTCTTTTTTTTTTTTTTTTCCTAGAAAGAGATCTTGTGCTGAGGGTCTGGCCTTTTCTACAATTTTAAAACCAAAAATGAACTTTATTTATTTTTTTTAAATGGTTATCTTTATTTTTTGCTTTATTTAAAGACTTTATTCATATTAGAGAGAAAGAGAGGAAGAGAGAAAGAAAGAGAGAGAGAGAAGGGGGGAGGAGCAGGAAGCATCAACTCCCATTTGTGCCTTGACCAGGCAAGCCCAGGGATTCGAACCTGCGACCTCAGCGTTCCAAGTGGATGCTTTACCCATTGTGCCACCACAGGTCAGGCAAAATTTTAAGTTGAGCAGTCTTTCCTACATATGAATAAAATTTCTGATCCCCTTCTCCCCCCCCCCAAAAAAAATCCCCTAATTCTTAAGGTCTTAGTTCAGGGGTAATCTCTCAGCATAATCGGAGCCAAACAGAAAATAAAAGAACCTCTATTCTCTGAGGTAACTCAAGAGACTCTCCCCAAGTCTGCTCTTTCCTTCCTTACCCATTTCAACAAATCCATCCCATTTTCAAGCCAATATCCCTAGAATCATCCCTGATTTCTTTCCTTACCGTCTCACACATAAGCAATCGACAAGTCTTGACAACCCTACCTCCAAAATATGTCACAAACTTGTCACCTCCCTGTATCACCACTGCCTCCACCTTCTACCAAGCCACCAGCACCAGGACACTCGTCTTGGCCTCACCTCTTTCTCCCCTCTTCCTCTCTTGCTTCCAATCCATTTACTTCAGCTAGAATGATCTTTTAAAAATTCACATCTTCTGGCCCTGGCCGGTTGGCTCAGTGGTAGAGCGTCGGCCTGGCGTGCAGGAGTCCCGGGTTCGATTCCCAGCCAGGGCACACAGGAGAAGCACCTATCTGCTTCTCCACTCCTCCCCCTCTCCTTCCTCTCTGTCTCTCTTTTCCCCTCCTGCAGCCGAGGCTCCATTGGAGCAAGGTTGGCCTGGGCACTGAGGATGGCTCTATGGCCTCTGCCTCAGGCACTGGAATGGCTCTGGTTGCAGCAGAGCAACGCCCCAGATGGGCAGAGCATCGCCCCCCAGTAGGCGTGCCGGGCGGATCCCAGTCGGGTGCATGTCTGACTGCCTCCCCGTTTCCAACTTCAGAAAAATACAAAAAAAAAAAATTCACATCTTCTGCTGAAAGCCTTCCAATGGCTCTCCACTGTCTTAGGATGAAGTCCAAATTCTTCAGCTTGGCCTGTAAGACCCTGTGTGATATGTTCATGACACGGGTCACCTCCCTCTCACCTTGAGATCCAGTCACACTGACCTGCTTGCTTGTGGTCTCTAGAACAGCCCTGACCTCTCATCTCTGGGCTGTCCCAAATCCTATTCTCTTTTCCTCCAATGTGGCCACCCACATTCATGAGCCAGAGAACTGCTCCCTCATTTTCAGGGTCTGGTTAAAACATTACCACCTTCAGGAAGCCTTCCTAGGCCACCCGCAGGCTGAGTTCGGTCTCCTTGTGTATGATCCTTCTCATTCATACAGGAACATGCTTATAACCTCATGTTTCATGTCCGGCTCCTCTGCCATCAGACTGTGAGCTCAGTGAAATGACTCTCTTCCTTGTTCACCAGAGAGAGCCGAGCACACTGCCTGGCTTATACTGGGCACTCGGTAAGTGCTGGCTAGAGAGATGCCTGAGTGAGTGACTGCTGGGATGCTGGAATCACATCTCGTAGCTAGTCCTTGACGAGCTCCCATGATCCTCCAGAATCCTGGCACCTTGGGAAGGAAAAGCTCCCGAGGTCCTCAATTCTCCAAGGGATATTGGAGAGTCATTTTATAGCTTACCCGGCATGGGGGCTAAGCCTCATTTATTCTCCCTAAAATAGCTATGATTACAGTTGTGTTCTGTTTTCCAAGTATTCGACCAGGAACCTAGCATAGTGGGGTTAAAAGTGCAGACTTCAGCCCTGGCCGGAGAGCTCAGTTGGTTAGGGCGTCGTCCCGAAGCACAGAGGTTGCCGGTTTAAATCCCAGCCAGGGCACATACAGGAACAGCTCGATGTTCCTATCCTATCTCTCTCTCTCTCTCCCCCTTCCTCTCTTCCTAAAATCAATCATTTATTTTTTAAATGCAGACTTCAGGGTATTCAAATTCAGTTCTGGCACCTACAGCTGTGTAGCCTTAGGTGACTGACTTCACTTTCCTGAACCTTCCTTTCCTCTTCAGTAAAATAAGAATCACAACCTATTCTTCATAGAATTAAGTTAAATAGCAGAGTTCACGCCACACTCAGTGTCTGGCACATAGGAAGACACTGTGTTACTAATAGGTTGATGACAAATTTAGTAAGAATGTTAGGCATGTCTTCCTATCACCACTAGGTGTAGACAAAGACTTAGCTAAAAGAGTAGCACTAGTTTCCCAAGTGTACGAAGCCCTAAGAAGTCTGAAACAGAAAGGGCCTTCGACTTGGAGAAAATAAAGACAGAGTAGGAAGGGACCTCGCGAGGTCATGAAAGATTTGAACCCACTTGTCCTACCTCCTTAAGGAAGGCAAACAGCCACGACCTCTCGCCTCTGGGCTGTCTCAAATTCTCTATTATTTGCTGTCTCAAATTCTCTATTCTTTCCTTCCTTCACGAGCCATGGTGGGGAGGTCCTGGGCTAGCCTGTTTTATCCATTTGTAGTAACAGGTAACTATGAGTGTTAACTATGTGACAGGTGCTATTCTAAGCACTTTAAAATATGAACTCATTGAATCCCCAGAAACAACCATATAGGGTGGAGTCTAATGTCTTCACCATTTTACAAATAGGAAAAGTGAGGCACAGGGCAGATGAGTAGCTTGCTGAACAAACACACAGATAGTAAGCGCAGAGTAGGATAAGAACCATGGCGTTCTGGCCGCAGTCAACAGTCAACGCTACTCCAGAGCTTGTTTCTTTGGTCAGTTGGGTAATAACATTTCTTATTACATTTGAAATCTTTTTCTATTACATAGCTTCTTTGGTGAGTTAACAAATAACTATGGTTCCATGACAGATTAAATTTCCTGGATCTAAGTCTAAGGAAATATGTGGATTTTCATATTTTGACAAATGTGTGGATTTGTCAAATGAAACAACGGTATAGGAAAGGAGGTATTGTGGCTTTACGAAACACTGCTCTGTAAGTAACAACCTTTTGCTGATTCTTTCTCTTTAGCTCCATGTTTGCCATCCAGTTCCAACTAAAGTCCACGAACCTGGTTATCAGCTAAATCAGAGGCTTGGAGGACAACTGAGAAAGGGAGGAGGTTGGCCTGGCCTTTCACTCATTTATTCACTCACTCACTTGTTCATTCATTGATACAATAGTTACTGCCTCGTCCTCCCTGCCAGGCCCTGTCCTGGGCTCTGAAGCTAAGAAATGACCCCCAAATAAACCCTACTCTCAAAGAGCTCACAGCTAGTGAGAGTTAACCAATGTAGGAAGTGCACACACATTGGCACTGCTTACTTGCCCGTCTCTCCAGTCTGATGGCATTTGTCTTATGCACTTCTCTATCACCCATGCCTGGCACAGTGCCTGGCACATTGTAGGCGTTCAATAAATGTTGACTGAGTGAATGCAAAGGCTTCAGAGAGGAGGCGGCATTTGATCTGGGGCTTTGATAACCGGGAAGGCTCTTGCCAAGTGAAGACAGGGGAGAGGGGAACACCCCCTCAAAAGTGACAGGGTCATTTTATTTTTACTTTTTTACTGAATTTATTGGGGTGACAATGGTTAATAAAATTATATAGGTTTGGGGTTTACAATTCTTTTTATTGATTGATTGATTTATTATTTTTTTTTTAGAGAGAGAAACATGGATTTGTTATTCCACTCACTTATGCATTCATTGATTGCTTCTCTTATGTGCCCTGACCAGGGATTGAACTTGCAACCTTGGCGTATCGAGACAACGCTCCAACCAACTGAGCTACCTGGCCAGGGCTCAGGTGTACAATTCTATAATACTTCATCTGCATACTTTATCAATTGTACTGTATGTTCACTACTCAAATCAAGTCTTCTTCCATCACCATTTATCCTCCTACACCCTCTCTCCACCTCTCCCCACCCCCTTTTCCCTCTGGTAATCACCATTCTGTTTTGCATCTATGAGTTCTTTTTTGTCTGTTTTTTCTTTTTTGTTGTTTTTTTGTCTTTGTTTTTTTGCATAATCCCTTCACTTTTTTCAGCCAGCCCTGCAATCCTCCTCCCCTCTGGAATGATCTTAAAAGATCATTCTGGCTGTGTGTGAAGAATATTGGTTCTGGGCAAGATGGAGGACCAGTGAGGATGCTGGTCCAGGGGAGTCCTGGACCGAGGCTTTGGCAGTGGCGGGGACAGAAAAGGCCTGAAGGGGGATTTAAAAAGGATAGACAAGACTTGGGGAGGGTAGAGCTTATGACCCTGAGTATGAAACCAACATAAAGGCAGCAGAACAGAGATGGAATGACCTTGAGAGATGCAATGTTCTTAAGGACTTTGCCAAGCTGCTCAGTTAACCTGCCATTGAGTGGTAGACTACTTTTTTTTTTTTTTTCTTTAAACCAATTCAGTTAGGGGTTTGTTTGTTCTTTCTTTTTGGTACTGGCAATATGGATACAGTCCATAAGCCCCTCCTTGTAACCAAACCCAGTGGTGACTTTTCTGACCCTACAGTCAGCCCCACTGAGCGCTCTTTCTTAAAAACCTGCTCTCTGGTATCCCACGCTCAACTGCTCTTCCTGCTCCACACTGGTCACTTCCTCTCATCCTGCTTTCTTGGCTCCTCCTCTTCCTCTGCCGACTGTTTCATCTGCCTTCCCTTCCTGGGGATCTCATCCAGCGCCATGATTATGTTACCTACATATGTACCGCTCTTCCAGACCTCTCTTCTGAGCTCCACTCTCAATACAAAACTGCCTATTGACCCTCTCCACCTAGATGAAATGCCGCCCGGGCATTTCAAACTTACCTTCTCAAAGCCAAACTCTTGATCTGCCCTCTCAATCTGATCCTTCTTCAGGCTTCGCCACTTTAGTCAAGGGCTCTGTCACTTCCTCATACTCAAGAGAAACATCTAAGTGCTACTGCCAATGCCTCAGCACCTTCCACATCCCATCTGACGTCCTTTACTTCTCGTAACTCCCCAAACCACCACCCTGTGTGAGTCACTATTCCTTTGCACCTGTATTGCGACCACAGCCTTCTAACTGGTCCCCACACACCCACTCCCAAGTCCCTTCCAAGCCATGCAGCCAGGGTGGCCTTTCACAAACCCAATTTGGTATCATTCCCCAGAAGAAAATGGCCTCTCACTATTCTCAAGATAAAATCCAGATTCACTACTCCTCACTCACCTCTAACCTCACCCTGCTCCCTCACCTTCACATCTAGGACAAGTGGTTCTTTCCGCCTGAAGCATTTCCCTTGTCACTCTAGCCCTGTACAACTCCTAACTGTCCTTGGTCTCTCAGCCTAAATCCTAGCTTCCCAACACCCTACCTCAGAACCCCATTTATTTTTCATAACTCTTTACCTTTCCCCACAGCATTTTCCGTAATGCAACCTTATATATGGGTTCGATTAAAATCATTAACATAGAGAATTTGACGACTGTTCTCCTCTCATTCCCCTCCCCCCGAAGTCTCCCCCACTAGACTGGCAGCGCCTTGAGGTTAGAACAGTGTGCCAAGGCCACCCGCCATTCTACCCTCTTGCCTTTACCCACTGCACTTACACATAGTAAACGCTCAGGAAGTGTGCTTAGTTAGGTTATAATTGCATACACGACTCATTCGATCCCCGTAACAACCCTGTGAGGTGGGTATTTTATCAGACATAGGGAAGCTGAGAGTCTGGAGAGGCAAGAGGCTCGTCCAAAGTACAGGGCAAGGGGAGGAGTCAGGTCCTAAGCCCTGAGCCCGGATTTTTCCGTTCCTGAGCCTTGGCCCATTGGTGAAAGGGCCAGGAAGGGGGCGGCGGACTTTTTGCCGCAGTACACAGGTCATCCGCGTGAACAGGGAAAACAAGAGCTCACCTACAGACACCAAGGTACGCCCCCTTGGCTCTCAAAGGAGTCAAGATCACAATCTGTTGCATATGCATGAGGGGACCATGGGCCCGTGGTATGGGGCTGCCCAGAATGCGCCTGATTAAAAAATTTTGAAGCTTGGAGACCTTAGAGCTTATATAGCCCTGCACATGTACGTAGAAAGTCTTCAAAGTGTCACTTGGGGCGGATATAGGGGGAGATATCGGGCGAAGGAGAATACAATGTGGGTCTTGTAGTTAGGCGTTTGTTGTAGACAGCCTAATCCCAGAAGGGGTCCTCAGCCGGCTGGACTAGAAGACGGAGGGGGCGTCTCCCCTGCTTTCTGCGGCGTCTGTGGCGAGCTGAGGTGGAGGCAGGCTGCGACGACAAAGGCGATAGTGGCAGCGGCGCCATGGCAGGGCTCGCAGGTACCGTGGTGTTGGCCTTCTGGGGGCGGGATGAGAGGCCCTCAATGCTTCCGCGCCGCCATGTTGCCCCTTTGGGGTCACCTTAAGCGTCTCCCAGTCCCTCTCTGGGATTTTCCTTCCGCGCTCCCTCGGGCCACCTAAGTCCCATGTCACGTGATTGCCCTGTTTGACCCCAGCCCGGGCTCGCTGGGTCCCTTCATAGCCTGAGGGAGGGTCATGGGACTCCTGGGTTCTCGTTCCGGCCTCCAAGGTCAGCGTTTGCCTGTCCGCTCCCGGGACAGGGCAGGTAGAGCCGGGGAAGCGTGGGGCTGGGGGGCGCGACCATCCCCTCTTCAGTCCCGGGGCCCATAGCGGGGGACCCAACTTCTGAGAGCCCTGTCACTTTGTCCCCGCCACTTCAGTTGCTTTCTTTTTCTTTTTCATATCAGAGGAGAAAAGGCTCTCCTGTCCCGGACCCCCGCTTTAATGTCTGGGGTGATAGGGCGACTCTCTGCTTTGAGGCTCAGGTGCTTCTTACTCCTTCTAACCTTACATCAAGTCTGGACACCCAGCATACGTGGGGAGTGGCCATCAAGGGCAGCTGGAGGAACGGAATGCCTGGCACACTTATAGCCTGGAAAGAAGAATGGGGGGTGGGGGGTGGGGCAGTTGCTTTCTCCTTACCCCTTCCAAACCTTTCATTTCCTTCCAGGCCTCCGTGTCCCTTTTCAACGCTAAATGTTGGGACAGACTGGGGTCTGTCCCAGGAAAGAAATGGTCTTTCTTGTTTATAGGTTTGGATTGTGTTTTATCACTTTCAGGGAACTGGTGTGTTGGGGACAGCTTCTGTTTGCCGTGCCTGACATGGTCCGCCCATCCCCTCAGCCTTCTGGACGGCAACACCAGAGCCAGGACCAAAAACTTCCAGCTTAAGTGTTAATGCCAAGTGTTAGATCTAGTTTGTTTGTTTTAAAATAAGAGATTGATTAACGTCAAGCAAATCTGTTAAAGGATTCGGAGCCCTGGTCAGTTTCCAGTGACCAGATCGATTCCATCTCTGAAATGAGTCTTGTTAGAATTGCTGCCAAAAACAGTTTAACCTTTTATGTGTAAATATGCTGTTTCAAAGAGGAATCTGGAAGTCTGGGTTGGGTCATCTTTTTGTTGTTGTTCTCTTATATTTGAAACATATGCATTCCATTCAAACCTGTCACTGTGTGATATACCGAGGACCATGTGTTGCCTGCCGCTCTGACTTCCTGCTCTGGGAATGCTCAGCGATCTGGATCCTGCTGGGGGATGGGCCCTATGGAGAGGAAAGGGGAAACCGGGAGGGTGAACAGGATCTTTGCCAGAGAAGATGGTGACATGTCTCTGGGGCATATAGAGGAAGTAAGAGGTCACCAGGGAAAAAGACTGTTATTAGATTAACGCTGGCGTGTGTGTGTGTGTGTGTGTGTTTGTGCGCACATGAACGTGTTCATGCACATTTAAATCTCCAGGGGTCAAACTATCTGCAAATTCAGACTCTCGCTTTAGGGTGCTCTCCTGAATAGATACAAGTTTGAAAATACATGTCTAGCATGTGGCTCGCAGCAAGCCTTTTCCCTCATCTAACCCACCTGTAATACACTGTCCCTGCCCCACAGCTGAAGCTCAAGAAACTTGTCCTTCCTGCCCCTTCTTTCAGTCACAATCCAGATACTCCACAGATGGAGGTAACAGTGTCCCATAGCACCGCTGAAAGTCATGGTGCCTGAACGCCCCTGGAGCTTAACTTCAGTTGGTTAAGCTAAGAGAGGAACATCGTCATGGGGCAGTCTCCTGTGTTGCTGCAGTTCCACAAAGCCATTCCAGTCCTCTCACAACTCACCTGCTCTATCGTTGGCCTTGGGGGAGGTGGGTCTTGTGGGAGTGGTAGAGACAGCTTAGGGAAAGGGATGGCCAGCCCTGTGGACTAAGGGCTTTGCAATAAAACTAGTTATTTTCAACTCCTCCCATTGCTTTCTACCAGAATAAAATATTTTAATGGTATCACTGCTGGGCGGGGTGGGGGAGGGGGGGTGATAAACAAGAGGTGTTTGGACCAGCCTTCTCACACTGGAATAGAAAGTGAAGGCATTCCTCTGTCTTCTCTGTTGGGACGTGCTTGCTGCCAAGCATGGGGGTTTGGAAATGGGGGACAAAAGGAGGGAGTGAACATTGCATACTAGACCACCATGGCAGCGCTTGCTCGGAATTCTCTCAGCTCACCTGCTCTGATCCCTGCTGAGTTATGGGTGGAGGAAGCCCCACAGATGAGCTCTGCCACCAAAATCCTCTGGAAAGCCCTGGTGCTACCAGCAGCCTCCTGCCTTTTACAGGTGGCACAGGAGGCTAGCGGAGGCCTCTGTGTCCAGAGCAAGCAGTCCCTTCCGTGCTGCTGCAGCCTGTCTTCCTAAACTCGGCCACCTTAGAACTGGGCTGAGGCTAGAGCATCAGGGGCAGTGGGCACAACTCCTGAAGGCTCTGCAGGGAGGGAAGCTTTCATTGAGAACACATGTTGAAATGTGTTCATGGTTCTGGGGATTCGGCGTGGAAAACCACAGAAACTCTAAGTCTTGAGACTTGCCAAGAGCTGGGCTTCAGAAGGGAGGCGTGGGCACTGCCTGCTGATGAGGCAAGAGGAGACCTGCCTTACCTTCCAGCTACGGTAGAAGCTGGAGCCAGCGCCTAAGGAAGATGGAGTCTCAGACTGCACATCCCCATACCAGTGCTACGAGTCCTGATGGCCATTTTGATAGCAGAATGTTTCTAGTGTGTTAGGGTTCGCTGGGATTTTAGCAGCCCTTTTATAGAGGGGAACTAAGGGTGAAGGTTAAGAAGTGACCTTGCCACGTTCCCTGGGCTGATGGATGGCAAAGCCAATATTAAAACTGAGGTCTGCACCTTCCACTCCCATAACTCTTAATTCTCTGATGCTGAACTGAAGTGATCGGTATCTCTAGAGGTGCTGGTGGTTGGTTGAGACACACAAGGTGCTTAAAAGAGGGAGACAGTAGGCTCAGGGGGGCGAGGTGCTTTGTGCTTCAGAGTGTTTATGACAACTGTGACTAAGGGAATTGAGGAAGTGGCAGAAAGATTTATAGCTCTCTAGCTCCCTCCGTTGGTGTTGACCCAGGAACAGGTGTGTGGTGACAGGGACACATAAAGCCACAGACAAGGCTGAACAGACAGCAGGGCCAATTGGTGAGGCAGTCAGCTGACCCCATGTAAAAGGATCCCAAGCTCACTGAGGAGTGGGAGAGAGGAGAGAAGTCTGGAGCTGAGCTGCCAACCCACCCACCCACCCACCCAACCTGATGGCAAGGGAGAACTGAGTGCCAGGGACCTGGTAAGCACCCAGAGGGTATGGAGGCCAATGCTAGAAGCAGAGAGCCCAGTACTGGGGAGAGGGAGCCAAAGAAAGAGGTCCCTGGGGGTGGGGGAGGAGACCCTGAAGAGAAAGACCAGGCAGGATGATCCTGGGCAAGGTTATAGGTCCTGGAGGGATGAGCTGGGCAGGGGAGGTGCCACAGCACACTGCTTATCCCACACTCATTTCCCAGCCAGTGCCTGCCCCCACCCTACCCTATACTTATTTCCTGGGGCTCCTCAATGGAAATAGGGCCTGTGCTCTGAAGTCCTGATCCCCCCCCTTTGGTCCCTAGTACCCCATTTTGAGAGCCACTCCCATCTTTCCCATTGATTGCCTGCCAGTGCCCCTTATCCCAGGACAATTGAAGGCACCCACCCCTCTGAGGGGATAGTGGTCCCTTATTCTGAGACCACAGGTGAAGACCTTCTCTTTGGGGAGGGGAATGTCCTTTATCTCAGGACACTGTTGAGGTGGAACTGGCTATGTGAGTCCCAGTTTATTCCAGTTTTCTTGCCACGTCCTCCTGCCCTCCCTCTCCCAAGTATCGTGCCCACTCCACAATGGGCACATCAGCTCAGTCTTAGAATTCTGTGCGCAGCCGCAATAGAAACCACAAGAGACAACTTTTGGTGCGCCTCCACCACCCCGCAGGGTCCTGGGACACTGTGCGAGACGGGGGAGGTACTTTTTTTATTTTTTTGTAGAGGTGGTCCCTGTTCTCCAGGAGCTTACAATCTAGCTGGGGAAACACAACTAATGCACAGTTATACAATCATTACAATTAGCGATTACCACAATATTGACCACAATTGCGTGAGACCAGGGCAAAGATCAGTGAGGGGCTGAGGGCTCGGAGAAGGTGTTTTAGTCAAGTTGGGATTCTTTTACTGGTTGAATAGGTCCGAATTGAGTGACACATTTCTTTAGGGTGGGGTGGGCTTGGGAGACGAGAGGGGAGGGGGAATCAAGGGAGCAAAAGTAGCCAGGCTGGAATGCACACGCTGGAGGCAAGGGACAGTGCGAGGGCCCCTCTCTGCTTTTTAACACTCTTCCTCCCTCACCCACACCCTCCAGTCCTGCCAACTGCGTGCCGCCTTGTCTGCTGCTCAGAGATTCAGGGCTTCAACTGGTGATGTTGGAATGTCCATTCTGCTGGCTGGTGTGGTTGTCTGGATCTCTGTGGTGAGGCCTGCTGGTGTGGCCGTGGGGCTGGATGTTGCTGTCCCGACTTGGTCCAGATCAGAATGCCCATGCACAAATCTCAGAGGTCTGCTCCCCCATCCCCCATCCCCCCTCTACCCCGCCCCACCGTGGGGCGGGTGCAAAGGGGGTTGGGGCGGGATCTGGTATTGTCATCATTGCGCTGCTGCTTCTCCGGAGGCTGGCCAGCCCCTTACTGACCTTGGCAAATGCTCCTCTGGCGAGAGAGCACAGGGGACCCCCCATTCCTGTGCGGCATTGGCTCCCATCCTGGGCGAGATGCACAGGAGCATCTGGTGGCACGGCCGCCCAGGGGTGGGACTGGGGGCTGGGCCCTCAGTTGGGGGCTCGCCGGCGCTCTCCCAGCACCTGCCGCCCGGTCCTCGACACGGTGTACGCCAGCTTCTGCAGGGAGTATCTGAACACCTGTAGTGAGAGACGCAGGACCTGCCCTTAGAGGCGGGCACCTGCTGCTGGTCTGCAGCGCTGCTGAGCCCGCCCCCGCTCCCTGCCCCACCCTCCTGTCCAACTATGAGGCGGACAGGGGCGCAGTTTGTCCAACAGTCAGGCAGCTGGATCTTTTCCAGCTGTGCTGAAGGCTGCATGGCGGCAAGCTGATTGGACCTACAACTTATGTATACCTCACTTCTTGCAATGGGCTGAGTCCCTGGAGGATTTCGAAAAGGGTATCCTACCCAGTAAATGCAGCATTCCAGGAACACCTTGAAGGAAATATGCGATTCCTTTGGCAAAGAATTCCTGTAGCAGGAAATTACTCCTGCAAAGAGTGCTTTTAGGGTAAATGATTTTATGGGCAAAGCAATTTCTTCTGATTTTTTTCTTTTTGTACAAAACGATTTGCCTCTTTTCTTTTTTAATAAAGTGAATTTGGTTTTATAAGAAGCGCTTTTTTCTCTCTTCCATTTTCCTGCAAAGAGCCTTTTCCTTTCATTGTTTTCCTCAAATGGCTTTTATCCGATTCATTTTTTTCCTATTAGCTCCTTTGTCTATGTTTTTTTTCTGCAATGCGCTCTTTATCTAACGCAATTTTTCTGCCAAGTGCTTTTGTCTATTTTTCCTGCAATGCGCATTTTTTTTAATTCATTTTTTTCCCGCGAAAAAATGCTCGGTATTTGTTCGTTTGTTTTTGAGAAATGCCTTTTTCTAACTTATTTTTGGTCCCAGCCCCGCAAGCACTATGTTTTTTAAAAGAAAATTTCCCCGCAATGCGCAATTTTTTAAGGCGGAAAACTTTTACTATATGAGTTGTAAATCTCTTTACGCGTAACAGACGTGCCCCGCCTCCCGCCTGGGGTCCAGTCGGTATAGCGGGTTTTTCTTACCACGTTGGTCGCTAAGAGCCTCGTTGTTCGTCGGCGGCTGGCGCCCGCCGCGCCCCAACTCTTTGTTCCCGGCCAGGCGCGGGCGCACCGAGAAGGGTCTGCGCTAAGAGGAGGGCGCAGGGAACGGGTGGGGGCGCACAGTGCCGACCGCGGCACTCGGGTACGCAAGGATCGCGGCAATCAGGATAGGACGGGTCGGGGAAACGGCAATTCCGACGTGGGCTTGCCGGTTCAAGGGCGCGGCATTGGGACCCCTCTCCCACCCAGAACTCGGGCACACTTACCTGCAGCAGCACGCGGAAAATGTACCAGCCGATGATGAGCAGTTCAGCCGAGGCTGCCGCCACTGCCGCCATGGTTCAGAGAGTGGGTGGTTGAGATCGAGTGCTGCCGAAGGCTGCGGGTTTGCCGAGGGCCGCTGGTCTCTCGGAGTCCGCTGTTGGGCGCACTGCCGCAGCAGCAGTTGCCGCGCCTTAAGTACCCGCCCGCCACCCAACTGCGCATGTGCGTTTGGGGGGGTCCATGAAGGAGGGGCGGCCGGGGGCGCTCCTCATTCGCTATGAGAGGAAAAAATAATCCCTCTGCTCTTTCCGCACCGACCTCCGCCTCCTGAGTTTCATCTTAGCCCCTTTCCAGAAGATTCTGCCGTGCCCGCTTTTGAATTTTAGTGTAAAATGGAAAGAACTGCAACTCTGAGTAGCGCACGGGAGGGGCTGTGCGCCTCTTGGTGCGGGCCTCTCTTTGAGTCCAGTGCCCGGTGCCGTGCCAGAACCCACCTTGGGCACGATGGACACCTAATTTAGAGGGATCATCTACCTCGCAGAGCAAAAAAGGATGCCCTTTCCAGGAGCCTTGGCTTCACTGGCCCCTGCTCAGAACTCGCTTTCTAATACAAGCCAGCGTCCTCTGTTTCACGGAGTCTCTGAGCGTGTATACCTTTCACTGATTCCTTGAGTTCCGCTTCTTACGGTTGCTAGACCTAAGGTGGTGGCGATTCTAAGAATCCTACCACGGTACCAAACTCGTACCAAACTCGAGACGGGAAAGCGGTAGTCCCCAGGTGTCTACCCTGTGTGGGAGAGATTCAGGAGGGATTGGCGCTTTTGCGCGGAAGGGATGGGATGAGTTCTCCCTTGAGGTGGTCAGAATGCACTCTGAGATAGTTTGCTTCTGGACAGGTTATTTCAACCTCTCTTTTCTGCTCTCCTCCTGACAAGCCGTGGTAGGCTGTCCGCAGCCAGCGAGGTTCTTTGTACCCGTTGCGCTGGGCGGCCAGAGCGGGTCTGTTACCACTGCCAGAGGGTTGCAGCTGCCGCAGCTTCGTTTCCAGGCGCAGCAGTTAGACCTGAACTGAACGCGGTCTGCGAGTGCGGCCCCGCGCACTGGTGTCCTGCCGCTGCAAAACACCTCTCTCCAGCACGCCGCCTGACACAGGGGCCAACTGGCGTTTGCCCCTATGTGGACTAAAATTTAATTTTGACTTAAAGCTCACAGAGATCAGGTTCTATACAGTGCCAGCAGCAGATGGAGAATGTAAGTGATCTAAGCGAGGTCAGTTTGGACGAAGTAGCATGGTGATATTTTTTCCTTTATTGACTTTCGAAGAAGTTGGCTGGTTTTGGCAAAATGACGCCAGGCTATTTGAAAAGGGCAAGCTCGTCCCAGGCTGCCATCTTAAAACAAAATATTTAATGGTTCTCCCGCCGCTGCAGCTTCCCGAAGCTGGCTAGAATCCATTGCTTGCGATCTGCGCCGGCAGTGCGCCGCTAACTGCTCTAACCCCTACTGAGCACCTGCTGTGAGACGAACCCTGTGCTAATCCTGTGGGGCACAGCACCGAGCCCATGGCCGGCCAGTGGCAACCACAGGGCGGTATTGTGAGGTCTGGACCCCTTGAGGACGGGCCGCAGCCCCAGGAGGCGATACATGATCTCTGCTGGGCAGGGCCCAGGCAAAGCCAGTCCACTGTTTGGGACCTGCGGGAAGAGCCCTGTGGCCGAGCCCCCAAGTAGCCCAGGGGAGAAACCCCAGAAGGCTTGCAAAAATGGTGACTTAAAGAGGAGTAGACTGGTGGGCGGGGAGGAAAGGGCATTCACATTTACTGTTGTTAACCATGATCCATTTTCCCAAATAAGTATACATTCTGTTCCTGTTTTTTTTTTTTTTTTTTTGTCTGTCTGTCTGTCTTTTTTGTCTGTTTGTCTGTTGTGTTGACTTTTCTCTTCAGGATCCCTGCTGCCTTGGTGATCCCGGGCTGACAGCCAGAGAGCACAGCGGCTCAGCTCCTGGAGAGTGAGGGTTGAAGAAAGCAGAGGGCAGCCGCCCGCGCCCACTGGCTCCCGTTAGGTCGGTTCCTGCAGCGGTGCCCAGCGGCCTTGGCGAAGGCCCTGCCTGGCAGAGATCATGTATTGCCTCCAGTGGCTGCTGCCCGTCCTCCTCATCCCCAAGCCCCTCAACCCCGCCCTGTGGTTCAGCCACTCCATGTTCATGGGCTTCTACCTGCTCAGCTTCCTCCTGGAGCGGAAGCCTTGCACAATCTGTGCCTTGGTTTTCCTGGCAGCCCTGTTCCTCATCTGCTATAGCTGCTGGGGAAACTGTTTCCTGTACCACTGCTCCGATTCCCCGCTTCCGGAATCGGCACATGACCCCAGCATTGTGGGCACCTAACAGCCTGCCCATTTAGCTTTCCAAGGAAGCAGAAGACGGGAGGGGAGGCATTGACATAGGTCATAAAGCATTGGAGTTTCAAATCCCGCAGCCCGCGGGTGCCACATTCCTGACGGCGCCTTTTTGGCCTGTGATGTTTTATCCTTATAATGTGAATAATAGCACTGACCGGTGCTTTTATTGTAGAGTCCTGTAGCCATGGGTGGTCTTGTGGTTGTGTGTGTTTGGTACCCATCTTGGCCCCAGCTGGCAGGATGGTCACCCCCCCTTGCCTCATTCCTGTGAGGAGTCTGCATCTATCCTAGTCAACCACCCCAGCATGACCTGGGCAGATAACATGCCAAGTCTCATTTTCACCTCTGTGACCCTTCCTTGTCAGAGTCTCCTCCTTTCCCAGAACGTTCCCAACTTCTCAGTTCCTCTCCTGGTTTCCCTTCAGTTCTCTTCTACCCCTTTTCTTTTAGGGGGAGCATCTGTCCAAAACAGGGCTCATTTTTGCACTTATCTCGAGTTGAAAGAGATTGCTGATGCCCGAGAGCCTCGCTTTTTCATCCATCCTTCCCTGAGCAGCAGGCTAGACACAAACATGTCTTGACTGTTGTTCACAAATCTTTAGTATTTTTCCACTTCATTTTTAAGAAAGAAATAACAGATACACGTTGCTCTCTCACCCGGGTCACTTTGCCCTTCCTCCTGCCTTCCTCAGCTGTCCCGAGGGGGGCCCATTGTCTCTCTTGTGCATGCTCTGCAGGATTGAGGTGTAGTGTGTTCACGTAGATCTAGCATTCCCCAGCCGAGTGAGTGGGAGAGTACTTGTGTGTTTCCTAATTGCCACGATCCCCTTGATAGGTGTTTGGATATATTTTGCTGTGCTGTGTGTGTGTGTGTGTGTGTGTGTGTACGTGTACCAATACGTGTGTATATTCCTTTTAAAGAAGCTTTATCGAACGTGTTCTGATTTTGAGGTTTAGCAATAGCTAGCGATAGTAGGTGCCGCTACAGTTTTTATTTAGCATGGGGATTGCAGAGTGACCAGCACACTGGACTCCGAAGTGGTTCAGACAAGACAGAAGTGAGCAGTGGCGATCGTCCTCACGGCAGGAGCTCCTTCAGTCCTGCACACAGAGACTGGACATCCTGAAGAACACACGGGAAGACTTTGTGGCTGTCACTTGCTTTTTTCTGTTCCTGCGCTTCTGTAACAAGTATTGGCAAACGAGACTTTCTCCTGGCCCCTGCCCATGGGGATCGGCACGGTTGTCCCTCCAGTCGCAACCATCCGTCTTTCTCTTGCCCAAGTGGGGAGGGAGGGGCCAGGCAGAGGACGGAACTGGAGGCAGTCCATCTAGGGAATGGGACCGTGAGGCCACACTTGTGGAACATTGGGACTACTATTCTGGAGCTTTTATTTCTGGTGTGTTCGTTGCACAGCTGTTTGAAATGTTTAATAAAGCTTTATAAACTTTACTTTGTGGTTTTATGTGGCTGAATTCCATTTGGGTTGTGGTGTTGGGTTTCTGAGTTGGTGGGGGGCAGGGGGCACAGAGGGTCTGAGTCCTTGGCGCCAGAGTACCCT
Source organism: Saccopteryx bilineata (assembly GCF_036850765.1). Classification (NCBI taxonomy): domain Eukaryota; kingdom Metazoa; phylum Chordata; class Mammalia; order Chiroptera; family Emballonuridae; genus Saccopteryx; species Saccopteryx bilineata. The sequence goes on from NC_089495.1 coordinate 200,754,939, forward strand.
GGCCCGAAAATATGATCTGCTCTCTGGGGAGCAGATGGTGGGGCTGGGGGAGGAGGGGCAGGCTGGGCAGCAAACAGGAGGGAGTCGGAAAGTTTTCAGAGATGAGACATTTGCATTTCTCAGCTCCCATGGCTTCTCGCCTGAAACTTGTTTCCCTCCATAGGAGATTCGAGTAACTGATCCCTTGACAAACAACTTAAGACAGCTGGAGCTCTAATCATCAAGGATTTTTTATGGTGCTGCTTTTGAAGTAAAAATAAAGCGAAGCCCCTTATGGCATCTGAAATGGAAAAATAAATAAGGCTGGCCATCCAACCAGGGGGCTCAGGGCTTCAGGCCCAAGGCAGTGACTAGAAGCGACACAGCACTGCAGTTGGGTGTCCTTGATGTGTGTGCTCTCCCGGGGCTGTGACCTTTGAGACCAAACAGGGTGGCTGGTCAGGGCCCTGTGCTGGGCGTCCGCCTCTCAATCTCTAGAAGGTGTAAGAGGAGCACTGCCTGTCCGAGGCACCGAGCTGTTGCGAGGGTATACTGAGACCACAGTTGGGAAAGGTCTTTGGTCATTTTACACTTGACCAAGATTTTTCATTTCTTGCTATAGTTTTGTGTAGCTTTCTCCCATCCTTTTCAACCTCCCTGTTTTCAGTTTTTCATGTTTTATTCCCAATGTTATCAGTGCTTTCTCTTGATCAAACCTTGCCCACGATTTGTCCATTTTAAAGGTATTTTCAAAGAAGTAAACTTTTGTTGGTTACATCTTTGAACCTAGCCCTGCATATTAGGGCTAGGAAGATTGTGTGTGCTCCAAAGACCACACTTTACCTAGAAGGAAACTGAGGGCCAGAGTAGGACACAGACTAGTTCCTAAAGAAGCCTAGACCTGGGCCTCGGGAGGTCTCGCCGTCACCACGTCACACTAGGAGCCCAGAGACTGGCTCTTTTCCAGAAGAAGTGCCGACTTTCCGTTTTCCTGAGAGGTGTTTTGGGAGAGGGGGAAGGGTGCAATATCTTGTTGAATATCTTTCCTATCTGATTCTCCAATATCTTTCCTATCTGATTGAATATCTTTCCTATCTGATTCTCCAATGCTTTTCTCTCTGAATTCTGGGTTTCTGGATTTATTTCGTGGCTCTTGACAAGCTGAGAAGTCAGACACGTGGGAAGGATGGTTTCTTCAGCAAACATTGAGCCCCTGTACTATGCTGGCTGGGGATTTCAGGGGCAAGACCTAGGCCTGACTCTACAAGACCACATGATTCTAGCCTAGTGGGAAGACTTAAGAAAATAGACAATTGCAAATTCCAAAAGCAAAACAAACAAACAGAAAAGGCTTTTGTGGCCCCACTCTCCTGTGGAGGCACCTGGATGATGAATGAAGCCAAGATTATTGCTTATTTTGCTCACCCTCAGAAACCTGCTTTTTGTCATAGGTCAAGCCTGCTTAGGAATCACAAACAAACCTCCCTCTGAAAGCGTTCTGACCCTTCCTAGCAGGGCGCCCCAGCCCCCTCCTTCCCGAGGTGACCGCCACCTCGGCTCTCCGCCTGCCCAGCACTGCTGCCCACCCGATCAAGGTGGCGCCCAGAGCACCCTTCCCCCTCTCCCAAAACACCTCTCAGGAAAACTGAAAGTCGGCACTTCTTCTGGAAAAGAGCCAGTCTCTGGGCTCCTAGTGTGACGTGGTGACGGCGAGACCTCCCAAGGCCCAGGTCTAGGCTTCTTTAGGAACTAGTCTGTGTCCTACTCTGGCCCTCAGTTTCCTTCGAGGTAAAGTGTGGTCTTTGGAGCACACACAATCTTCCTAGCCCTAATACGCAGGGAATCCATTCTCCTAGGATCTTAGGATCCTCCCAGATACATTTGAGGAAGGTGACTAAGCTCTGGGAAGGTGGCAGTGTCCTTGCTGGACAGCCTGCATATGCTTTATGCTTTTGTCACTACCATGTGAGCCCAAGTATGCCTCTGTCAAGAAGCCTTCCTGGACTTCATCCCTCTCCCTGGAGATCCACTTGCCTAGAGCACTTTCCTCAGCCCTTTGTTTAGTGCTATTGTCAGTGCTGGGCAACTTCCTCTTCTGTAGTGACTGGACTTCTCCTGTCTCCCCAGGGGGCCTGAATTCTTATTCAACCAGCAGGTCCTGGTCAGAATCCCATGCAGGAATAGGCCTTGGGGCCACAGAGTGGACAGTCCATGCCACCACGGAGTCATCCAGGCCAAATGGGAAAGGCATTGACCTTGGGTAGATTCTCTCACATTTATATAGATAGATAGATAGATAGATAGATAGATAGATAGATAGATAGATACTCTCACATTTATATAGATAGATAGATAGATAATCTCACATTTATATATATATATAACACGATGGCTTGTGTCAGGTGCCGTAAGAGGAGTCTAAGGGGATCTGATGTGGGCTGGGGAGGACTGCAGTTCAGGCTGACACCCAAGGACAAGTGTGGATGTTTGAGCAGTGAAATAATAAATGGCATGTTCTTTGCCAGCACTTGGTCAGGCATCTCTGTTCACAGCTAGAGAGACCGGGCCGGAAATAAAATGAGGACCACCAGTACGTGGCTACCATACGGTCAACCCCATCAGAACCCAAAAAGCCTTTTTGGCTTAGCGATCAGTCTATTTAAAGCTAGAGGACTGTGTTGGGAGATTCAGAGTGGGTCCACGGCTGACGTGGCCTCAGACCCCAAAGCTCAGTGCCAAGAACTTCAGGCTGCAGCTGACCGGACCCATCACAAACCAGGATGTGACGGGAATAAAGGGTGGCCTAGTCAGAGCAGCATTCAGGGCGGGGGTCTTTCACCAGTGAGCAGGGAGCATTTAAGAAGTGGAAGCAGCAGGGCCGTCAAGGTCACTGCCCTGGCTGGGCCATCGGGGACGGAGGGAAGTGGCTCTAAGGCAGGGGTCTCAAACTCAACTCAGCATGTGGGCCGCAGAGCAAGATCACAGCCATTTGGCGGGCCGCACTAGGTCTACAAAAGGCAACTGTTACACAACACTTTTCTCACTGCAGTTGAAAACAAAAAAAAAATCAGTACAACAAGCACAATCGTACATGCAGTTTACTCAGAGTCACAAAACAACCAGAAACTGTAGTTCACATCACAACTGCTGTTAACTAAGCTAATATCTAGCTAGGATGCTAGAGAAATGAAAAATACAAGTAGGCCCCTAGGCTTACTTAATTTTATCCAAAATATTTTGAACTTCGTGGATTAGTCTGCGGGCCGCACAAAATTGTTGGGTGGGCCGCGAGTTTGAGACCCCTGCTCTAAGGAGTGGTGCTGGGTGAGGTGGGAAGGCAGGGGAAGGTAGGCTGGGGACAGAGGAGGACAGAGGAAGATGACAGAAGGGACGCTGACTCCCACCCACAATAGCTGCAGGAAAGGAGGCAGGAGGAAGGCTGAAGCCAGTCTCCCGGCATCGGCATCAGGAGCAGGCTCAGCCCTCCCCCCGATACCCGCTCCGGAAGGAGTGAGAGCGTCACCGCTCTGGCAAGAGGGGAGAACTAAGACCTGTGCCCTCGGCACCTGTTGGAAGCTGATCCTGAGAGGGGCTTATCTGATGTCAGCCCGGCCCCTCCCTGCCCGGTGTCTTCCCAAACGCCAGAGGAGGGGCGAGTTCAGTCTGCCAGGCTTCTGAGGGAGGATTCCGATCTTGAGAAGAACTTTGATTATATAGAGCGAGCGAGCTCAAGGTGTGAAGGGAAGAAGCTGGCTAAGCAGCAGCTAGAGGCTTCCGAGAGAAGTCTTTGGTCTCTCTTTGGGCTGGCAGGACTCAAACAGTGGGTTGGGGTGGACTTGGGGAACAGTTTAGGATTGATGAACCTTGAAAGGAAAGGCCTATGGGAATCTCAGGCCCTATGACCTTGCTTTTGTGTCTGCACCCCACCCCAGCCTCAGTTTCCTCACTTTTAACGTGGGTATCCTAACATCCACTATAGCCTGGTTCAAGGAAAAGGCTTCACAGTGTTACTTGGCCTCTCTTCCTCCCTTCTCTGGCACCCCAGCACCCGCTATCACTGAGCTCAGGCCTGGATGCGGCTGGACCATCTGACTTTCCCGTTCCTTCACTGGGTGTAAGGGGCGTGGCCAGGCCCTGGGTCCAGCTGGGAGGGGCTCACTCTGCAGAGAGGTGGGCTGCGGCTCCTGCAAGCAGATACTCACAGTGCCTTGTCTTCCAGGCTGCAGTGCCATCAGGGCAGGAGAAATCGTTCTGGTGGCCACATGTTAACACTTCAATGTGAATTTTCTTATTATTTTTTTTTTTTACAAGCCCCCAAATGACAATATCCTAAAAGGGAGAGAATACCCAGGCATAGTTCTTTCCTGAGAGGCCATAGTGTACCTGCTTGGCCACCAGCTTGCTCAGGACCCACTATGGGTTCCTCCCCACCCCCCAGAGAGCAGTCACTGCCTGCCCAGCCTTTTCCCCCTGAGGAGCCCGTGCAGGGGTATGTCCTTGTGCCCTGTTGGATACGGCTGCATGGGACCCTTCTCCACAGATGGGTCCTTGGAGTGCTTCTGGCCTCTCACCTCTTTTCCCGGACGGTTTGTGGAAAGTCTGCAGTTGCATACATCACCACTTCTTCCAAAGCTAAACCGTCCACCGAGTCCGGGCCCCCATGCTGGTAGTGGTAGCCCTGGGCAGGGGTGGGAGAAGCAGGGAGCTGGGGCCCTGGGCCTGTCCTCACCCATTTCCCATGGGACTTTCCTCTGCTCTGCTTCCTCTTCCCCGGGCTTCTGTTTGCCCATCGCTGCTCTGAGGAGGGTGCTAGACCAGGAAGTCTTCAACCACCAAAGCCACCTTCTGTGCAATGTCAGTGAACTTTACCCTTGTTAGTTCAGTCTTAGAGATATCACTTGAAAGAAAGTGTATTAAAGTAAGCAAGTGTTTAATCAAAGGACTTTTTGTGTTAAAGAATAAGCGTTACCTCTCCTGGGTACGGAACTGTCAAGAACCTTAGCTTCGAGTCAAGGCGCACTTGGAAGGCTCTCTGAGGGAGGAAGACAGACAGCCCTTCAGTGGTTCCCGGTAGCCTGTGGCCCCACATTCTTAGCTTGGCCATCAAGCCCCTGCAATCCTGGAGGGTGGGCCTTGGTCTTTGTCCCTCGACCCAGGTATAGCACCTCCCTGACCAAGCCTGGCACAGACCCTGCTGGGTGTCCAGCCAGGGAGTAGATGGACAGGCAGCCCAATCAGTCATTCTCTAGACTCCTGAAGAAATTAGGTGACCCAGTCTTTGCTAGAAGTAACGGAACTGAGTTTATCTCCCAAGTCTCCTCCTGCAAACTCTGAAGTGACGATATTTTCCAGCCTCCAGACTCCTATTTTATGCACAGATGTGACAGACACGAGCCTCCCACAAAGATAAGAGAGAAGAACTCGAAGAGGCTCCACGGCCTGGTGTGCTCTCTGTGACAACAGGTGGCCCTGGGCCACCTCCCCTCGCTGGAGCTCAGTTTCCCGGCTTGTAAAGTGAGCTGGTTGGACTGGATTATCCTTGAGCTCCTGTCTAGCTGCATCCAGCATCACCCTCCGATGCCCTGGTGCTGAGGGCAGTGATTGGGCAGGGGCACGATGGCCCTGGCTCTGGGTCAAGTTCGTGTCCTGGAGCACGAGGAATGGCGGCGATGGCTGCAGGCCCCTGGACGATGAGCTGGCTGAGAGCTGTTTCTGCTGATGGGGGAATGCCCAGCAGAGTCTGGATGCAGGTAAGGGGTGGGGTTGGGCTCTTCGCCTCTTACTGTCCCTGAGTCATGTTTCCTTGCAGAGGCCTCCAGGACTGGTCAGTACCAACTAGATTCAGTCATTCCTACTGGCAGAGGCAGTGGCCATTTTCCATGTACTGCCCTGGCAGGGCCTCCAGAAAGGCTTTCTGCTGCCACTGCTTCAAGGCCCCCCTGTGCCGCATTGCCACACCTTCCCAAAGCCTCGCAGTGTCTGTCCGGCGGCCTGTGCTCCAGGAGGCTGCAGCCCACGGCCAGCCACAGTCAGGCTTGGCTTCGCTGAGTCAGAGCATGAGAGGAGGGCCTGCCCCAAACTGGGGCTCTGACTGTCGAAACAATAATCATAAGTTACCTCTAGCCTCACCTCGGAACACACGCCCATATCTAAAAACTATTTTAAAAGGTCAGTAGGGACCTAGCTGCACATCCATTAAAAACCGGGGAGGAAAGGAATCGGATATTTGGCAAGTGTCTGAATAGGGGGCTGCCCACTAAGCTGAAAAGCGACAAAATGACGTCAGAAAAGCAACGGCCAGCCAATCTGACTACTTCAATACTATTTACAAAGTCAAACAGTATCACCGACAACCAAAAGCAGAATGGGTAAACGATTTGTAGATCCATAATGTTTAAAAACCTTAACAGTAACAATGAAACGAATAAGTATGTAATGCACCGGAACAGAGTCTACAGAAGAGGAAATAAAATTGACTAAAAATTTTTTTGAAAAAAAATATTCAATTTTATTAATGACTGTTAAAGACCAACAATGAAAAAGCAATAATAAGAAAATAAAAGTTTTTTTTTTACCAACAAATTAGGAAGAAGAGTTGAAGGCGGCCCGTGTCGGTGAGGAGACAGGGGGACAGGCCCTGGTACCGGCGCTGAGGCGAGTGTGTGTTGGCGTAAACTTTTTGGAAAGTAAGTAAGATGATAGTTGAAGAGAAGGAGAAATGACAGTTTCAAGAAATGGCAAGGAAGGAGAAATGACAGTTTCAAGAAATGGCAAGTGGCCTATATATTTATACATCCACTGAACATCTTGGTGGCGGCAGGCACGGTGCTCAGTATTAAGATATGAAGATAATGTGGTGCCTGCTCTTGGGCATATAGTCAAAGAGGTGAGAGAGACACAGACACTCAAATGATATATAGTAAGATGGTCAGAGCCTGACCGGGGGTGGCGCAGTGGATAGAGCATCGGATTGGGACGCCGAGGACCCAGGTTCGAAACCCTGAGTTCCCTGGCTTGAGCGTGAGCTCATCTGGCTTGAGCATGAATACTGGGTCGCTGGCTTGAGTGCGGGACTACAGACATGACACCATGGTCATAACACCATGGTCCCTGGCTTGAGCCCAAGGTTGCTGGCTCGAGTGAGTGGCCACTCGCTCTGCGGTAGCCCCACAGTCAAGGCACATATGAGAAAGCAATCAATGAACAACTAAGGAGCCACAACGAAGAACTGATGCTTCTCATCTCTCTCTCCCTGTCTGTCTGTCCCTATCTGTTTCTTTCTCTGGCTCTATGTCCAAAACAAAAAAAAAAGAAGATGGTATGCTTGGGACAGGGGCAAAGCACGGAGCTGCTGCTGCGGGTGGTGCGAGTGTGAAGTTTTGTGGGAGCGGCCAGGGGTGTCCCTAGAAGAGGCTCCTGGATGAGTGATTTTCAGGTACGGGCAGAGACAGAAGGGAGAAGCAACGTGGGTGAAGTCATAGTTCCAGCTTGCCAACACGGAGATGAGGGGCAGGGCGGCGGAGGAGGGAGCAGATCACACCGTGCCGAGTCTAATTGAAGAGTTTGGTCTTTTTCCCTTTGACAGCAGGGAGCCACTGAAGCATCCTGAGCCAGCAGGTGCTGTGTAAGACTTCTGTTTTAGTGTGATTATGCCGGTTGCTTGGAGACATTGGAAGGTGCAAAGGCCGATGAGGAAATGATCGCCTTGGTCCAGGTAGAGAAGGCAAGGCCTGAGTTAGGGTGGAGGCCCAGAGGATGGCCAGAAGAACGAATGGGGAGAAACTGCTGAGCAGGGATGCCATCTCTGTTTCTATCTTGGGTGGCTGGGTGGATGGGAGGACACTCGGGAGAAAGAACAGGCTTGGGGCGCTGGGCTGGGCTGGGCTGGGGGAAGACGGTTGAGACCAATTTTGGACAAGTTGAGTAAAAGGTAGGCTGAGGGTTTGGATCCAGCTGGAAACGGGAACAAAAGATTTGAGTTGTGACTATTGGCGACTCTAGCCATGGGCTTTGGTGGGGTGGCCCTAGGAGAACATGGCCGCTGGGAAGAGGAAGGGGCCCTGGACAGAGGACCTCTTCCCCCCATGGAAGGGTGGGCAGAGACACAGAAGGGCCCACAAAGGCAAACAAGGAAGTCGGAGATGGAAGAAGCACCTGGAGCCCGTGTTGGCATGGAAACCCAGGGATGTGGAGCATTTCCAGGAAAGAATAATAGGCAGACAAAAGAGAAAAGGCTATTACTAGATAAGGACTGAGAGCCCACCGGATGGAGCAGTGGGGGTGGGGTGGGGGCTGGATCCTCAGGGGCGCCCAGGGGGCAGAGGACAACGAGGGGCAGGAAGAGCAGGCAGCATGGCCACCTGTCCCGGGGTGTCTGGGGTGCTGGGGAGAAGCTTCTAGAGTTATGACTTGGGTCAGGGAGAATTCCTGAGCTGGGTTGAGGGAAAATAAGGATAGATATGAGAGAAGAGAGGGTGAAAGGACAGTCACCTAAAGTCCTCCCATCTGCAGTACATCAGAGGCAAGAGCAAAGGACAAGGGCGGCAGGAGGGGAAATGCTCACTGGTGACCTTGACTAGAGCTGTCATTGAGTCGGGAAGTCTTTTATGTCCACAAAGCTCACAGAGGACGTGCAGGCACCTCGCAAGGGGCCGGATGGAGAACCAGGGATGAGCTCCAAGGAGAAGATGCCGACCGCGTCTGTGGAGTCGGGCCAGACGCTGAGCTGTGGCCGACATCTTAGAGATGGGCGCAGGGACAGGGCTGTGCTGACCAGAGTGAGCAGGGGGCCGGAGGAGAGCCAAACCGGAGGCCCAGGGAAGAGAGGAGTTCCAGAGGTCAGGCTGGCCGCGGTGGGCCACGTGGACAGAAGCCGGGGAAGTGAGGACGTCTCCTGGATCTGGCCTCTGGGGACTGTTGCCACAGCAACTTTGAGGGAGGGGGCAGAAGCCCACCTGCCTGGGGGAGGGTCTGACCAAGAAAGCAGAAGGAAAAAGGGGGGGTTGGGGAGCAGTGGGGTCGGGGAAGGTGCCGTTTCCTGCACGTTGACATTTGGAGGGAGGAGGCTCTGTCAGCCCGAATGTGAAGAGGGAGAGCAGGTAATGAGGGGTCCGAGAGTGGTGGGATGGGGTGTGGAGATGAAGGGATTAGCCGCGTTGGTGGAAATGGGCAAGATTGATTTCCGTACGTTTTAGCAAGTCACTTGATCCCCATGTTCTTCTCGGGGCTTTTTTCCTGCCCTCTGGTCCTCACTACAGCTCTAATTAGCGGTAGTTTCATCCTGCCTGTGTCAGGGGCCATGTCTTATTCATTCTTTGTACCTTTGGCACCTAGTAGCAAGCTGGATAGAGGCAGAATAATTACTTTCTGCTCAAAATCAAATGAACTTGGAAATGGAGTTTCAGATTTATTTATTTTATTTTATTTTTATTTTTTTTACCAGAGATTTTGTGACAGTTCCCGGGGAATCAATGGACAGGGGGGAGAACAGTCAAGGTTGAGGCTATGTGGATGTGAGGCTCTCTGGGTCTCAGGAGATACCTTCTGCACTCCCGCATGGACATAGCTCTTTATAGTTTATATGGCGGGGCCATGACCACTGTCCCAGCTGGTCACGCCAACCTGCCCCTCCCACACCTGGGGCCACCATTAGCCCAGTCTCACAGGTTAGAAAGCTGAGACCCAGAGAGGCAGAGGAGAGGGCGAGAATGATAGGCAACGACATGGTTGAACTGGCTGAGCCAGGCCCTGGAAACCCTCGGTGAATGATTAGCTATCGGCTGCATGTGAGAGAGGGTCAAGACAAGGGTGACTCTGGTGGGTCTTGGGTGGGTGGAGGGGAGAATGGTGGGGAGGCCCCTGGGACACTCAGCCTTAGAGAGCCAGTTTCAGGAGCAGGACAGTGGACTCAGGTACCTCTAAGGCAGTGGTTCTCAACCTTTCTAATGCCGTGACACCACAATACAGTTCCTCATGTTGTGGTGACCCCCAAACCAAAAAATAATTTTGGTGGCTACTTCATAACTGTAATTTTGCTACAGTTATGATTCGGAATGTAAATACCTGATATGCATTATGTTTTTTCCAATGGCTTTAGGCGACCCCACCGGGGTCGCAACCCACAGGTTGAGAACCGCCGCTCTAAGTGGTTAGGGTGACAGCTAGGTGGGGCCCAGCAGGCACTTGGATCTGGACCTGGGGGTTCAGGAAGAGATCTGGCTGCAAATACCAGCCCAGGGCCACGGCCACGCAGAGGAACGGAACCCTGAGGATGAGTGAGATGAGATCACCAGACACAACGAGACGGGGCCCAGGGCAGAATCATGGGTTACAGTGACATTTGAGGAACCAATCAAGGTGTGGGCAGGTATCAAAGGGGAACGCTGCGAAGCGGGGCCTGAAAGATGCGACAAACAACCTGGAGAGTGGGGTTGCCATGGTAACCAAGGTAGTGAAGAGTTTCAAGGAGAAAGTAATCAACACTGTCAAATGCAGCAGAGAATGCCAATAAGATGGGGACGGAGTTTTTTTTCCCTTTGGATGTGATGATTAGTAAGCTTTTGGTGACCTTAATAAAAGAGCCTTTTGGGGGAGTGATGGGGCATAAGCTAGAATAATGTCGAGCTGTGAGGGGGAGGTGGATGCATCACTAAGAGTCCTTAGAAGAGTCTGGAAGGAAGACTAAGCTAGAATAATGTCGAGCTGTGAGGGGGAGGTGGGTGCATCACTAAGAGTCCTTAGAAGAGTCTGGAAGGAAGGCGGGGAGCTGGGAAGGCTGAGGCGGGAGGTCGAGCACAGGAAAGACGTGTGAGCCCGTTTATAGGCAGATGTCAACCCCAAATGCCATCCACCTTTTCAGTGACAAAAGTTGATTCATTCCACATTTCCTAATTTCACACCTATTGCGTGCCGGGCCATGTGCCTAGTACTAGGGACACTTGGGTGACAGAATCCCTGCTCCCACGGAGCTTGTGTGGGGTAGGGGAGAAACCACACGTCAGATCATCCCCCAGATGTGCAGTTTCCAACCTTGACGGGCACTCGGAAGGAAAGGTGCCCAGTGCTGGAGGGTGGACAAGGGGACCTGCCTGAAGCCGGCCAGCTCCTCAGGCTCCCCCGAGGAGGCGACACGTGAACCAGGCTGTGAGGAAGGAAAAGGAGCTCATGGGAGAGAGCGGATTGGGGACGGTGTTCTGGGAAGAGGGGGCGGCCTGTGCAAAGGGAGATGCGGGGGGACCAGAGAGGCAGGTGGCGATGGCTGGGCCGGGGCTGAGCTCCCGAGCACATGAGGACACAAGGAAGGGCGGCTGGGCTGAGACCTGGGCTAGGACGTCCCTGTAGCCTGAGGCTGGCTGTTGTGTGGAGAGATGGTTCCAGGCTGACTTGGAGACCATTGAAGAAGCTTCTGTTGTCACGGTGGACAGTCCCCGTGTCCTGGTTAGTCTTGGTGCTGGGCGGAATGAAGAGGGCCGGGGAGAGGGGGGGGCAGTATTGGGGGTGACCCCCGAGTTTCTGGCCTGCCTTTACTGGTAGGTGGCTGTGCCGCTCTCAGGGCTGGGGAGCCTAGGAAGGGACGGGGCCTGCGAGGCAGCCCCCCAGGTCTGGCGGCAGACAGCGGAGACCCATCCAGACGGAGGCGAGGAGGACGCAGCTGAAGGCACAGAGGCCGAGCACAGGGAGACGGTACAGAGGCGGGGCAGAGCTCCCAGGCAGCTCCAGCTCCGGGGAAACCGAGTCAGAACCGAGTCGGAGCGGTGTCGGGTTTCACAGCGTCCAGGGGCCGTGAAGACTGCTGGGGAGGAAGCCAGGAACCTCGCCCAGGAAGCAGCCCCCATGGGGACTGTCGAAGAAAAGACGGACTCTCCCTAGGGTACTGGGGGACATGGTCTAGAGCGGTCTTTGAGCGGCCAGCAGAGGGTATGCGCAGAGAGGTCTGGGGGCCAGGGCCGGGCCTGAGCCCCTCCGGTATGCAGCCGCACAATCCACATGGCGCCCCCGGCCTTGGGCAGCCCGTGGCGGTGCTGACTGGCACCCCCCGGGGCCCCTGAGAGATTCCTGGGGGAATTTACCAGAAGCGGCTTGGGTGAGGGGTTGACTAAGGAGAAAAAGGAAGAAGGGGCAGCGTCTAGGGCTTTTTAATTTTAATCTTAATCTCAAAGGAAAGAGCACAGCTGGCGTATGAATATTCTGAGGGCTGTGAGCCCAAGTGACGGAATTGATTAAGGATGGAGACAATTAGTGAAATGAGATCCCAAGGGACTGGGATCAAGTGTTGAGGTGGATAAATTAGTTTGGGGCAATAATGTGTGTTTGACTGGAAGGGGCAAAATTAAATTATTTACTTCTCAGGAAGTAACTTGATCTCCATGCTCTTTTGGGAGCTCCTCTCGGACTTGCACTTGCGTACTCACTACGGCGCTAATGAGCCCGGGCTTTCTCCCGTCCTGGCTGGAACACGGCTCGCTGTGTGTGTGTGTGTGTGTTTCCTAGCACATAGCAACAAGCACTAAGCTCTTTGGGACCCGAATCGATATTTTTCAGACCTGGAATCAAGTATCTGAAGTCAACATTCAAACTTTTGACCAGAAAAGAATATATGGCAGTTCTTCAGAAGTTACAACGCAGGAAAGAAGAAAGAATTGGGATAATAAGTCATGGGTGGCATGGATTGTGGGTGGGTGGGTGAAGGACAAATAGAGGAGTCGGCTCCCTTCCTGTCACACGAGCTTCGCGTCCCCCCCACAAGACACAGAGCATTCCCGTTTCACAGAGGAGGGAACAGAAACCCGAGAAGGAAGGCCCTTACTGACATACAGCACTAGTGGCCGGAGCTGGCTTTAGCCCTGCGTCCGTCCAATACCTCAGTCCTTTCTTCCCAGGACCAGGTGGAGCCCAAGAGGAAGAGGGGTCGGCCAGGTGCAGGTGAAGATATCCACAGGCTCTTGCAGAAGGCGGGAGGCACAGTCCGACTGAGACCCGCCCAGTGGTAAAGCATCCAGTCGCAGGACAGTGGTGGACTCTGGGTCCTGGCCTTAGGGCAGGCAGTGCTCTCGTTAAGCCTCCCCACCGCGGGAACGATACATTCTATCTTTGCATCTCAAATTCCTAGATTTTAATAACATGTTTAAATCCTCCACCCATCTGAAATGTATTTTTGTATATGGTATGACAGAGATCTAATTTGATCTTTTCCCAAGTGGATAACCGGTAAGCACTATGTATTGTCCCCACACCATCTTTTCTCCCGGCTCCCTATGTCTGAACTCTAGTCAGGTCTGTTGATCTATTTTGTCTACTTCTAGGCCAATACCATGTTAATGAGCATAGCTTTATCTTGCTGCCTGATACGGTAGGTACCTCTCTCTTCCTTGCCCTTTATTATTATTTTCTTAATTTTTTTAATTGATTGATTTGAGAGAGATAGGAAGAGAGAGAGGGAGGGAGACAGAGAGAGAGAGACGGGAACATAGATCTGCTCCTGTGTGGGCCCCGACCGGGGATCAAGCCGGCAGCCTCTGCGCTTCAGGACGATGCTCTACCAACTGAGCTATTCGGCCAGGGGTTGCCCTTTATTGTTTTTAAAAATGACCGTAGTTCTCCACACATGCTGCAGATGGCTTTTCCAGTCTATCTGAATCATTACCAGCTAGAAGCAGTGGTCATTAGGACTTGGACGTGAGCTGCAAAGTATAGAATGGTGACAACAATTCCGGTGCCATGCGGACTTTTCCTGGACTCCTGCTCCTTGCGTCAGCTCCTAACGGACTGAACTGGGGTTGGGTTGCATTTGCAGGGATCTGGAATGGTGTTGGTGCCAACTTGGACTTGGTGAACATGTTAAGGACACTACTCTTTTATGGATTGTTGTTGTATTGGCCAAGAATTTGCTTAAAGGCTTTAATCACTGTAAAAAAAAAAATAGAAGATTGGATAAAGATGTGGCACATATACACTAGGGCAGCGGTTCTCAACCTTTGGCTGTTGTGTGGATGGCTTTAGGCGACCCCTGTGTTTTGGTCGTTCGACCCCGCCGGGGTCGTGACCCACAGGTTGAGAACCGCTGCTCTAGGGTATGCTACTCAGCCATAAGAAATGATGACATTGGCTCATTGACAACAAAATGGTGGGACCTTGATAACATTATACGGAGTGAACTGAGTAAGTCAGAAAAAAACAAGAACTGCAGGATTTCATACATTGATGGGACATAAAAATGAGACTAAGAGACATGGACAAGAGTGTGGTGGTTACAGGGGGGGGATGGGGGGAGGGAAGGAGGGAGAGGGGAAGGGGGATAGGGAGGGGCACAAAGAAAACTAGATAGAAGGTGACGGAGGACAATCTGACTTTGGGTGATGGCTATGCAACATAATTGAAGGACAAGATAACCTGGACATGTTTTCTTTGAATATATGTACCCTGATTTATTGATGTCACCCCATTAAAATTAATAAAAATTTATTTATAAATAAAAATAAATAAATAAAAATGACCGTAGTCATAATACACATTTACTTTTTCACATACATTTTAGAATCTGCTTGTCAACATTCCATGAAAAAAAAAAAAATCCTGTTGGAATTCTGAGTGGGACTGCATTGAAGGGAGAAATGACATCTTTATGATATCAGTTCTTTTCATCTCTAATCATGGTATCTGTCTCCGTTTAATCAGAGTCTGATTTGTTTGGGTTGGTTTTTTAATGACTTTTAATAAAGGTTGGTCGCTTTTGTCATAAAGGTTTTTCATATTTCCTAATAGGTTTGTTCCTGAGTACCTTATCAGTTTTGTTGCTTGTGTGAGTGGAAAAAAAGTTATTGTTTTGGTTTGTTTCCTGCTTTCCAAATTTTAATCAATTTTAATCAGGTTGCTTTTTTCACAGACGCACGCGGAGTAAATGTACTTTGTTCCCGGACGCACAAAATGAGAAAACAGTACACATGTGAAGTAGAGCTAATTGGCCTGGAAATGAGTCAGAACTTTTGAATTAAATTTTAATTATACAAGTAATACATGAATGTATTTTCTTTGAAATAAAATTCAAGCGTCACAGATAAAGAGGTTTCTACTGACGGCCCGCACCCCGCCTCAGACCCCTTCCTCCACTCAGAGGTAGTGGCTCTTACGCTTTTGCTGTTTACCCAAGATGTTTTTCCGGTGCCCATTGAAATGCATCTTTTATTCTTTGTGTGTGGGTGTGTGTTTCCACAGCCATGGTGTGTACACATCGGAGGTGTTGCTCTCAGTTTAGTGCTCCTTGCTGCTGGTGACAGGCAGCCATAACACCATATCTGATTTCCTTGTTTCCTACTGATTGACTATTAAAATGTTCCCGGTATCACTCCACTAAGACAAAGCCATAAAAGATGCCTTGGACTCTGCCTGTTTGCACATGCTCAAGTGTTTCTCTGAGAGATACTTAGAAAATGAATTAATGGGTCATAGGGTATACCCAGCTTGCATCTCCTAGAGACTGCTAAAATGTTCTCCAAAGTGCGGGACTAATTGGAATCTCCAGCCAGCATGGCGGGAGGGTGTCCATTTACCCAGACCATCTCCAAGTTCTGCGTTTTTAACCAGTCTGATGAGTGAAAAGTCGTCTCCTGCTTTAGTCTGCGTTCCACTGAATTCACCTGCACGGCTGAAGTCTCCGAGTGTTTACAATCCATTCACATCTCCTCCTCTGGATTGCTTGTCCGTACCCTTTGCCTATATTTTAAGGAATTTTTTTGGCCTTTCTGCTATTGATTTTGAGGAGTTCTTTATGTATTTTGAATACTAAAGCCTTGTTCTGTATATTACAAATGTTTTCTACATTGTGATTCTTGCCCCTTAATTGTATCTTTTGCTTGAGATAAATTTTACATTTTGATACAGATTTATCAACCTTACTTTTATGTCTTTTTTTACAAGTCTTATTTAGGAAAGCCTTCATTATGTCAAAGTCAAAAGCATTTTCTGTAATTTCTTCTCTAAAATGTACAGTTTACATAGATATGTATACATTTAATCCTTTATGCATAAATTCCATGTGCATAAGTCTAAGGATCTAACTTTAATCCTTCCCCACCCCCCAATGGATAGATAAATGTTCCCACACCATTTATGGAATAATATATCATTTCTCCACTGATTTCAAATTGCTACCTTTTCCTGACACTGAATTCCAACGCGGGTCTGTGTCAGAGCTCTTTCTGGTCCACTAATCTATTTGTCTGCTCCTGAGCTTGATAATACGCTTTGCTAACAAGCGAGACAAATCCCACCCTCTTTGTTGTTTCTGCAAAATTGCCTTGGTCATCCTTGCATGTTTGTCCCACCGCATGAATTTTAAAATCGGCCTGTCAAGTTTCAGAAAAATTTTCCGCTAGGATTTTAATTGGGATTACATTGCGGTGGTGGATGAGACGGAAGAAAATTGGCGTCTTTATCATACTGAGTCTCCCTACCAGTGCACACTGCTGTATTTCTCAGTTCCGGTCATCTTTCTGTCTTTCAGGGACGTTTTATGATTTTCTGTGGTCAGAGTCTTGCACATTTTGTGATAAATGCGTTCCAAGGTTCAGTATAGGTTTTACCCCTGGCCCCTTATTTGTTTGGTCTTTTTCTATTTTCCTACTCCATTGCAGCCCGTTTACTAATCACTGTGCCTGATTTGCAGACACGCTCGCAAAGTAAACAACGTTCTTCCTCCCTGAGCACAAACATTCCGGCACAGCCAAACACACAGAGCAGCCATAGTTGGCTGAAAACAAATTAGAATCTTTTCCAATTACACTTTAATCACACAAGTAAAGCATGAATGCGTTCTCCTTATTAAAAGTAGAACAATATGAATATAGCTGAAGTTTCCTTCCTCTGGCCACCTGAGCTCCTGGTCCCTTCCCCTTCCCCAGAGGTGGCCACTGGTTCAGTTTTAAGTGTCACCCTCCGTAGAGTACTGACGGAGGCATTCTGAATAAATTACACCACATCATAGGTATTGTACTATATAGGCTGCGTTTTTAAAATCCAATCTTATATTTTGGGGGTCTACTGACAGTGGTTGATATAGCAGCTCTTGTTCGCTCCTCGTAACAGCTGTTAGTACCCCTCACGTGACTACCGTTGTTTCCTATTTTCTGGCATCTGTAGACCCTGAGGGGTTTCTCCCCTTTTATGAAGAGAGCGCCTCCAGGAACGTCCCTCTGAACCGTGTCTATAGGACAGGTACTGAGTGACATCTGGCCTCTCCGGGGGCTACTGTTTCAGTTTGAATAGGCATGTTCCAGGTTGCCTTTCAGAAGTGGCTGTGGCAGTTTAAACTCCTTCTGCAAATAAAATGAAAACTTCTGTTTTTTCCAGACCATCACCAGCTTTTAAAGTTCACAGCTGGAATGGGTGAAGAAACTGGTTTCTTCTTGGTTCAACTTATATTATATTTTCCTACGAGACTGGTCATTTATACGTCTCCCTGTTGGGGTCATCTATGCGAATCTGTCCGTCTTTCTTCGGGCTTGTCTTTTCCATTGATTTGTGAGGATTCTTTATAGTTTCTTGATATTAATTCTTTTCGCTGAATTGTATCTTTTTTATTATGGAACTTAATTTTCATGTCAAATTTAGAATCTTATCTTGCCTTAGAAAGGACCTCTCTCAGCTAAGATCGCAACCATTTTCCTGTGTTTTTTTCTAGAGCTTTCATAGTTCTCTCTCTTGCATTTGTATTTTTGCATTATTTTACAATTTTCACATTGAAGTCTCTACTGCATATAAACCTTACTCTTCATATGATATTGGTGTTTAATTTTAATGTCAAAATGGATATCCAATTTTTTTTTTCCAGTACCACTTACTGGATAATCTGTCGTTTCTTCAGTGGTTTAAAATTGGTACCTTTTCCTGACACTGAATTCCAACGCGGGTCTGTGTCAGAGCTCATTCTGGTCCACTAATCTATTTGTCTGCTCCTGAGCTTGATAATACGCTTTGCTAACAAGCGAGACAAATCCCACCCTCTTTGTTGTTTCTGCAAAATTGCCTTGGTCATCCTTGCATGTTTGTCCCACCGCATGAATTTTAAAATCGGCCTGTCAGGTTTCAGAAAAAATTTTCCGCTAGGATTTTAATTGGGATTACATTGCGGTGGTGGATGAGACGGAAGAAAATTGGCGTCTTTATCATACTGAGTCTCCCTACCAGTGCACACTGCTGTATTTCTCAGTTCCGGTCATCTTTCTGTCTTTCAGGGACGTTTTATGATTTTCTGTGGTCAGAGTCTTGCACATTTTGTGATAAATGCGTTCCAAGGTTCAGTATAGGTTTTACCCCCGGCCCCTTATTTGTTTGGTCTTTTTCTATTTTCCTACTCCATTGCAGCCCGTTTACTAATCACTGTGCCTGATTTGCAGACACGCTCGCAAAGTAAACAACGTTCTTCCTCCCTGAGCACAAACATTCCGGCACAGCCAAACACACAGAGCAGCCATAGTTGGCTGAAAACAAATTAGAATCTTTTCCAATTACACTTTAATCACACAAGTAAAGCATGAATGCGTTCTCCTTATTAAAAGTAGAACAATATGAATATAGCTGAAGTTTCCTTCCTCTGGCCACCCTCTGAAGTCTCAGTTTCCCACCCCATCCACAGTGTCATGTCTCCTTCCAGAGACCCATCTAGTATTAATGTAGGTATTTGGAATGAATCATCCCTACCTGATAGAGATTATAGTTTAAACTGTGGTGTGTGTGTGTGTGTGTGTGTGTGTGTGTGTTTACTTATTCTATTTCAAGATATACTCATATTGATACAAATGGCTTTTGCCTGTCCTTTTAATAACTGTGTTGCATTTATTCTCATGAATGTAGCACATTTTCTCTTCCCCACCATCTATAGACATTTAGCTGCTGCCTGTTCTCTCCTCCCTGGGAAGCGGCGCTGCCGGAAAACAGCCTCCACTGTAATGTTCCTCTAGGGTAGCAACTGAGGAGTGGAATTGGGATCTCAAGCTTTCCATATTTTTAGTGTTAACAAATATCACTAAACTGTTCTCCATAATTTATGTACCATTTAAATTTCCAGCCAGAGGGTCTGAGAATACTCTAATCCCCGTAAGCAACTGTTTTAATTATTTGCCAATGTGATGGATGAACAATGGAATCATTTTTAAGAAATGTGTGTTTAACCTGTTTGCTAGTGAGATGTTCATATGTGTGTGACATTTGTATTTTCTCTTTTCTGAGTCACATGTTTATTTGTTTTCTTCTCATTTAAAAACTAGACTGTTTATCTGATTGATTTGTGGAATTTCCTAATACAATCTGGATATTAACCTTTTGTATCTATACGGGGAAATATTTTCTTTGAATTTGTTGCCTTTCACTCTTTGTAGGATCTCTTTTGTTACACAAGGTATCAATTCTGACATAATCAAATGTATCCATCTTTTCCTCCATTCCTTTTATTTATACATTATATTTCAAGCCTTCCTTGCTTGTAGGGTATAAATATATTCTATATTCTTATCTGATCATTTTGTTTTTATTTGGGTCTTTAATGCATCTGGAATATATTTTTATGATTGAAATGAGATATGATCTAACCTTTCTCCCAACATACAGTGGATAAACGCGGCGCCATAGGTTGACTAGGACATCCTTGCTCCACCGTGCTCAGGTGAAACGCCCGCCCTCGTATACTGAATCGCGTAGCGGCGGAGGGCCGACGCCCGTTTTGTTCCATCGGACTATTATGCCTGTCCATGCCAGACTATTTTATCTGCCACAGTTTTATCCCGCTTTGATATCGTTAAATAAAATGCCCCATTTCATTGTGCTTCTTTTCCAATGATCTAATCTAACCATTACTGCGCATTAAGTCCTCTGCGTGAATTCTAAATAAGCCTGCCTGTCAAGTTCTGTGAATTTCAAGATCGATTTGGGGGTAATCTGACCCGAATACACTACCGAGCCTTTCGACCCAGGGATACAGCGGAGCCCTACGTTCAGTGTGGTTCATCTTGTAGGTCCTGCAGCCACGTGTTAGCGTTTTCTCCGTCAAGAAGCTCCCCATTTCCTGACGGGTTCATGCCTGTTAGGTTGGTCCTGTGGTTGTGAGTGAGTTCTCTCCGCACGCCCACCCCCTTTCTCGTTTTGCTTTTGCTTGCTACATTTTTCTACATCTACTTACTAATCACTGTACTTCATTCACAGACACACACAAAGTAAATGTTCTTTCTCCCTGGACACAGACACCCGCACACTCAGAGCCGCCTAATTGGCTGAAAATGAATGGGAAATTTTCTTTCAAATTAAAGTTTAATGATACCAGCGAAAACATGAATACATTCTCCTTTTTAAAAACTATAATACGGCCGATGAAGCTCAAGTCCCTTTCGGCCACCCTCCGCCATCCCCATTTCCTTTCGCCTCCCCGGAGGTAACCTCTGGAATGGGCTCGGTGTGTGCTGTTGTAGACTCTCTAAAAATTTGTAAATACACGGGCAGGGACCCGTAGGAAATATATGGAGTCGCTGTTTCCAATAATGATCATGTCGTCTTTTCCTTTCTAGCTTTCATTGAGACTCAGTGTCTGTATTGACCTGGATTTGATTATGGTTACAGCACAGAATGTCAATATTATCATGCATTACAATGTGAAACTAAAGATACAGAAGTTGGGCCAGACCCATTGGAGGCAGGGAGGGGGGCAGGTGGAATGATCCCGGGAGGCCAGAGCCCCTGAAGGCACAGGGGAGTTCTTAACATTTAGAAGAGAAACAAGAGAGGTGCTTTAAAACTGTGCTGGGAGAAGCAGGGGTGGAAGGAAGCAGTCTCTGAGTGACCTAAAGCCTAATCTGCAACGTGGGACGTGAGTGGATCTCATGAACTAGAACTAGGGGGTAGCAAATGCAGTTCCGAGAACTCTCATGACCCAGTTGTTGTTGTTGTTTTTAAGATTTTATTTATTTACTTTTAGAGAGAGAAGAAAGAGAGAGAGAGAGAGAAGGAGGGAGGAGCAGGAAGCATCAACTCCCATATGGGCCTTGACCAGGCAAGCCCAGGGTATTGAACCAGCGACCTCAGCATTCCAGATCGATGTTTTATTCACTGCACCACCGCAGGTCAGGCTCATGACCCAGTTTTGACTAGGATCTTAGAGCAGGACATCTTCAGGCAGCTTCCAGGAAGCACTTTCCTCCCTGATTAAAGGGAAAGCCTTCTTGGTCCTGCCCCTTTCTTTCTGCTTAGGTGAAAGCATGATGCTGGGAGCTCTGGCAGCCATCTTGTGACCAAGAGGAGAAGGCCAGGAGATACAGCTCTCTGCTGACTCAGAGCCTGGATACCTGAAAAAACACTGACTTCTGGACTTATCATTCTTTGATATAAATAAATGTTCTTACTGTATGTGCCACTCTGATGTGTTCTGTTAGGTGCTGGTGAAAGCATCCCATCTACTACAAGGACTCTAAGAGCTTTACAGAGCTGGGGAGGGGACCTCAGGAACAGATTGCACAGTCCGAGGTGAGAGTGTGGCGCTGGGGAGGAGACAGAGAAGAAGGCTGGTCTTCATCAAAGCCCTTCTATCCTCTTGGATTTTTAAAAACTGTATATGTGTGGGGTTTCTGATCCAGATGGTGGGATAGGGAAACACGTGTTCACATCCTCCCACAACCGCATCAGAATGACAACAAAACTACAGAACCACCGTCGTTCAGAAACACCTGAAATCGGGCTGAATGGAAGTCCTACAAGTAGGGATTGAAAGAAGCGGCATTGAGACTGGTAGGACAGGACGGGCTATGCTGGTCCCTCACCCATGTGTGGAAGTTAAAAATCAGGAGGGATATTTTACCTTCAGAGGACCCCCCCCTTAGGAGTGAGGGGTCCCAGCCCCACATCAGAACATCCAATGCAGGGTTCCAGTTTCAGGAAGAGAAGTCCCCTAACTTCTGGCTGTGAAAACCAGCGGGAATTGCGGCTGAGATGAAGGGCCGCTGGAGTCCCGGGCGTTCCCCTTAAAGGGCCCGCACATGGACTTGGTCAGACCCACTCCCTCTGAGCCCCAGCACTGGGGCAGCAGCTTGAAAGGCACTAGGGACATATGAGAAGAGACTGAATTATTTGGCATCAGGATGAGCTGGAGGGGCAGCTTTCTACCAGACGAAAGTGCTGGTAGAGGCCATTGTTTCTTTTCTGATAATCTCTCCCGCCTCACCCCCACCCAACCCAAAGCCAGCTGTCAGGTACCATATCTGAGTCTCCGCCAACCTGGCCCACACTGTATGCCCCACCCTGGTGATTCCCTAAGGCCCTGCCCCGAACTTTCGGGCCCACCCACGCTGTTTCCAGCGGCTTTTCCACATGAATGCTGTCCTGGCTCACGCATCAGACTTTCCTAAAAATCTCTCAAATAAGCAGCATCTGGCCTCAGCATGCTGCACATACCTCTCACTAAGTGGCCCCAGGCCTGACACTAGTGGCAGCTGGCCATAGTTCACAACCTGGCCTTGCCTGGCGCCTCCAAGCCCAGCACAAGCAGCGGCCACCTGCAGATCACGCTGTAGCTCCTGCAGGGTGACCCCAGGCCGAACACAGGCAGCAGCTGACTTTGGCCTGAACCTCCCAGGAGACCCCAGAGCCAGTGCACCCAGTGGACAGCTTCAAACCACGCCAGTTACAACCCTACCACCTCCAAGAGTGACACGCTCAAGGGGAGGACTCCGTGGGCACCAGAACCCTGCTGAAGTAAGTCCTGGTCCGTGGGGTGGGCCCTGCACAGCTGACCCTCTATGGTGGTTGGTAGTCACAGCGAGTCCTTGCAACCAATCAGCCGGGGCGGGGGGGGGGGGTAAATCCCTCCCATTAATGTGCCAACAGCAATCAAGGCTCACCTACAACAGGAGGGTGTACACAGCCCACACGGTGGAGGGGGGAACACATCTGGAATACCCAGCTTGGATGATCAAGGAGGCTGGGCCACTAGACCCTACAGGACACTTCCTATATAAAGTCACTTTACCAAGCCCAGGAGACAGAGCAGCTCTACCTAATACATAAAAACAAACACGGGAAGAGAGCCAAAATGAGGAGACAAACATGTCCCAAATGAAAGAACAACAAAACTCCAGAAAAATAACTAAACAAAATGAAGATAAGCAATCTACTAGATGCAGAGTTGCAAACACTGGTTATAAGTATGCTCAATGAAACTTAGCGAAAACTTCGACAGCATAAAAAAGGACATGGAAACCATGAAAAAGAACCAGTCGGAAATGAAAGAGACACTAACTGAAATGAAGGAAAATTGATAGGGAATCAACAGTAGAGTAGAAGCTGAGAACCAAATCAGCGATTTGGAATATAAGGAAGCAAAAAACACCCAATCAGAACAGCAGAAAGAAAAAGAATCCAAAACATGAGAATAGTGTAAGGAGCCTTTAAGACAACTTTGAGCACAACAATATTCACATCACGGTGGGGGGGGGGGCAGAAGGAGAAAAGAGAGAGCAAGAAATTGAAAACCTTTTCGAAAAAATAATAACCGAAGACTTCCCTAACTTGGTGAAGGAAGTAGACACACAAGTCCAGGAAGTGCAGAGTCCCAAACAAGATGAACCCAAAGAAGTCCACCCTAAGACACATCATAACTAAAATGCAAAAGGTTAAAGACAAAAAGAGATCTTAAAAGCAGCAAGAGAAAAGCAGTTAGTTACCTACAAGGGAGCTCCCATAAGACTGTCGGCTGATTTCTCAACAAAAGCTTTGCAGGCCAGAAGGGAGTGGCAAGGAATACTCCAAGTGATGAAAAGCCAGGACGTACAACCAAGATTACTCTAACCAGCAAAGCTGTCATTTAGAATTAAAGGACAGATAAAAAGCTTCCCAGACAAGAAAAAGCTAAGGGAGTTCATCACCATCAAACCAGTACTACATGAAATGTTAAAGAGTCTTCCTTAAGAGGAAGAAAACAAGATTAAAAAGATATAAACAATAAAAGGTCAATAAATACATATCTATCAGCAATGGAATCTAACAAATAAATGAACAAGCAGAACAGAAACAGACTTATTGATGCAGAGAACATTTTGACGGTTGTGAGGTAGGAGGGGTTGGGGGGACAGGTGAAAAAGGTGAAGGGGTCAAGAAGTACACATTGATTGTTACAGAACAGTCATGGGGATGTCAAGTACAGCACGGGGAATGGAGTCAATGAGGTGTCAGATGGGTCCAAGATTTATCGTGATGAATAGGCAGTAAACAATAGAATATCTAATCACTGGGTGCACACCTGAAACTAATATCATGTGGCATGTCAACTGTAATTGAAAAATAAAAAATGATTAAAAAAGAAAAAAAGCAACTTCTAACTGCACCCAGGGCTAGAAGCAGGCCGACCCAGCAAAACCCAGCCAGATCAGCCCAGTCCCGGCCAACCTCAAGATTCATAAGCTGAGTAGATGCTTTCTGGTGTCTGCTGCAAGGTGTGTGGTTGTTCATTATGCACCAGTATCATGATTGTAGTCGGCTGATGCACAGGTTCCCTGTCTGACAGCCATTGGGAGGGTTGCAAACTCGAGTTATAGTTAAGAGATCAGAGGTTACATTTTTAAACCCAGGCCAGTAACAAGGTATCTAAGGTAGTAGAGCAAAAATGTTTCCTCGGAGAGCCAAAGGTCATCGCTACTGAGACGACTTCTCTGTTTCTAAGGCATGCCTTTATTGTTCAGTTACTCATAGCCCCGTAAGGATTTCTTCTTATCCTATCCAGTGATGATTATGACCAAAAAAAAAAAAAAAAAAAAGTCACTATAGCTGGATACACATTGAAGGAAAGTTTGGTTAAAAATAAGTATTAAAAAAATTAATAGCCTGACCGGGCGGTGGCGCAGTGGATAGAACGTTGGACTGGGATGCGGAAGACCCAGGTTTGAGACCCTGAGGTCGCCAGCTTGAGCATGGGCTCATCTGGTTTGAGCAAAAGCTCACCAGCTTGAGCCCAAGGTCGCTGGCTCCAGCAAGGGGTTACTTGGTCTGCTGAAGGCCCGCGGTCAGGGCACATATGAGAAAGCAATCAATGAACAACTAAGGTGTCGCAATGCGCAACGAAAAACTAATGATTGATGCTTCTCATCTCTCTGTTCCTGTCTGTCTGTCCCTGTCTATACCTCTCCCTGACTCTCTCTCTCTCTCTCTCTCTGTAAATAAATAAATAAATAAAAATAAATTAATAGATGAATAGATTGTTGAAATAAATAAATATGATATGTATGTATTACATGGAAAGAAATAGAAAAGAGGTCTTTTTTCCTAGAAAAGAGGTCTTTTTTAAAAAGCAATTCTGATAAGTAGATAGATGTGAACAGTGGTTGCCTCTGGGTACTTTGAGTACCTGGCAAGTTTCTAAGATGTCCAAGCATTGGGTTTTTGTATTTAATTGATTGATTTTTAAGAGAGAAAAGGCGAGAAGAAAAGAGAGAGGGAGGGAAGGAGGGAGAGAGAGAGAGAAACATCGATTTGTTGTTCCACTTATTGATTCTTGTCTGTGCCCTGACCAGGGATCGAACCTGCAACCTTGGCATATTGGACGATGCTCTAACCAACTGAGATACCCAGACAAGGCATATTGTTTTTGTAATTAAAAAAAAAAAAAAGTCAAGCCTGGCCTGTGGTGGCTCAGTGGAAAGAGCATCAACCTGGAAGGCTGAGGTTTGCCATTGGAAACCCTGGGCTTGTTCGGTCAAGGCACATACAGCAAGCAAGCAATGAACAACTAAAGTGAAGAAACTATGAGTTGATACTTCTCACTCCCCTCCACCACCATCTCTCCCCTCTTTCTGTAAAATCAATAAATAAAATCCTTAATTAAAGAAAAAAAGTTTGGCCCCAGCTGGTTGGCTCAGCAGTAGAGGGTCAGCCTGGGGTGTGAAAGTCCCAGGTTCGATTCCCAGTCAGGGCACATAGGAGAAGCGCCTATCTGCTTCTCCACCTTTTCCCCTCTCCTTCTTCTCTCTCTCTTTCCCTTCCCCTCCCTCAGCCAGGGCTCCATTGGAGCAAAGTTGGCCTGAGTGCTGAGGATGGCTCCATGGCCTCCACCTCAGGCTCTAGAATGGCTCCAGCTGCAATGGAGCAACGCCCCAGATAGGCAGAGCATCACCCCCCCCCTGGTGGGCATGCCGGGTGGATCCCGGTTGGGGGCATGCCAAAGTCTGTCTCTCTGCCTCCTCCTTTCTCACTTAAAAAAGAGAAAAAGGTCAAAGACCCAGGTTCTTAACAGGTGACATATGAAAGAGGTAAGTTTTGGGCCCAGAGCTTAGAACACATTGCCCAGGTGAAATCCTAGACAGATTTGGATTTAAAGGACTTGACATCTGGGGGGGGGGGGGGAGCAGGCAGAGCGGGCACGGATCTCATCTTTCCCTGGTCCCTGTGAGGCCAGCAACATCCATGGGATTTTAGGAGACAACAGTGAGTCCCGTGTATGTGGGGCACACAGGGTTGGGCGCATGGATGCCGCAGGAGGGACAGCAGTGACAGATCGGGCTGGCCAGCTCACACAGGGCTTGTGAGTCCTGCCAAGGAGTTTCCTGAGGGTCACGAGGAACCAGCGCGCAGCTTCAGCAAGGAGATGGGTGTGATCACTTTCTCCTTCAGGCACGCTGCTTTTCTTTGCCAGTTAAAGTGCAATTCAGACCAGCTCGGTCAGAAAGAGAACTTGATCAGCCTCCATACCCAAACCACAGGCCAGGCTAGTTGGTCCCCCAACTAGTTGGTCGGGCTGCAGGGGCCCGACCCTCAGACCCATGCTCTCCCATCTCTCTGCCTCCACTGCCTGCTGTGCGCAGGCCTGACTCAGGCCTGTGACGGGTGACCGAGGTGGAAGTGCGGAGTTGGGTTAGAAGCCTCCCTCAAGTCAGAGCGACTTGCTACTCGCTATTTTGTCTAGTTTCTCTGCCCTCGGCATCTGTCTTCATCTGTGAAACAGGGAGAGTAACAGTGCCAGCCCTAGACGGTTGTAAATGCTTGGCCCAGGGCCTGACAAGTAGTAAGTGCTCTGGAAATGCTAGTTACAAGCGATCTCTGCCCCCAAGTCCCGGCCCCAAGTCCGGCCCGATGACCCCTGTCCAATCAGCGATGGCCGTGAAGGTGGGTTATGCCCTGAGGCAAATTCCATTCAGAACAAGTGGGTGGAGGTGCAGAGTGATTCCCCAGGGAGGTTGGCACTGGTTTCGGTAAAGAAAGCAATGGATGGATCGTGTCACGTTATGATTCCCTACGACTGCCTGCAGAAAAAGGATTTGAAGGGGGCCCCAGGAGCCCGGAGGTAGGGAAAAACCTAAGAGGCCACCGCAGTTGTCCAGGTGAGAAGGGACACAAGGCTCAGATAGACGACAGTGTGGACACAGAGAGGGGACGGATTGAAAAGAAGTTCTGCAGGTAGACGGAGGGGGCGTGAGAGATGAGGGAGACGAAAGGTGAAGATGGCCCCCCAGTCAGTCACTAGCCCAGACACTGCCACCAAGAGACCCGTCAAAATACAGCTTCTTTGTTTCTCCATGACTCGGGTCCGCGCGTACCCCGGCCCACACCGCTTTCTGTTCAGTAGCACAAACTTAATCTGTCAGTTCGAGGTGAAGGCAGCCACATCTGGACTTTTCCAACGTCTGTCTTAAGTAGATTCTTGGTCCACATCCAGCCTCTCTGCTTCCCACAGCTCCTTCCTCTCTCCCTGAGGGTGGTCTGTGTTCCGGGCGCCCCCTAGTCTGCCCTGGCACCAGGGCGTCTATGTGACGATCCGCTGAGCAGAGACACACCCCAGCTGGATCCTTGTCCTGACCAGGAAGTGCTCCCAACTCCACCAGCTACACTCCCCCACTGCCCTACCCCCTCACCATCAGCACCTTGATGTGGGTACACACAGGACCCTGCAGGACACCCACAGGCTCATTCGTCAGACACACCCTCCCAGGAGGGCTCTCAGCCTCTCCAGCCCAAGCTGGAAGGTTTGGGGATCCCAGGGAACTCTGTGAGATGCCAGGCAATACCCCCTTCCATTCCAGGACCCCCCAGATTTCTTTGGGGAGATCTAGTATCTACTACTAGTTGTGTCTCCATAGGCCTCTCCTCCTCCCACTAGGTGGTCAAACTTTTATCTGCCTATCAGGCAGAAAGACAGTATCTGCACCCTCCCCTTTTGACAGCTCATGGCATCCATTTCAAGGTCTGAGTTCTGCGGGTCCCTTTCTCTTTGCAAAAGGCCAGTAACCACCACCAGACGCCCCGTCTCTGCTGTAGGTTTCCAGAGACGGTTTGAGACCAATTGGCTGTCTTCCTCATCACGTTCGCGCAGTAACAATCAATGCCAACCTGTCCCCCAAAGCTGTGACTGGCATCAGGAGAGATGACCATGGTAGTCACCAGCAATCACCCCCACCGACCCCCCCCCTTTATATGCATACTACTCCTCACATCAAGAAGTGGAGTTTACTTGCCTTCCAGGGAATCTGGGCTGACCTTCGTGACTTTCTTGGCCAGTAGAATGTCGCAGAAGGGACACGTGGGACGTGTGAGACCAGGCCATCCGCAGCTGTGTCACTTCTGCACAGGCCTCTTGGAACACTTGGGCTCGGGACTCGCTCCCTCTTGCAACCCCGCTGCCGCTGCCGGCATGAGCAGCCCACTGCGCAGGGAATCCACCTGCAGGCACTCTTGTCAACAGCCCCCGCCCCAGCTCCCAGCTGACTGGCAGCTATGCAAATGAGCCTCCTGGGGCAAGAAGCCCCAGGAACCCTGGCCCGCTCAAGCCCAGCTGCCCTCTGACTGTAGTTGTTGGAGAGATTTTAAACAAGAACCACCCAGCTGAGCCTTGTCAACCCCCAGAACCATGAAAGAAATGGTGTTTTTAAGTCATTAAAGTTTGGGGTCATTTGTTATGAAACACAGTGACAGGTAAGGAAGTATGTGTGTGGTGGGGGATGGGAGGGAATACACTAACTAATCTACAGTGTGTCCGTAAAGTCATGGTGCACTTTTGACCGGTCACAGGAAAGCAACAAAAGACGATAGAAATGTGAAATCTGCACCAAATAAAAGGGAAACTCTCCCAGTTTCGTACCTATTCAGTGCAGTTTGATGTGGGCTCATGCACAGATTTTTTAGGGCTCCTTAGGTAGCTATCCCGTATAGCCTCTACAGACTCGTCACTGACTGATGGCCTACCAGAACGGGGTTTCTCCACCAAACTGCCGGTTTCCTTCAACTGCTTATCCCACCGAGTAATGTGATTCCTATATGGTTATAGGAATCACTTATCGCTGTGGTTATCGCTTCGTTATAAACTCGCCAATATTCACGTTGCACTTTGGTCACGGATTCGAATTTAGCAATCCACAGAACACACTGAACTTTCCTCTGTACCGTCCACATCTCGACTGGCACAGCCGTGGGCTGCTCCGCTGTATACACGGTGTTACGTCATCATCTGTGCATGCGCACATGCTGCCACATCATCCTACAGAAACTGGGAGGGTTTTCCTTTTATTTGGTGCAGATTTCACATTTCTATCATCTTTTGTTGCTTTCCTGTGACCGGTCAAAAGTGCACCATGACTTTACGGACACACTGTATTTCATATGGTCCTAGTACCTGACACTGAAGCGGACCGTATAGTAGGTTACCTAAGTGCCATGATGGAACATAGATATGCACAGAACCTTCCAGAGGAAGTGAGCACTGGTCTGACTTCTCTACGACGGCTAGGAATGAAGTGGAGGGACAGGAGGGACGTTCCAAACGAAGGGAGCTGCACAAGCAAAGCCCAGGAAGCGAGGAGCAGCGGGAGCAGGCTGGAGGACATCGGGTGTTCCCGGAACATGAGAGGAGGGAGTGGGAGGAAAGTCACTGCAGAAGGGGACAGAGATCACACCCTGCAGGGCCCTGGGGGTCCCCTCCCCCCACCCACCCACCCCCCTTCAAGGAGTTTGGGCACCATTCCACAGTCGGTGTGGTCACTACTGAACATTGCTACGCCAGTGACACTTCGTTTGTGGTCTGGGGAAATCGCCGTGGTGGGCAGGGTGATGGCTAGATCCGGAAGGTGACAGTCCTTAGGGAGACTATAATAAAGATACTGAGGTCACAGTTCAGGTACGACAGGATTAGGCCTGACTTGGAGCAAGGAAGGGGGGATGGACAGAAGCCAGAAATCTTTGGAAAGTCGAGTCGGGACTGTTGGATGACCGTCGGCTGTTGGGGTGGCAGCGGGGAGAGAGCCGAGGGTGAGCCTCACGTGTCTGGGGTGGGGGGCAGGGGAGATGCTTGGGAGGGGAGCACAGCATGGGGCCAGTTTGAAGGGGGTAACAACAGACCTCATCTCAGACGGAGGGGCCAGGGGGCACAGCCCGGTGGAGCCCCAGCAGGCAGCTGGACCCCACAGCCTGAGGCTGGAGGGGCCCACCCAGGGGTGGAAGGGAACGGGAGCCCCAGGGAGAGAGCGTAGGGAAGGGGTGGGGGAGGGCCCAGGGCAGAATCCTGAATTACAGCGACATTCGAGGAGCTGACTGAGGTGGGTGACAAAGGAGAGAGAGAGAGAGAGAGAGAGAGAGAGAGAGAGAGAGAAGGGCCTGAGAAATGAGACAAACAACTTGGAGAGTGGGTTGCCATGGCAACCAAGGTAGGGAAGAGTTTCAAGGAGAAAGTAATCAACGCTGCTATATGGCCCGAATCTCAGGAAAATACAAAGCGAAGCCCTTTGTACTTAGCAATTAGGACGCTATTGTGAACCTTGGCAGGAGCTGTTGGTGCCGGGGGAGGGGGGAGTAGAAGCTAGCTTACAGGGGCAGCAGAGTGAGTGGGGGTGGGAGGTGAAGACCCCCTCCTTAGAAGAGACTGAGTGACCGGGGGGAGGGGGAGGGCGGCAGGGAGAAAACTGTGGGTGACCAAGGGAGGAATTTTGAAAACAGGAGACCCCGGAATTTTCTCCTCTAGAAAGAGGGCACCGTCGGAGAGGGAGAGGATGCAGAGAGAAACCGTCAGGGAGCCGGGATCCATCTTCTGTGCCCAGCTGAAAAGAGACCCGTGGGCATGGTGGGCGATGTCTCGAGGGAGGAGGGCAAGACACAGGAGAGCTTCCCCTGCGATGCTCTTCCCCTTCCTGAAGACCCGGTGGGGCAGGCTGTCGACACTGTCAAATCCTGCCGGGTGGCTGAGACTGATAAGGAGAAAGGTACATTGAACTGAGTAGCTAGAAAGTCATAATGATGCCTGTTCAGATACTCTGCACTGGCCCCTTCCAAGGCCCAGCTCCCATCTGGTCTGCACCCCGGAAGGCTGACTTAACAACAGCCGGCCCCTCGCCCTCTGGTTGGAGTAGAGCGTGGCCAGCGGAGGAATCAGCAGGAGAGGGGGGCTCCCTGGCTGTCTTCCTGTGGTCTGCGGGTTAGCACTGCGTTCCTTTACAACGGCCACAGGTGGGGTCCCGTTCTTAAAGTCACAGCTTTCTTCCCAGGTTCGGAAAACCCACACCCTCTTCTCATCTCTTCAGTCCTAGAAGCGGCGATGGCTTCCTACTGTGGCTCCTCTCTGGTCCTTGACTGTTTCTGGAAGCCCTACCTTAGCCTAGCCCTGCCACACTTGAAGAATAGTTCTTTCATTAAGTTGGTTTCAGCTCAATTCTTCCGAGTACACCACCCTCTTTCCTACCAGGACCCTGACTGAGGCCGTGAACTTGACCGATGAGGAGCAAGGAACATACACAATGCTGAGGAAAGACAGACCTGGTCCCTGCCCGCTCCAGTGAGACAGCCAGATATTAATCAAATGAATAAAGAAATCCATGATTCTAAGCTCTGGTAGGTGCCCGGGGGGAAATCTTCCTAGATCAGAGAAGTAACGTCTGATCAGAGGAGCAGGAGTTAACTAGGAGTGAGAACATTGCACACGAGGAAGCTGCACGTGCGAAGCCCCGTGGGGGAGGGGTGGTGCATTCTGGGAGCCAAAAGGCCATCGTGGCTGCAGCACTTGTTGGTAAGAATGACCTTGCCCCAAGTGACAGAGAATTCAACTCGGAAACATTTAAACAATAAGGAGTTTAGTATCACAGGCAATGAGAAGTCCTAAGGGAGGCGGCCATAGGGTCATCCAGGACCCAGCCTCCCTCTTTCGGGTCTCCCATCCTCAGCATAGAGACTCCTGTCCCCGTGGTCACAAGAGGGCTACAGCCACCCCAGGCATTGACTCCACGATACAATGATGGATCCAGAGATGGATAAAAGAAAGTGGCTCTTCCTTACACTTCTTTTCAAGGACTGAGAAACCTTTCATGAAAGATCCCACCACCACCTCTCATTGGTCAGACTTGCACCAAATGCCCGCTCAGACAACCAATCGCTGGCAAGAGAAGTGGGCCTGAGCACCGTGACTCACAGAGATTAATCTGTGTCACGTGGAGAGTAGCTTTGGTTAGCAAGAACCACGGTTAGCAAGGCTTGTTGGCAGGAATCATGGTAGGTGTGGGGCACGATGAGGCTGCATTAATCAAAGTTGAGCTTTCTCTAAGAGCCACTGCATGGGTTTAAGGAGGAGGTGGCCATGAAAAAGAATCATATTCAGAGAAAAAAACCACTCTGGCTGCTCTGTAGGGGTTGGGTCGCTGGTGGGAAGAATGGATTGAAGGAGACCAATTAGCAGATAACCACAGCGGACCAATCAGCAGATGATGGCTAGACTAAGGTATTGGCAATGGTGATGGAGGAGACAGTTAGGAGGCGGGTCAACCAGCCTCACAACGGATGTGGCAGGTGAAGTGGCAGGAGGTGCAAGGGTCTCTCACCATAGCAGTACCAGCCCTGGCCGGTTGGCTCAGTGGTAGAGCATCGGCCTGGCGTGCGGGGGACCCGGGTTCGATTCCTGGCCAGGGCACATAGGAGAGGCGCCCATTTGCTTCTCCACCCCCACCCCCTCCTTCCTCTCTGTCTCTCTCTTCCCCTCCCACAGCCAAGGCTCCATTGGAGCAAAGATGGCCCGGGCGCTGGGGATGGCTCCTTGGCCTCTGCCCCAGGCGCTAGAGTGGCTCTGGTCACAGCAGAGCGACGCCCCGGAGGGGCAGAGCATCGCCCCCTGGTGGGCAGAGCTTCGCCCCTGGTGGGCGTGCCAGGTGGATCCCGGTCGGGCGCATGCGGAAGTCCGTCTGACTGTCTCTCCCCATTTCCAGCTTCAGAAAAATACAAAAACAAACAAACAAACAAACAAAAAACATAGCAGTACCATCCTTCCCCCCAAATAGAAAACACCAGGTGAGGACACATGTTGAAAAGAAAGGTGAGGAGTCTAAATACAACGAGATCATTGAATGAGTAGAGGCAAGCAGAACAGAACTTCCACTCGAGTCATGTTGTTGAGATATCTGAGATGTTGGTGGACGAGTGACCATCAGGTTCTGGAGCTCAGAGAAGAGCTCTGGGCGGCGAATGGGCGAGTGGCCATTAGAGAAAGAAGAGTGTGTTGGTCTGGAGCTCAAAGGCAGCTTGGACTGGACTCTCAGTGTGGGGACTCAGGCCACAGAGGTAGGCAAAGTTTCAGGGAAAAGGTGCACAGTGAAGGAGAAGGCCCAAGACCGATGGGCACGGGAAGGGGAGTCTGGGAAAGAGGGGACAAGGACAGGGGCTCCCAGACGTCCATGAAAGAGCCTTTCCAGAAGTCAGAGTGGTCCCTCGTGGGTGAGATGCACAGAAGTCAGGCAGGTAAGGGCATCTCCTGCGTCTGATCTTTGGGGACCTTTGCCACAGCAACTGTGGGGAACAAGGCTGAAGCCCACCTGGGGGGCATGACTAGGGGTCTGGCTGAGAAAGCAGGAAGGAAAAGGGGATTTGGGGGGAACACTGGGGTCCCGGAAGGTGCTGTTTCTTACACGCTGGCATTCGAAGGGAGGAGGCCTACTCGAGCCTGAGTTTGAAAGTTTGAAGAGCAAGAACAAGTAATCAAGGGGGCCCCGGAGTGGTGAGATTAAGTGTGGAGATGAAAGGATTAGCTGTGTTGGTGGAAAGGAACAAAATTGATTTCCGTACTTTTTATCAAGTCACCTGATCCCCATGTTCTTCTCGGGGCTTTTCCCCTGCCCTCTGGGTCCTCACTACAGCTCTAATTAGCAGTAGTTTTATCCTGCCTGTGTCAGGGGCCATGCCTTATTCATTCTTTGTACCTTTGGCACCTAGCAACAGGCAGCGAGCTAGTTGGAGGCAGAATAATTACTTTTGTTTGAAATCGAATGTCTGAAATGGAGGTTCAGAAAATGTCCTTTTAACCAAAAAACACAATATGGGAACTCTGAGACTGCAGGCAAGAGAAGTTGTGAGGGCAGGTGGGGGTGGACAGGTTGTGGGTTCGGTTGGAAATGTCACCAGGCAGTCCCATGGCTGGAAGATCCCCGAGGGCCCCTTCCTCAGACACCGTTCCTCCCCTGTCCGCTCCAGTCTGCCTGCACCCCGCACACACTGGTGGAGAGGAGGACAGCGCAGTGTTGATGATATTCTCTACCTCGTCTGGTTATTGAAACCCCATTTTACCGAAAGGGAAACTGAAGTGCCCAGGGATATAGCGGACGGCTGGCAGGGGCAGCAGTCAAACCCAGATCTCCTGACCCGACGTCCAGATTTCCAGGCCCTGCCACCCACCTGCCCGCCCGCCCGCCCCCGCCCTCCGTGGAGCACAACGATGTAATTTGACTTCTCGCGAGAAGTGCCGCAGGGACGAGGGGAACCCGGGAGGCAGATGTTTGGGCCACCGATCTGACATGAAGGAGAGATTTCAAGGCTTCTCATCCTAACAGATATTGGCTTTTAATATAAAACAAAATAACTTCTTTTTTTATTTTTATTTTTTGGCAAACTAAAGAAAGACGTCCCCAGTAGAGTAGAATAAGAAGCCCAGACGAAGGTCTCCAGATTATCTACCACGGTGGCTGTCACAAATTAGCGGGTCAAGGAAAGAATTGTCGCTAAGTGGGGCTGGAAAATGATTTTTATCTATCTGGGAAGCAAAAAAAAAGCAATTTTTACCTCCATTTATACTAACCACCCAAGTCAATGCCAGGTGATTTAAAGAGTTCAGTGCAAAAGAAACTGAACCAAACCAAACAGCAGACTACTCACTAGAAGAAAGAAAAAAAAAAAAAAATGGAAATGATTCATTATCCAAACTGAGATGGAGAGAGGCCATTGCAGGCTTCAAAGCAATAGAGAGTTATAACGGTAAACACACACATAATTGACTGTGGGAAATGGCAAGCCTCTCTCTGCATGAGAGGGCCTCATAAATGCAGCATCCTCGGAGGCAGTGCGGATTTTCATAATGAAATGTTGGGGCAATAAAAGGAGGTAAGAGTCCATTTATAAAAGATGGAGTTCAAAAGGCAAATTTTGTTGCAAATGTTGAACTTGTGGTAATAGACCCGATGCAAATGAGGATGGAGAGATACCACTTTGGGCCCATCGACAGAGTGCTTCAGAGGGAGAGGCTGGCAGAGCGGGCTCCGTCCTGGGGGCACGGGCCTCTCCCGCACAGCTGGCAGGGCCGTCAAGTGGCACAAACCTTTCTAGAAGGCAATTTGGGTAAGAGGCGTGCGGAGTGTCGAAAAGGTTCACACTGTTTGACTCAGAAATTCTATTCACAGGCAGCTTACTGGAAGAAAATGATCTAAAACCTGCCCAAAGATTGGCACAGAAAGCTCTGTGCTGCGGCTTTATTTATAATAGCTAAAAAGAAAGAAAGAAAAAAAAAAAACAACACCCGGGAAGCTCTCAACTACAGAAGAATGGTTAACCAAATTATGTTTCCTTCATTAAATGGATTATTAGGCCACCATTAAACATAATAATTACAAGGAATGTTGACTAACACGGGGGAAGTGTTTAGCATATAATCAGTGTAAAAGGATGGTGTACAATTATACATATAATAAAAAGCGTTTATTGTAAACAAACGCATTTAGGAAAAAAGACTGAGCAGGAGTGTGCTTTCTCAGATGCGTTTTCACAGAGCATGACGGTGGTGCTGGGATTCTGGTCAAGGCGTTTCTGTTCTCCACGTTTTCTGCAATGTTCAAGTAGCGCTGTTTTTATGATAATGGATTTCAAAAATACAGGGAAGAACAAGAATAAAATATGCGCTCGGGTGTGACTTTTATAATGCAAAAAAACAAGGGAAGATCTTAGAGGAGTGATCCCTGCATCCGGCAAGTTTCGAAGGGAGAGGAGGAAGGATGGACAAGAAAAGAAATGGTCCGGCGAGAGCCAGGCTGTCTGGGAGGGCCCCTTTCAAATGGCTCCTGGGGACGAATGCCCATCATTTGAAATGCCATGCCTAGAATATGGCAAGTTCCCTCCGGACGTGAACCTGATCCTGAATTCCTCCATTCCATAGGCAGAGTGTCTGTTTCTGACCACACTGTTTATCACTGTTGTTTCTCATATGCCACCTCTACTAAGGCCAATCAGTCCCTTTCCTCCAGCTGTGTTCCCACAGCTTGTTTTTCTTTCTCAGAATTATCTCCGGCTGTCCTCACCCCCATCGCCTCGTCTACCTGACCTTTAGAATCAGCTTATTAAGTTCCATTACAAAACCCCGGTGGGATTTTTGATTAGGAAGGCATTGAATTTGTACATTAATTTGGAGAGAAATTGACATCTTCCCAAATATCGAGTCTTCCGGACCCTAACATTTCAAGGGTGGTTGAGTCATGAGGCTCTGATTAATGAGACCCGGGGAAGGAAAAGTCGTCATAGAGAGATGGGTTAAAATCAAGGAGAGGGTGTTGTCATGGAAACCAAGAGAGCCGAGCAGCTTCAAGACGGTGCGAGTAATCAACAATATCAG
The DNA here is from genome assembly GCF_036850765.1 of Saccopteryx bilineata. NCBI lineage: Eukaryota > Metazoa > Chordata > Mammalia > Chiroptera > Emballonuridae > Saccopteryx > Saccopteryx bilineata. Next base: position 200,791,765 of record NC_089495.1, read on the forward strand.
ACCCCGCAGAGAATTCCAATAAGACAGGGATGGAAAAACACCCACTGAAGTTGGTAATTAGGAGGTTATCAGAGCCCTCAGCGAGAGCCGTTTCAGGGGCGAGCTGGAGCAGAACCCCGACCGCAGCACCTGGGGATGACAGATAGTCCGCGAAGACGCCCCCTTCTATGGAAGTTTAGATAATTAAGTTTAGATCATTAGAAAAGTTTTGAGAGGGATTGTCAGGAAAGCGAGAGTGAAATATGGAGTCAAGAGAAAATGTTCAACTCAGTGCAAGAAATTTTTTTTTTTTTAGCACCACCAGTGGGCCGGCTATTAGGGAGATGGTGTGAACGAGACAGACTGAACCCGTGCCCACACACCGAGCTAACAGTCCCGGGGGGGGGGGGAACAGACACGCCTCAAGCACCCCCATGAGCAAATAGATCATTACAAACAACGGTCATCACGAAGGAGAGGTATAGGGTGCTGGGAGCAACGGGGTTCCTGAGTCAGGGATGAGAGCCTCTGCTAATGTTTCCCCAGACAAGACCTTAAAGAAAGGGGAGTGGGTGCCAACCTGGCCGAGGGGAGTCAGGAAGAGCGTCCCAGGCAGAAGGAACAGCACGGCAAAGGCCCTGCAGCAGGCGGGGCAGGGCATGACCCAGGAAGAAGGCTAGTGGGGAAGCAGGGTGAGAAACAGCTGGAGGGTTTGGTAGCTGGGAAGTTTGGGCTTTTCTCCTGAGAATGAAGGGGGAAGCAGGCAGCGGGTCTTTGGAGGGGTTAAAAAATGACAATGACCCATTCCTGTTTGCCTGTTGAAAGTATCGCCCCTGCTTCTAGAGAGAAAAGGATTGCAGGGATGGAGAAGGCACGCCCAGCTGTTGTCCAGACAGGGCTGGTAGTGACCTGGTCTCGCACATCATGGGCAATGGATTTGAAGGGAGCTGAAAGGATCCAGGAGCCACTTCGGGGTCGGGTCCCCAAGGCCTGGGCTCGGACTGTGGGGGGCGTGAGTGGGCGCTAGTGAGCAGTGGAGGAGAACCTCAGGCATCTTGCTGGCTGGTGGCGTCTTTCTGTGACACACAGGACTCTGGTGAAGGAGCAGATTTGGGCAAGAAGAGTAGTCTGTTGGGTGTGGGGGGAAGAAGAGGCCCTGCACTTCTGGTTCCGGAGCCTGTGGGAAAGCTCGGGCTGGAAATGGGGCCCGGGGAGGCTTCAGGCACCTGCGGGCACAGGGCTTTGGAAGCAGCTCAGGGGGTGGTGACATTAAGGGATAGAACATGGAGGCCATGCTCAGGGGGACAGTGGCTATGTTTGGGAATGCACCATCATTTAATGGACGGGATGTGGGAAACAGCCTGAGAAGAAGGAACGGGATGGGAAGAGCAGGAATAGGGGCGCCCAGGAGCCCAGGGAGGAGGGTTTCCAAAAGTCAGAGTGGCCGCCGGTGGGCCACCGGCAGGGGGCAGGGGCAGGGGTGAGGGCTCGTTAGAGAGATACTGTGAAGTTAGCTTCTGGGGGCTTTTGCAAGGTTTTTGCAGGGAGGAAGCACAGGTCCTGAGTGAGCAGGAAAGGAAGAAGGCTGATAAAGGGTGTGGAATTTTTCATTTGGTTTTGACTTTAATAAAAGAGCAATATTAGCATATTAATTTTCCCTGGAGGAAGGCACCTGTGGGATGCAAGCGATGGCGGAACCGAGGCAATTAGCTAAATGAGGCCTCGGAGGAGAGGAGGCCACGTGGTGAGAGGACACCGTCCCGGGCAAGAACGCGCATCCAGCTCCCAGGAGAGAATCCAGCACTTGACCTTTTACACCGAGTGACTTTCTTTCGGGAATTTGTGTGTGACCTTTGTGACTTCATCACGTCTCACTGTAGCAGGACTCTCACCCTGCCCGTGGCTGGAACTCTCTCATTCATTCATTTTGGAATCATCCTTAGCCCGGGGCAGCCAACCAGGGATTGATTGCTGAATAAAACATTTTCTGACTTGAAATGAAATGTCTGAAATGGAAGGTCAAAACTTTTTTAGCCAAAAAGAGTTGATGATCAATAGAACAACCAGACAAACTCTTTCTCTCTCTCTCTCTCTCTCTCTCTCTCTGGTGCTAATTTCTGCATGAGATGTGAATGGGGAGTCAGGAGAGTTTGGGGTTGGGCAGTGGATTGGACAGTTGGCACCTTTGCCATGCGAGACTGATGGGACATGAGGAAAGGAGACAGAACCAGGACAACCAACCCTAGTGGGGGCAAAGGTCTTTGTATGGTATAGCCATTGTCTCATGTGGTCATTATAAAACCCATGGGGCAGATGGAGATGGGAAGCCCGTTTTTCAGACAAGTGAAGGAAGGAAGCTGGGACCAGCCTGGGGCATTGACTCTGGAGGATCTGAGTTTGCTCACTGCCTCTGACTCCAGCATCCCGGCCCCTCCACAGCCCAGGACGAGCGCCAACAGGAGCCTCCTGTTGACTGCTGAGAAAGATCAAGTCCAGAGTCAGAAGAAAGTTCTGTTGCCCTGGCCGGTTGGCTCAGTGGTAGAGCGTCGGCCTGGTGTGCGGGAGTCCTGGGTTCAATTCCCGGCCAGGGCACATAGGAGAAGCGCCTATCTGCTTCTCCACCCCTCCCCCTCTCCTTCCTCTCTGTCTCTCTCTTCCCCTCCTGCAGCTGAGGCTCCATTGGAGCAAAAGATGGCCCGGGCGATGGGGATGGCTCCTTGGCCTCTGCCCCAGGCGCTAGAGTGGCTCTGGTTGCAACAGAGCGACGCCCCAGATGGGCAGAGCATCGCCCCCCCCCCCCCCCCCCGTGGGTGTGCCGGGTGGATCCCGGTCGGGCACATGCGGGAGTCTGTCTGACTGCCTCCCTGTTTCCAGCTTTGGAAAAATACAAAAAAAAAAAAAAAAAGAAGAAGAAAGTTATGCAAGATGAGAGTAGAGTGTCTGGGTTTTTCAAGAGAAGACATTCACCAGAGGGCTTCCTGGAATTCAAGGTTTGACCAGCCATCCTGAACATCATAATATAGCTCAAAACCACATCAATGAGGCCACAGCAGCTGGGTGTAAGTTCAGGCTCCAGGACCTAGGGGCTGTCACATGGTCATAGGCAGGCTCGTTCTGCTGCTCAGCTATCCCAGGCTGGACCTCCAGTGCTGGCAGCCACAGACACTGTCTCCACGCGTCCTGTGTCCTCTTAGGTTTCCCCAGCTTCGCAGGGCCTGCCAGCTCACTCAGCACCCAGTCCCCTTGTGGGTGTCCCCAACCCTCTCAGATGCTCCGTAGCCCCCACAGGCTTGCTCCGGACACTCTGCCTGTGCTGCCTTTGATGTCCCAAGTTGGACTTCAGACTTCTGCTCTGGAGTCCCCAAACTTGTCTGGAACCCCATGCTATTCCTCCTTGGGATTCAGCTTGGGGACTGGGACCTGAGCCTCTTCCGGGGACCCAGGCAATGCCAGGCGTCTGGTCAGCTTGGATTTCTTGCCTTCTGCCTACAGGTTGAACTCATGGTCCCTCCATGGCGCCCAAGCTCTGACATCGTGAATCGTTGTTTCAATCTATTGTCTGTGCATAAACGCTTTGCCTCTTCCATTCCCTCTGACGTCAACTCCTCCAAGCTTTGTGGAATCCAGGATCTTTTCTTTCTCCAGCCCCAGGAGCTTTAATTCCCGTTCTCTAGTCTCTCCCGTAGACAAAAGTCTCACAATTTTTGTCTGTGATATGGACTTACCAAAGCCCACCCAAGATCTCAAAGCCAAGCCAGGGACTCTCTCCACAAGGTCAGCACCCCGAGGACCCTGCACCCAGGAAGCTCGGGGAGTGAGCCGGTGGGGAGCGTGTTATGCACACGCAATGTAAGAGAAAAATATTAGCGTACCCTGTGCTGTTACAAAGGGGCGCCCAGACAGCAGTGAGCAAAGAAGGGATTAGTCAATTAAAGGCGCTAGAATGATGGCTAAGCGGTTTGGAAAAGCAAATACCCCTTCATTCTTCACTTCATGTCATACATCAGCCTTACATTCAGCTAGATTAAAGATTTATATTAAAAAAGAAATCACACTCCAATAAAATAGAAGTGAATATTCATCCAAAACTCGGCATGAGTGTGACCATCCAAGCTGAAAAGCCGAGGAAGCATTCATTCATTCGCCAAGAGAAGAAAAAGGGAAATAGCTTTTTTTACATTTCAGACGTAATTATAGGAAAATTGAAATCAACTCGGAGGGTGTCACCTAGAGGGTTAACCTCCTTGGTGTTTAAGAATCCATACAAATTGAGTCTTAAAAATTCAAATCACTGCTGGGTAAGTGCGAAGGGATAGGAACACTCAATTAACAGAAGATTAATTTTTTATGGCTCATAGGTTGAACCTATTTTCCAGTATCTAATTATTTTTTTTAAAAGTAAATTAAAACAACAGGGAGATAACACTTTTTGCCCATCACAGGAGCGCAGGAAAAATTTTTAATGAGAATACCCCATGCTGGCTAGGGTGTGAAGAAGCAAGCAGGCAATGCTGTTGATGGGAATGGAAATGACTCCAGCCTTTGACCCAGTAATTACACTTACGGGGCTCGCCGTCAAGAGGAAATAATCTCAAATTGACAAAGATTTATGTACAAAGAGATGCGGTATGGCCTCGTTTACAACAACAACAATAAAAATAAGCAACTATTGAGAAAACGTTAAGCAAATTATTTTATACCCATTTAAATGGACTATTACTCATTAGTTAATTGTGATACACACGCACACATACACACATACACACACACACAAGTTCTGCAACACTCTTAGGCTATAGAAATGGAACAGCAAGTGAGAAGCCAGGACATAAATAGTGTGCTCGATACTATCTCAGCTATGGAAACAAACAACCAAAAAAAGACATTTAATAAAAAAGCCTGGAAGGAAATGTAGCGGGACCCTGAACCGAAGGGCACGGGACTCGGGATGGGTCAGCCGTGAAGGAGAACAGGAAGAATAAATGGGCCAGCCCCAGAAGATGCAGGTGAGGTCACATCACATTCAAAGAAGCGTTTCTGGAAGAGAGGGGAGTAGAGTCTCGCTTCAGCCGCATTATCTGGTTCATCCGACCCTTGACACTCAACAGCTTGCCTTGGAGCGGCGAGTTCAAGAACAGCCAGAGCAAAGAGCAGGGGAGGGCGGTGGGGAGTCGGGCCTGACGGTCTAGGAAGGCCCTTTGAGACACGCTAGGGAGTTTAGGGTTTTCTCTCCAGGGCAATGAGGAGCCATGGAAGGTTTTTAAGGATTTTCCTTCCAGAGAGATTGCAATATTAACAGTGACTCTCTTCTTTGCCGGATCAGGACCTAGCTTAAACGAGCTCAGGCTCGCTGATAGATAAAAGTAAAAAATAAGGGTAAAAAAAAAAAAAATCTAAAACGATAAAACTTCTCGAAGAGAATATGTGAGGAAAGCTTGGGTTGTTAGGCAAAGATTTCTGAGACACGACACGGAAGCGTGAGCCATAAAAGAATAAATTGATCGATTGGACTCCCTCCGACTTGAAAACCCACCTCCTTTGAAGGACACGGAGGCGAGAAGGAAAAGAAGAACCACAGACCGGGAGAAAATATTTGCAAGTCACACATCTGACAAAGGACTTGCGTCTAGATCAGACACGGTCGGGCAAAAGCAGGTTTACAGTTGTTGGTACGGCTCAACACGACCATAATTACTAAATAATAACACAAGAATAAACTCTGTGTTTTGTGGGCTCGCAACTGTGAGCCTACTTTGGCCCCCGCCCTCTATAAAGAAGTTTCTAGACGCAATAATAAAACAACAGACAACCCAATAAAAATGACTTGCACAGACGTTGCACCGAAGAAGATGGGCAGGATGGCAAAAATAAACACATGAAAAGCTGCTTACCATCATTAGCCAGCAGGGAAACGCAAAGTGCCACCATGATGGCGTACCGCCACGAACCTTTTAGAATGTCTCAAGTTAAAGACTGACCGTACCACGTGCTGGTGAGGACGTAGAGCAGCTGGAACTCTCATACATGATGGGTGAGACTGCAAAATGGCACAAACACTTTGGAAAGGACTTTGGCAGTTTCTTAAAAAGTCAAACAGTGCCCAGGCTGGGTAGCTCAGTTGGTTAGAGCATCGTCCCCACACGCCAAGTTGGTGGGTTAGATCTTCAGTCAGGGCACATATAAAAACCAACCAATGAATGCATAAATAAGTAGGGTAACAAATTGATATTTCTCTCTCCCTTTCTCTCTCTCTCTCAAATCAATTTTTAAATTTTTTTGAAAAAGTTAAACATATAATTATTACAGGTTCCAGTCCATTTTTCTCCTAGCTATTTACCCAAGAGAAATGAAAGCATGTGTCCTCACAAAGACTAGTATATGAATGTTCATAAGCAGTTTTACTTGTAATAGCCAAAAACTTGGGGGGAAAAACACCAAAATACCCACCAGTGGGTGAACAGATATCTTAAATTAACTATGCTGAGGGAAACGAGCCAGACAAAAACGGGCGAATATACTGCATGGCTTCGTTTGTCTAAAATTCTAGGAATTGCAAATTAATGTATAGTGACAGAAAGCAGATCAGTGGTGGTTTGGGGAATGCAGGGAGAGGCACAGGTGGGAAGGGAGGAAAAGAGGGGATCACAAAAGGACACAAGAAGTCTTCTGGGTAATGGCGATGTACATTATCTTGACAGGTGATGGTTTCACAGGTGGATGCCTGTGTTAGAACTTACCAAACTGTATACTTTAAATATGTGGAGGAGTATATCCCTATGTCAACTGTACATCAATAAAGCTGTTAGATAAATACAGAAATAAATAGATCGCAATGAAATATGCATCGTATTGGTGCAAATTGGGGTGTCAGGGACTCTCTCCCATCTCTCTCATGTCTACGTTCAGTTTCCCTGGAAACCGGATGAACCCCTGCCCTTCCTGAGCCAATATAGTCCCCATTTGCCTAAGACGTTTTTGAACTTGGTTTCGGTTGCTTGCCACCAAAAGTGCCCTGGCTGGCATGGAGACAACGCCCAGAGTGCTGTGAGGATGCAGGAAGAGGACTGTAACCTCATCTTGGGGACCCAGAATGAGGGGGGAGGGGCGTGTCAGGAAAAAGATGCCCCAAGAAGGTTGACACCTCAATGGATTTCTCAAGAAGTCAGGACCAAGGTAGAAGAGATTGCAAAGGTTCCCTGGCAGGGGGCGCGGCGTGAACAAAGCCATGGAGGACAGGAACCGTGTGGTGTGTGCTCGGGGGCAGCTGGGGCTGTTCCTGCAGTTAGAATGAGATAGGGACACGTGGGAGACGGGACTGGAGAAGTCAGATGGGAGCAGCTCACACCCTGTTAAGAAGCTCGAATTTCATCTTGTGGGCAGTGGGGAGCCATGGAAGCATTTGGAGCAGGCATGTGCCATGGACATGTTTTTATTTTGTAGCAATCTCACTAGGACTTGAAGAGGAAGGTGGACCAGGGTGGGGTCTTTGTCACAGTCCAGGGTTGACTGTGAGGGCCAGAAAACCCCTGGGGGAGATAACCAGCAGGGAGTCCAGGCTAGGAGTCTGACTGATCCTTGGGACGACCTGGAGGCACAGAACCTGGGAGATCACCGTGTCAATGGCCGCAGCTCGGGAAGATTGAGCAGCACAGAGACTCCTCCCAGAGTCAAGGGACCTCCACCCACCATTTCAGGGACTGGCAGATCTGGGGGTGCCCACAAGAGCAGCAGAGGGGAGGAAATGTCAGTGCCACATGGCCACGTGAGCAGAGCCGGGAGCACGTTGTCATGGAAACTGAGCTGGTGAAGCATTTCGAGGAGAGAGGGATCAGCAGGACCAAATGTAGCAGAAAATTCCAAACTCATGAGGGCTAAAATTTTTCTTTTGATTTAGCAATTAGTAGAACATTGATGAGCTTAAGAAGAACAATTTCAGGGGATCATGGGCCAGAGAAGGGGTGGAGACAGGGAGAAATTTAGGAGGTGAAATGGACCTGAGTTGGGGAGGAGCTGGGGAGGGGAAGGAGGAAGAGGAGGAGGAGGAGGAGGAGGAGGAGGAAGAGGAGGAGGAGGAGGAGGAGGAGGAGGAGGAGGAGGAGGAGGAGGAGGAGGAAGGGAGGGGGAGGAGGAGGAGGAGGAGGAGGAGGACTGCGTCAAGCAAGACCCCTGGGTTCCTGGCCTTCAGAAGGGATGGGATGGCAGCAAGAAACATGGCAGGAGATTTGGTTTTCTAAGAGGACGTTCAGTTCATTTGGGACATTTTAATCTAACGAATATATGATGGCCTTGACAATGTCCCCAACACTGTTCTAAGAGCTTTATATTAATTTTTTTTTTTTACTTAACACCTATTCTTAAGGTGGCTACCACCTGATTTACAGCCATTCACACATGAAGAAACAGACTCAAAGAGGTTGAGAAACTTGCCCAGAGCAAGGAAAGGGCAGCGTTGGACATGTTGGTGTGGGGTTCCCAAGATAAAACAAATGGGGTGACCAAGGAGACAGACGGGCCTAGGCCCCAGGCTGGAGGTATAAGGGCGGTCACTGCCCAGGGAAGGGCCCAGACTTGTCTCAAGCCCCTGCTGGCGGGGGGGGGGGGGGGGGGGGGGGTGTCTACACTGGGGTCGCTGCCGTCCAGGAGGGGAGTCAGAGCTTTAGGGGTGTGTGACACTGTGGGAGAGGGTCCAGGTGGGGGCCCAGATTACACCAGCATTTAGAGGGGCCCACCAGGAAGATGGAAAAGGCAGGCAGGGCCAGAGGGCAGGTTCTGGAAAGAGGTCACTCCAGAAGGTGGAGTAGCCAATGGTGGGCAGTGTCCAAAGAGCTCAGGGGAGGTGACCTGGCCTCAGACAGGCCTTCGGGGACCTTTACCAGAGCCGCCCCAAGGGGAAGGCGTAGGGACCCCGAAAAGGGAGGCAGCAAGAACCCGTCGATTAGAGAAGACAGGATGGGGTGTGCTAGATTCTTTTTTTAATGGAAATTATTTTTTTAATTAAAAAGTGTTTAATTAGAAAACACATTCACACAGTTCAAAGTTCAAAACCCACAGAAGAGTGTCCAGTGAAAAGTCTGCCTCTCGCCCTGCTCCGCCGACCCCCGGGGCCCCTTCCTAAAGCAACCCGTGTGTTCTTCTGAAGACAGGAAACAGAGCCTCACAGTGTGGAATTCTGGAATTCTGTAAAAACACATTTCAGGATTTTGAAGCTCTAGGGAAGGACGCCTTGCAGAATGAGTGATGGGACAGAGGGACATGTGCTGGGGACGCAGGGGTCCCGGGTGGCGATGGGAAATGAGTTTTGGACAAGAACACGTGTTTCGCTGAATGGAACAAAATTAAATTGTCCTTCTGCTGCCAAACCCCTTGCGGCCCGGCCCTGGCAACAGCCCGAGTTGTAGGGATTTGGTCCGGCCCCGCAGCTGGAAGGCGGACCTTGGCCTTTGAATCACAACCCTCCCACCCCCACCTGGCGACTGCCTTAACCCCAGGGGCCTGCTGAAGGAATGTTTGCTGACATAAAAAATGCAATGTCTGAAATGCAGCACAATCTGGTTGTTGTTGTTTTTTTAATTATTGAAACCAACTGCAGTGTCAAAGGGACATGAATGGAACCCCTAGGGTGAGGGGAAGGGTGGCAGAGGCTTGGGGGGCAGGGGGTGGAAACAGGGCAGAGAGGAGGCTGCTAGTCTCCCTCTGCCCATGACTGTGATAACCTCTGACCTCTTCTGCCCAGGTCCTCTTGCTTAAAACAATCCTCACTGCTTAGAACAGTTAGTGGCTCCCCACTGCCTTTAGAAGACTGCATAATTCTGACCTCTGTCCCCTTTCCAACCTCATTGCCCACTACTGCCCTCCATGTACCACCTCTTCTTCCAGCCACAGGGCCTTTGCACATGGCTATTTCTGTTCTTTGAACCTACTTCTCCTTTGCACGTACCTCCCTCTGCTTCAGCTGGCTAATCCTGCTATGGTTCTCTTAGCCCAAACTTTGTTCCTCCGGGCAGTCTTCCTTGATTACACTCTCATAGCAAGCACCTGGTCTTCTCCCTCACAGTTAACTTTTTTTGTGTGTGTGTGAGTGGCTTGTTTATTATGAGGACAGGGACTTGGGCTATCCTGTTCTGCAGCATAAATTCTAAGTATTTGCTGATTGGCTAAGTGTATGCAAGTGGAGATAGTGACTGAAAACCCCCACACCCTGGCACAGAGGTGAGGGAGAAGCTGCCGAAAGCCCCCAACTACACAGAGCTCGAAGAGACAGACACATGGCACCACCCCGATCTCCGTGTTTGTCTTCACCTTGTTCTTCCTGTGTGCAAATCTGTGTGTAAAAGTCTCCTGCTTAGAAGGACGCCAGTTATGTTGAATTAGAGGCCCACCCAACCCAGGATGACCTCATCTTAACTCATCACAACTGCAGTGACCTTATTCTTAAACAAGGCCGCATTAGGAGGTCCTGAGGGTTAGGGCGTCAACATTTACATATCTAGGGGACACAATTCAACCCATAACAAGGAGCCTCTGGAGCAAGGGCCCTGCGGTAGGAACAGCGTGGTGTGTTCCAGGAATGGCAAAGAGGCCGGTATGGCTACAACGGTCAGCAAGGCGCAGGGAGTGGAAGGATGGTGGGGGGACAGGCAGGCACTGCACGCAGGGCCTTGGAGTTGATTCCAGGTGCAGCGGGGAACACTGCAGGTCTGAGATGCTACCTCCATTTTCTTTTTTTTCTTTTTCTGAAGCTGGAAACGGGGAGAGACAGTCAGACAGACTCCCGCATGCACCCGACTGGGATCCACCCGGCACGCCCACCAGGGGCGATGCTCTGCCCACCAGGGGGCGATGCTCTGCCCCTCCGGGGCCTCGCTCTGCCGCGACCAGAGCCACTCTAGTGCCTGGGGCAGAGCCCAAGGAGCCATCCCCAGTGCCCGGGCCATCTTTGCTCCAATGGAGCCTTGGCTGCGGGAGGGGAAGAGAGAGACAGAGAGGAAGGAGGGGGGGGGGTAGAGAAGCAAATGGGTGCTTCTCCTATGTGCCCTGGCCGGGAATAGAACCCGGGTCGCCTGCACGCCAGGCCGACGCTCTACCGCTGAGCCAACCGGCCAGGGCCGCTACCTCCATTTTTAAAGTTCCTTTGGCTGCCATGCAGAAGGTGACTGACACAGAGCAAGTCTGGATGTGGGAGTCCTTTGAGCCAGAGAGGGGGTGCGGAGGCCCAGCAAGAATGTGATGGGAGACAAGACAGTGTTACAGAGAGAATGTGTTCCAGACCTGAGCTAGATGAGCCAGAGGCCAGCAGGGTTTCCAGAGCCAGCGGCTCTGGGGACCAAGGAGGAGATGGACAAGAAGGCCTGAGCCACCTGTGTGTGCCCAAGTGGGGAGGGGACTGAGGAGTGTTCACTCTGGTTGGTAGGCAGGGGACTTTGGTGGCCTGGTCTACAGCTCAGAGAACAAATACAACCCAGAACTCGTGGCTGGACAAGAGACAGTCCGTGAAGCTGAGGACACAATGAGGAAAGGAATCAGGGGCCTCACCCTGACTCTCGCCAGACTGGGGCGCCGGAATCAGGAAGAAAGGCCCCGCAAGGGGACTGGGGAAGGTCCAGGTGGGGGGCGGGGGGCGGGCCAGCAGAGGGCCGCCAAGCAAGGGAGGAGGGTGTTTCCGGAAGCTGGGAGCGGTCATTTTTGGGCTGTGAGCAGAAAGCTAGGAATGGGGGTTGAGGAAGGAGGGATGTCCTCTGGGCTTGGTTGCTGGGCAGCTTTGGGGACCTCTGCGGGAGGAGCCGTCCAGGAGAGGGGATGGGGGCACAGCTGGGTGGGAAACCACGAGAGGAGGGAAAGTCAGGAGAGAGAGGAGGGGAGGCAGGGGCCAGGGAAACTTGTCCCCCAGCATGAGATTTGAGTTTGTCTGTCAGTTTTGCGAGAGGACACAGCAAGGGCATTGAGTGAGTCAGGATGCAACAACTCGTGACCAGATGGTGCCAGGGCTGCAAACGGAGGGATTATCATCGGATGTGTATTACGTTGAACAGGACCTAATTAAACTGCCTACCTGTCCCAGGTAACCTGACCTTCTCCACGTTCCCTTCCACCGGCAACAGGGTCCCACGTAAGCACCAGCTGCATCCTGCCTCGTGAGGGACAGAGGTCGTGTAGTCCTCATCCTCTGTCACCACTGACCACTTGCAAATTCTGACCCTTGGTCAGTAAGCCCGATCAATGAGTGCTGAATAGACTTCGTTTTGTGTTAAAGCCTGGTACACAAACCGTATAGCACCCGGAGCTAAAGTATGCAGCTCAGTGACTTTCCATTGTGCACACATCTGGTAACCACCACCCAGACCAAGAGACAAGACAATTTCATCCCTCTAGAAGGTTCCTTTGCACCTCCTCCCAGTTAACACCCACCACCCAGCCGTCGTTACTATCCTGACTTCTAACACCCAAGGGAAGAGAACTTGCTTGTTTTTTAACTTCATCTGAATGGAATTCGTGTGTTCTCTGTGTCTGGCTCCGTTCACCAAATGATCATCTACGAGATTCACCCATGTTGTTGTGTGCAGACGGGCTCTGTTCTTTCTCATTGCTATGGAGTGTTCCTTCCTAGAAATATACCAGCAATGGAGCTATTTCTCTGTTTTCCTATGATGGAAAATTTAAGTCGTTTCCAATTTTTTTGCAACGACAGAGAAAGAGCATCTTCCGTACATCTCTAAGTGAATCTATGTGCTCATTTCTTTTGGGCGCAGTTCTAGGAGTGGAATTGCTAGGTCAGAGGGTAGGCATGTGTTTTGCTTTTGTAGTTATTGCCAAACAGTTTTCCAAAGTAATGGTGCCAATTTACACTCAATAAGGTAGGGTTGTCTCGTAAGCCAGGTTTATTGAGGTATAATTTACATACAGGGCTATGCGCTCTTTCTTGTATACAGTTTTGAAAAATGCATACATATAGTTGCGTAACCCCCAACCATAATTTAGAAATGAAACATTTACTATCATCCCTAAAAATTCCCTCATGCACCACCAACACCTGATCACCACTGATCTGTTCTCTGTCCCTAGGCTTTCCTCTTTTCCAGAATGTCACAGACATGGACTCACAGGGTAGGCAGACTTTAGGTCTGGCTTTTTTCACTTTCCATAATGCATTTGAGATTCACCCATGTCGTGTTTCAGTATGTGATCCTTTGTCTTGCTCAGAAATGAATGCGCCACAGTTTTGTATTTTGTTGAGGTTTTCTTTTTAAATATCTTTATCAGTTGAAGGATATTTGGATTGCATCCACTTTGGGACAATTGTGGGTAAAATTACTATAAACATCTATGTAGAGGTGTTTATGTGGACGGGTTTCATTTTTCTAGGTTCCATGCCCAAAGGGGATTGCTGTGTTATATGGTAAAACAGAGGTTTGATTTAATAAGAAACTGTCACACTGGGTTTAAAGGCTACCATTCTGAGCTCCCACCAGTAATATAAGAGAGGTCCCATCGCTCACCATCCTTGACAGTTCTTCATATTGTTGAGTTTGGTTTTATTTTGTTTTGTTTTCACTTTAGCCATTTTAGTAGTGGTTCAAGTTTTTTTTTTCCCCACTGATTCGAGAGACAGATGGAGGGAGGAGGGAGAGGGAGAGAGCGAGAAGCATCAACTTGTTTCACTTAGTTGTTCCATTTAGTTGTGTGCTCATTGATTGCTTCTCATAAGTGTCCTGACTGGGAGTCAAACCCACAACCTCTGGTGTGCTGGTTCAACACTCCATCCACTGAGCCACCTGGCCAGGATAGTGGTTCAAGTCTTTTGTCCTTATTTGTGTCGGGGTGACTGGGAGGGTGTCGAGCGGAGGTAGGGCATGATCAGGTGGGTGTTTCAGTGTTGGCTGGAGGGGACCACTGTCCCCTGGGGTCTGGGAGCAGCTTGGTGCATTGTCTGGGTGACAGGGATATAGCAGAGGGTGGCCCTGAGCCTGAGGCAGTGAGAGAATCTGAATGGGGTTTCAAGGGTGTTCGTGAGGAGCATCCAATCCTCAGCTATTTACCGTGTTCACCACTAACTTAGGTGAGGGACCCGAGACTCAAACCAGAATCCAGGTGCAAGTAGTTTATGAAGGAAGTGATTCCAAGACACACTGGTAAGGAGATGGGAAAGCAGGACAGGAAAAGGGGAGGGGCAGACAAGGTCCCACAGAAGGCAGTGCCCCCCCCCATCCCACTGGGAGCTCTGGACGCCCAGGTATACCTCCGAAGGGCCCGTCCTGGAGGCAAGGAAGCTGGGCTTGCACACCCCTGCACCAGGCAGGTCTCAACTGAGGGATCTGGGGTGCACCTGGGGTTGCAGGAGGGAGACGCGGACCCCACGCACTCTGGTCCTCAGTACCTGCGGGGAGGGAAGCCACTGGGACCTAGCAATGCTCCTGCAGAACACAGCTGCCGGTACCGGCTGTGGGCAGCCCCACACACTGAACACGGCTGGAGATGCGAATAACTGGTTCAAAGGGATCAGAAAGGATCTAAACAGAGCACCTCTGCCCTGGCCAGACAGCTCGGTTGGCTGGAGCCTCATCTTGGAGCACAGAGGTTGCCAGTTCGATCCTTGGCCAGGGCCCATACAGGAAGAGATCTCAGTTCCTGTCTCTGTCTCTCTCTTCCCCCCCCCTTCCTCTCTCTCTAAAGTCAATACAATAAACATTTTAAGAAAAAATTTTTTAAGGAAAGAAACAGAGCATCCACATTATCTACCGTAAATGTTGCATCCCGGCACCTAGAACAGTGCCTGTCACCTAGTAGATGTTCAATAAACCCTTGTTAGCTCAGTGAGCGACAGAAGCCAACGAGAGGGGACACTTGGGAAGGGCTGGTTCAGAAGGACAGGTACAGAGCTTGGCTTGGGGCCCGGTGACTCTGAGGGGGTGACAGGTAGTGCACAGTGGTAACTAACTGGCGCTCAGGGCCCCGGAAGTGAGGGTGAAGGGAGGAGAGAGGGGTGGGCCGGAGGGAGGCTTAGCAGCTTAGAGCGCAGGGAAAGGGGGTGCAGAGAGTGAGGAGAGAGTGGCCAGAGGGCAGAGGGGGAAACCAGGAGAGACTCTGGTGCTTGGGAAACCGAGGGGCCACATGTTTGAGGAAGATGGTGGTCAGCGATCTCAGACGCTGCCATGCTAAAGCCACCGGCTATGACCCCCATACAACACCCCGATGGCTTCGGCCAGAGAGGCTTCCGTAGCCCAGAGAGGGCCTGGAGCAAGACCAGACAGGGCAGCCAGAAACAGGCCCAGAGACAGGCCCAGGACGTGGGGCTTGTGCAGAAGGGACGGAGGAGAAAGGGAGGGTGTTTTCAGAAGGAAGAAACAGGCCGGGGTTGTCCACGTAGACAGGATCCAGGCCAGGTGGAAGGATTAGAGTTAAACAATACGTCAGTGTTGGGCTAAGCTGCCATTAATTAAGTGCTGAATTAATTAAGTCCTCAGCGGGTAACTTTATCCCCATGTCCTGGTTGAACCTTGTGGGCTACCAAACGTTCCCTCCCAAGAAGGGCGGGAGCATCCTGCCTGGGGTCCCCAGCTGTTGTCCCTCTAAACTGTGGCCCAGATTGGAAGCCCCCCCCCAAGAGGGCCGAGCGGGCAGGTGAGCTCCCAGGAACCCTTTGGAAGACCACCCAGGGGGTTAGATGGTGAGGGTGGGGGGCGGGGATGGAGGAGCTCATCCAGGAAGGAGGGGAGGGGGTCTGGGAGAGGCAGCGGCCTGTGGGGTGGGAGCAGTGAGAGTTTTTATGGGTGGAGAGGAGGGAACTGCAGAGAGGGAGAAATGGGAGGAAGGAAGGAAGGAAGGAAGGGAAAGAGGGTGTGAGGCCCAGGAGGAGACGGGAATGGACAGCTGCTGGCCCAGGGGCTGGCGGAGCTCCGCAAGGCAAAGCCGTGACGGAGGGGAGTGGCGGGGACCAGTGTCCCCACAAAGGCTCTTTTCTCCACAGAGCAGGAGCCCCAGTTGCCTGAGGGGCCCAGGGGGAGCAGGGGGAGGGGAGGGCGGGGGGCTCAGGCAAAGCAGCTCCTGCAGGGAAGGAAAGGGAAGGGGTTGGAGGACCACTGGGAAGGGTTGCTGAGCAGCACTTAAAACCCAGCTGAAGTTGAACAAAATTAATCTGTGTTGGCGCCAATCAGCGCGGTGATGTGATTTTCGCCGGCCGCACTTGGCAGCCCAGAGGTGGAATGGAGAAAACAGATGGTTCTTTTAGCTCCTGCTCATCTGCCTTCATATTTAATAGGCAACCCTGGCCAACTCTTGATTTACAGATGGGGAAACTGAGGCCCGGGGAGAGGAGACGACATCCCCAGAGTGCTACAATAAGTAAGAGAGGTAGGACCCAGGCCAAGGACCTCGACCCCCTGCTCAGGGCAGCCCCACAACCCTTCAAACTCCCGCGGCATGCGCTGCAGGCTTTTACGGCAGCCCCCATCCCTCCACCCAAATACATGCCGAGCCAACGTTCTTGTGTGCCCAGAACTTCTTAGCTAAGCTTTGGCCTACCCACTAAAACCATTTTGAGAGAGAACAGGAGGAAACAGAGGCTCAGAGACGACACATAACTGGTCTGGGACCACACAGCATGTCAATCAGCATGGCTTCCGTATCAGTTCTCCTTGAATTGGTGTATAGATTCAACACAGCCGCCATCAAAATCCTAGAAGCCTCTCTGTAGAAATTGGCAAACTGATTCTAAAATGGATTATAGAAATGCAAAGCACCTACCAGAGTCTAAATAGAAACAATTTGGAGGAAAAAGGAACCAAGTAGGAGAACTTGCACGACCTCATTTCAAGATGGTCTATAGTCCACAGTAATCACGACAATATGGCACTGGCCTAGAGAGAAGTGGGATATAATATAGAGTCCAGAAACAGAACCATACATATATAGTCGACTGACCCTTGACAGTATGCCAAGGCAATAGGGGAAGGGTGATTTTCTTCAAATGGTGCTGGAACAATCAATTGGAAACCCATATTAAAAAGAAAAAAGAGCCCTGGCCGGTTGGCTCAGTGGTAGAGCGTCGGCCTGGCGTGCAGGAGTCCCAGGTTCGATTCCCAGCCAAGGCACACAGGAGAAGTGCACATCTGCTTCTCCACCCCTCCCCCTCTCCTTCCTCTCTGTATCTCTCTTCCCCTCCCACAGCCAAGGCTCCATTAGAGGAAAGTTGGCCCAGGCGCTGAGGATGGCTTTATGGCCTCTGCCTCAGGCGCTAGAATGGCTCTGGTTGCAACAGAGCATCACCCCCTGGTGGGAATGCCGGGTGGATCCCGGTCGGGCGCATGCAGGAGTCTGTCTGACTGCCTCCCCATTTCCAACTTCAGAAAAATACAAAAAATAAAAATAAAAAAGAAGAAAGGAAACCTCAACTCTTACCTAGCACCATATCTTACCTAACACCTAACAGCATATATAAATAACTCAATAATAATAAGATATTCAAAAGGACTTTTTTAATTGGCAAAGATTTGAACAGATACTTCACCAGAGAAGATCTGTGAATGGCGGATAAGCACATGTAGAGAGGCTCGACATCATTAGTTTTCTAGAAAACGCAGATTAAAATCACAATGACATTCCACTGTATACCCACTAGAATGGCCCAAATCAAAAAGCCTGACAATATCAAATGCAGGCAAGAAGGCAGAGCGCCATACATTGCCCATGGGAGTGTATAATGGTACAACCACTTTGGAAAACATTTTGGCAGTTTCTTATAAAGTGAAATATGCACTAACCATTCAACCCAGCAATTATACTCCGATGCAGTCTACTCCTACATGGTCACCCAAGAGAAATGAAAACATATTGTCCACACAAAGACCAGCTCTCAAACGTCATTAACAGCTTTATTATTACTAATAGCCTAAAACTTGGGGCTGGGTGAGGCAGAGTACCCAACTGGAGGAAGCTATGTAGAAAAAGAACTCCAGAAATCTACATGGGTCCCCCTGAGTCATTATTAAGTGCAAGGTTGTGCATATGTAGGCAAAGAAAGACTGGTAAGTTTTCAGATGAACAATTCCTCAAACACACACGGGGATGGGGGTGGGGGGCGGGGAGGAGACCTTCAAGATGTGACTAGCCAGAGCTCGAGTCCTTGGTGACCAGACAGGGCATCCAATCATGCCTTAGTAAAAGGGATAAACTATCTCATGAGCAAAGGCTACTGGGAACCCACCCTAAGGGAGCTTTAAAATGAGCCTCAAAATAAAATAATTAGCAACTAATTTAACTGCACGCCACTTCTCACAGGAAGACAACAAAAATTCAGATCAGCACTAGTGTAACAGTCACAATATCCAGCATCTAATAAAAAATTCCTAGAGAGGCCAAGGAACAGAAAAATCATAATCAGGGCTAAAAAAAAAATCAGCAAATAAATACAAAAATAACAAAGATGGTAGAGCTAGCAGGCAAGAATATGCAAGGGCTTTTCTACCTGTGTATTTAAAAGGAACAGGCGATCCCTTTTTTCTAGGCAGAGGCAACCCCAAACCAGGACTCATGGGCTGGCGAACAGAACAAGGGCTGGGTTGTGGCCTCCATTAACATTCTTAGCCAGATGTCCTCGTGCATCTGAAACGACCACGGGCGGCAGCCCTGATGTAGATCTCTTCAAGGAGCCCCCAGGAGGCCAGTGTGGCGGGAGCAGCATGAGCAGGGGAGGGGGGAGGAGAAGACGAAGGCAGAGAGACAACAGGGAGATGGACCGCGTCAGCCCTGTGGGCCACGGCGAGGATATTAGTTTCTGTTCTGAGTGACATGGGAGCCACGGGAGGGTTCCAGCAAAGGAGTTTCATGATTTCTCCAGAAATTAATGGGGATGAAGTGGAGGGGGTGTGAGTGGAGGCTGGAGGACCACAGAGCCTCTCCAGTGACCTAGACACAAGATGCTGGGGCCAGGGCCGAGGCAGGGGTGGCAGGGGCTGGGCAGAGAGCAGCTAAGAGGGAGACCCAGCAGGAGTGGGTACAGACGGCCATGGATGACAGGAGCAGGAAGAGGCAGAGATGACTTGGGCTCCGGCTGCAGCCCCAGGCATGCAGTGACACTGGGTGCTGGTGAGAATAGGAAGAGAAGCACGTTCCAGGCTGTGAAGATGATGTAGCGGGTTTGAGGCCCCCCGTGGAAGGATCCAGCCAATGTTCGCTCCAAGTAGACAGGCAACAAAAGCGGGGACCTTAGCCGCAGGAGCAGTTGGGGGATGTCATCACAGAGGGCAGGGGTGCAGCCTCCACTCGCACCCCCTCCGCTTCATCCACAGCTGGGGAGGATGTGGGGCGTAGGAGAAGGGAAGGGAAACAGGGCAGACTCTATCCGGAGCTAAATCAAGCACGCTGTGGACAAATGGATGGATGCTAGACGAAGAGTCCATGAGAGGGATGGACAGCGTGGGAGCCAACCCCAACCACGCGTCAGAGAGGTGTGACACGCTCGCATTGTACACAGGTACACACACACACACACACACACACCATGAGACAGACAGGGAGAACAAAACTGCACAAGCACGCAGACTCATCAAGCTGGACAAAACCAGATCATCTCCACCCTCGTCCATGCCCCCCACCCTCCATCTCCAGGGACACGAATCCCAACACCACTCTCTCTACCTCAGTCCTTCAACTTTGTGCTACTCCTTCCTCCAAAATCTCTCATCGTCTCCTTTGCTCTTCTTAGTTCCTGTGGCCCCTGTGGTTGCCCTGACAACAGCCAGCCTTTTTCATCCTCCAGGGTCCACTCGTGGCATGACTGAGTGGGGCTGAGCAGGATAGAGTGGATGCACAGGTCTGGGGCTTGAGCTGAAGGATCTGGGAGGTGGGGAGGTCAGAGCAGAAGTAAGGGCCATTTGTGTGGAGGGGTCTCTGAAGCCCAAGCGTGCACAGAATGGGCCAGGAGGGCTGGCTCGTGGAGGGAGAGGGGCTGAGGAGTGAGGACGCAGCCCCAGGGAGCACGGCTAGGGAAGGGCGGGAGGAAGGAAGAGGGTCTGAAGAGGTGGCCGAGACAGACCACGCACATCACACGTGTGCACACACACTCCGTGAGGGGGTAGGGGTGGGGCTCTAGCAACCCCTTGCAGGGAGAGTTGGCACAGAGGGGAAACAGGCCGTGGGTGGCTCACAGGAGTAGACAGAGACCAGGCAGAGCTCCTTCCTGGCTGCGGACCACACCAGAGTGACATTCCACATTAATGAGAACAGGGAAGGGCTAGCTGGAGGGATGGAGACGATGAGAGAAGTTTGAGGCACCTGTGGAGAGAACCTATCAACGTCGATTGGCTCCGATCTGTGGGTCGAGAGAGAGAATGGGGTGGGTAGTTTTAGGGTGCCGGAGGAGATTGGGGTGCCCGCGCAGAGGGCAGCAGGGAAGCGTGTGCAGGCAGCAGGTGCCACATGAGAGCACAGGCGTCAGGGAAGGAGAGGGGCAGAGACAGGACAAACAGACCCTGGTCGAGAGCTTACAAGGCAATCTTGGACAGATGAAGGGATCAACCAGCAGATGAAGAGTCCGAGAGAGTGATGGAGAGGGTGGGAACCAGCCCTAAGCACGCCCTGGGAAGACACGACCCACACGCACACACACGCAAGTGCACACACACACACACACAGAGACACAGAGAAAGAGTAAAACTCCACAAGCCCCAGAAAGAGAGAGAAAAAGTTGGAAGAGAAAGTAGCGCGCGCACACACACACACACACACACAGAGAGAGAGAGAAAGCAGGAATGACACACCGACTCAAAGCAAAATTCAATAAGGTTCCTCCCGAGAGCGGAGCGAGCATGTCGGCGCGAGATGAAGACAGGCGGGGGTGGAGGGTACATCAATAATAAAGTTAAAAAATAAAATGAAGAGGGGGCGGTGGGACCCTCAGGGAGACAGAGGCAGGCAGAGGCAGAGAGGCAGGCGCACGTGTGCGTACACAGACGCTCGCGGGGGACGCGTGAGCGAGGTGGGGGAGGGGAGAAGACCCGCGATGGTCTCCGCAGCGCGCCTGCTGGGACTCCCAGGTTCACCCAGAAGCAGACACCCTCTGCTTCTCCGGGTCCTCAGCGACGCTCGGGGCAAGGGTCAGACCTGGAGGGAGAGAGAAATGAGGGGAAGATGAGACAGAATGAAGGAGGGGCGGAGAGAAGCCAACGCACAGGGCTCCGGACGGACCGTGTGAATGCTCGGACAGACGGGCGGACAGCACGGAACCCACACACTGCAGTCTAATTCTGGGGGAGAGGTCCTGACACGCCGGGAGGTCGGCAAAGACTCCTCTGAGAAGGAGGATGTAGGCTTCCTGGACAGTGCCCGTGACCCTGCTCGGCAGAGCTCTGGGTGGGGGGGCTTTGAGGGAGACCACTCGGGGTAGCAGACAGAGTGGCGGGAAGAGGGTGGGACCCTGGGGGCGCCGACACGGAGGCGTGGGTGAAACAGAAGAGGCTGCTAAGGACGCAGAAGAGGGGTGGCCCAAAGAGTGGGAGTCACAGAAGTTAGGGGGTCCAGACACCAGAATATGCCCCAGCATCAGAGGCCCTGGATGGATGAGGGAGGTGAGGGGGAGCTGGGCCATGCTGTCTGGAGCCCCGCGCAGCCGCGCTGGTGGGCCCGAACAGCCGCCGTGGGCAGCTACAGAGCTCGATGGGCTGGGGAAGGAGTGGGCGAACGCTGCCAGAACAGAGAGTCCCTCCCCAGCTGTTCAGCGGATGGAAAGAGTGAGAACAAGAGGGAGACAAGAACAAAAGGTCAAGAGATTCTTCAGGTGGGAGGGAGGTGAGCATGTCCACCTGCTGAGAGAGCCCTGAGGAGGAGAGAAGGGAACAGCTGTTGCCAGGGCAACCGCATTGAGAGGATGGAAAAGATGGGGCTTCGAAGGAAGAGTCAGTCATAGGTGGGAAGTGGGAGGCAGGGAGAGGGAAAGGGGCTAATCTATGTTTTCAGTCCTAGACTTCAGAAATTGGTGGGAGGCAGGAGGGACACAGAGCTGGTTGTAGACTTGATAAGTCTGTAATGCTGATGGGGCCCTCCGTGGGACATGGGGTTAGATGCATGGTGTTTCAGCAGAGGGGCCTACAGTGGGCCCTGAGATGTGGGGGCATCTTTCTCTTTCTCAAACATAACCACCATGCTGTGATGCTCAGGGTGACCTAAAACATGGGATGCTTACTCCCATGTCCTCATTACGGACGACTGCTTCTCCCTGGACTCAGTTCTACCAGAAAGTAACCTGGGCTTTGGCATCAGTGTCCTCAACAGAGCACTCAGTTCGTATCCAGTGCATGCTTGTTAGATGGATGGATGGATGGATGGATGGATGAACGGGTGGATGGGTGGATGGGTGGATGCATGATGGATGCATGATGGATAGATGGGTGGATGAATGGATGGATGGATGGATGGATGGATGAATGGATATATGGATGAATGGGTGGATGGATGGGTGGATGGATGGATGGATGGATGGATATATGGATGGATATATGGATGGATGGGTGGATGAGTATGTGAAAATGAGAAGGGAAAGATACCAGTGGATAGGTGAGTAGAAGAATAAATAGAGTGGTTGGCACAGGCCTATGATTCAGGCATTAGATGTTGACGCCTGGGCCATGAAAGAGCTGAGGGGTTAGGCTGGGGCCCTTAGAACAACCCCTTAGAAGGAGATTCAGCAGGAAGGGAGGGCAGATGGGCATGGTAGCAGGAAAAGGAGGAGTCAGAGATGACTTCTGGTTGCTGCTCCTTCAGGGGGTGGTGATTCAGTGCTAGTAAGACCAGGGTGTATTTGGTTGACCCCAGGAGGTGACCACCTAGGGTTGTGAAGATGCCTTGAGATGCTCTAGGTCTATATTGGGGGTGTCAGTCATAGGGGCCGGGCCAGGACAGGGAACAGGGGCCTGATCTGAGGGCAGGGGAGGACATGGTAGAGACGGAAATGAAAGGACCAGACAGACCATGCCTGGATGTCTGTGAGCACGGTGCTTGCAGCCAGGACGACGGACAGGCAGAGGAAGAGTGTACGAGAGTGACCTGACCGTGCCCTGGAGAGAGAAACACGTTTCAGACACATATGTATACACATGCATACTGACACAAACACACACCGGTGCACACAGTGAGACTGCCACAAAGTCAGAGAAAATGCCCCAGACCCAGAAAGAGGGACTGGGGGATGGGTGGCGGGGACACTCATGGGGTCCGGAAAACAGGAGGTCACTGGAGGTCTCCTCCAAAACCAGGGTGGGCTCAGGACCAAGCATGGTGGCTGCAGCAGAAAGGCTGTGAGAGGTGCCACCCCTCCCCTCCACGCAGTTCCTCTGGGACAGGGGAGGAGGAGGAAGGGAACACGTGGGAACAGAGGGTCCAGGGAGAACAGTGTCTCTGGAAGAGAGGGGAGCGTTTATCTGTACGCTGGACGCTGCCTTGGGGAAGAAGAGGTGAACAAGGGCTCGGAGAGAGGCAGCAGGGGAGGAATCGGCAGAATCGGTAGGAAGGTTGGAGGTGGGAGGACCTCCTCCCAGGTCTAGGGAGGAGGGCTCTAGGTTCCTCACCCCAGAGAGGGGGCATGAGTGACTGACAGGGAGGTAGAGGCGCCACCCCGCCCTGTTTGCACTGCCAGGGCTGAGGGAGGCACTGTGGACGCGTGAGTCTAGTGCTGCTGCCTCAGCAGGGCCTGGGGAGGACACAGAAATGAAGTCACCATGGACATCAGCGGGTCTCTGAGGCCCTGGGCCCCCCCAGGGGGAGCGGTGATGTGACCCCGGAAAGAGAGGCAGGAGGAGGACACAGCTCTGGGGAGCTCTGGTGCCACTGTAAGGAACGGATGAAGAGGTCCAGACATAAAGGGACCAAGGTAAAAATATAGCACATTCTCACCCTCGAACATTCTCCCTCTCTCTCTCTCTCTCTCTGTTTCTCCCCCTCTTCCTGCAGGGGCGCGCGCACACACAAAGCATAATGCCAGTGAGACAAGAAGATTTGGGGCCCCTCTATCATTGTGTCAGTGTCCTCCTCTGAGGTGCTAACTTACCCATCTCCCTCCTGGACTCCGAGGTTCTGAGAACCAGCCTGGGCTCTGGAGTCCGGGTCCTCAGCAGAGAGCCCAGCACGTGCTCAGTTAGGTTAGGGCAGAACTGCAGACGGATAAATGTGATCCAGGCACGGGATTCTTATATCTGAGCTGACTCAAGAGCTGAGGCAATTGAGAGGGACTCTTGCCCTACACCTTGGAGGGAGGCTGGGCAGGAGGTGGTGGGGAGACAGACGGGCCGGGCCATGGAGGCAGGACTAGGAACAGTCGGAGAAGGCTCGGGGCTACTGGCCCCGGCTGGCAGTGTTGCCTGTTACTGATGAGAATGGAGACAGAAACGCATCTAGTGGATACAGAGACAGTGCAGTGGGGCAGAGGAGCTAGGCGACGGCTTCCTCCAACTCAAGGCTGTGGCTGGAGGGAAAGAGAAAGGGGTCAGGGCTGCAGGAGGTGTTGCGGGGGGGTGTTAACACAGAGGACAGTGGCCAAGGGCATCCGCAGAATGTGTGTGGAGTGAGTAGGGAACCTGGGACAGGGCTTTGGGGACTCCCCTCTCGAGGTGTGAGAAAAAAAAGAGGAGGACTTAGGGAAGGAGAGGCGAGGAGGCAGGACAAACAGACACGGAACTAAATAAGCAGCTTACAGGCCTATAGAAGAGCAGGCAGATACAGAGGCCAGGAACGTATCAGAGGGGGCAAGAGTGACTCTAGTATACCTCAAAAGACAAGATGTGGCCCACGTGTGTTCACACAAGGTGAGATGGGGCGAAGAAAGAACGTGGGTCACGGCACCGGATAGCTGGTGTGTATTTATGGACAGCGGGTGGACGAAACGGATGAATGAATGGAGTAACTCGCGGAGTAAGAATGAAGCCTGATACCAGAACTAGAAAGGGAGCAACTCCTGTGTGAGACTCCTCTGCCAGTCACCTTCCCGACAAGCGAGACTTCCTGAGGGAAGAGGGGGTGGGAACTGGGATCAAGGGGATCAAAGAGAATTTCAGGGCTTTAAAGCAAAACTCCACAGCCCCCAACCAAAGACGGAGTGGCGGGAGAGAGGCAGCCCGCCCAAGCGCGCGGGTGCACGCGCGCACACACACACACACACACACACACACTCACACCGACAGCATGAGTGACGCACAGCCTCAGAGCAAAATTCAATGATTCTCCTCTGGAGAGAGGGAGAGAGCAGAGATGAGCAAGAAACCAGCAGGTACACAGAGAGAAGAGGAATGAGTCAGTAAAAAAGTTGAAAGGAAGCGGGGGCGGCAGGACACGCGGGCAGACGTGGGGGATGGGGCAGGCTAGCTGTGTGCACAGGCGCCTCAACTAGTGCCCCAGCCCACGCAGGGCACCCATGAGGGGTTCTGTGAGATTTGCTGGATGGATGAATGGGTGAGTCAGTGGGTAGGTGGATACATGAATAGATGGAGGGATGGGTAGGTGGATGGATGGATGGATGGATGGATGGATGGATGGATGGATGGATGAATGGATGGGGCTCTGTGAGATTTTCTGGATGCATGAATGGGTGGGTCAGTGGGTAGGTGGATACATGAATAGATGGAGGGATGGGTAGGTGGATGGATAGATGGATGGATGGATGAATGGATGGATGCATGAGGGATGGATGGATGTGAGATTTGCTGGATGGATGAATGGGTGAGTCAGTGGGTAGGTGGATACATGAATAGATGGAGGGTTGGGTAGGTGGATGGATAGATGGATGGATGGATGAATGGATAGATGCATGATGGATACATGATGGATAGATGGGTGTGTGGATGAGTAGATGGATGGATGGATGGATGGATGAGTGGATAGATGGTTGGATGGGTAGATGAATATATGAATAGATGGAGGAATGGGTAAGTGGATGGATGAAGTAACCCAGAAACTGGAAACAAAACCTGATAAAGCTTCCAGATAGAGAAAGTTCTAGATTCTAGTTTCTGTTTGCTCCTGAGAGTTCTCTCTCCATGCTCCTCCTCTGTTCCAGGAGTCTGACTGTGCAGACTCCCATCAGTGGGCTTCCTGCCCACTGGCTTCCGGGTTTGGCCAATAGGGTGCAGGAGACAGCTGGCGGGAAAGAGAGGTGCCCCTGGGTCACCTCGAGCTGGGTGATCACAGCCCCTCTGGAACAACCTCTTTATGCAACTACCTGTATTTGCTTCTAGGTCCTGGTAATTACTGCTGTCTTCCATCCCTTAGGCAATAGAGGTGGTCACAACCTCACCTCTGTTAGCAGACCCTCACCACGTGTCTGCAGACCCTTTGGGTGTTTGCACTGGGGCACCTTGCAGTTTAGCATGGCCTTGGTAAATAGCTCTCCTCTGGGGTCCTTCCGTTTGAATGTTCTGGCTCTTTCCTGTTGGGGCCGCCTAACACAAGCCCACATGAGAACTACCGAGAATGCGCAGGCCGGAGCGCACGCACACACAAGCGGTGGGACCCAGAGAGCGACAAACTCATCTAGAAGGAACAGGGAGTGCTGAGAAGCTGAAAGGAGGAAAGCGAGGAGAGAGAGGGTGACTCAGAGACCCCCGAGGCAGAGGGGGAAATGCAGAGACAAAGAGGAAGCGAGGGCCCAGACGCCCACGGCAACCTTGTTTATGATCCACCACCCACCCTCCGCCCTCACAGGCAGAGAAAGCGGAAAGGATCTCAGTGTCCACGCTCAGAAAAAGGCTGAACAAACCCGTGAGGCTTCGGCCCTCTGGAATACTATGCAGCTGGTAAAAAGACTGGTGTACAGCTTCATGTACTGAGATGGAAACATAGCCCCAAAAAGGTGTTTAGTCAACATCCCACTGAACAATATACACAGCTCAATATAATTTCCATGGGAAATAGCACCCCAAGCCAAGAACTGCCAAAAACACTTTATATTGTATCCATATATGTTTTTTTATTTCACATACATAGATGTCTATAATATATATGACATAGTAGGACATGCCCAAGGTGTGAATGGTTCACAGGCCCCGGGAGGTGTGGACCGGGTCGGGAGCAGGTAGAGCGAGTGGGGGAAGGGAGGGAAGGGTCCTGGAGAACACTGAGATGCCACAGATCGTGGAGCAAGAGAAGCCTCCGACGGAAACAGAAGAAGTGGCCGGATAGCCGGGACTCTCCTTGTCTCTGGAGCCAAAGGAGGAGAAGCTGTCCAGAGGGCAGGACCCATCCCCAGAGTCAGGGGCCTCAGTGGACAAGGGAAGGGGAAGAGAGAAAAGACCTCGTTCTATCTGGCGAACAGAAGGTCACTGGACCTCAGCTGAGCACCATAGTGGGCTCAGGGTCAGCTGCAGGTGGCCACAGAGGGGCGGGGGAGGAGGTGGAAAATACCAGAGCCTAAAGCTCCCTCCCGAGCTCTCCTGTGGACTGAGAAGAGAGCAGACAGGAGGGAGTGGGAACAAAAGGGCAGTGGAGGGAGGCGGATGTGTTCGTC